>NC_143016.1:33133236-33469486 GCF_055824585.1 Amblyomma mixtum | reverse complement strand
AACCCGAATATGCAGACATAGTCTGGGATACCTAAACAAAGAAACACATTTTCGAACAGGAGTAAGGGCTAGGACGCGCAGTTCGTTTTATATACAATAAATGCTTAAATACTGACTCTCTGTCTTCTCTAATAGTAGCCAACCAAGCACATCCCTTCCACATCAGACGCAAAATTTATCGATTGATCTTTCTGCATTCACTGATAAATACAAACTTTGGTATTTCACCAGAATCTTACATCACGCCGTCAGTAACTCGGAAAAACAAATGCAAACAAATTCATACACTTTGGCCCCCACTTTGCAAGGACTAATCAATATAAATATTCATCCCACGCACTACAACAGACTGGAATTCATTACCTCAAGGGTGTTTGAAATGAAAATTTTGGGACTGCACTGAAAACATTCTGTACATACTGTTTTTCTATTTCATATTTCTGATAATCTGTTTATTTCCAGTTTTATATTGTAACCATTCTGTGTATTTTTTTTACTGTACTGTGTTATGTCGCGTTATGAACATTGCGTGTTCCTAGTTTTTCCCATCCTGCCTGGACCATATGAGGACTGCATTAAATAAAAAAAAATTTAAAAAGTTCGCGGCGAAGAAATATTTTACGAAGCCTTTAACGGGTCAGTTGGGTTCCCAGGCAGGAGCAAATGGCGAGGGTTTGAAGAAATCTCCTGCCGATATTTCGCTTCTTCGTCATTTTCTCTCTCTCTCTCTTTGTAATACGAGAATGAGTTCTGTGATTTGCACACGAGTTTTTCGTGCGACAGGATTTATGCCTCCTCCCAGCAGACATAACGTGGATAAAAATAAAAAACTCACACATGCATTCATTACCGTACGTTGTCTACTTGGTCACGGGAGTAGGAGGTTAGGGTATACGTGTTAACTGAGTGAGTTTGCCAGAAGAGTGAAAAGAAGAAAAGTTAGGTAAATTCCACCAAGAAGATAGAATCGTAAACACACGGGCTTGCATACGCAATCGGTGGGTATGGATTTATATCGCAGCTTAAACCAACGTTGCGCGTCTGTATGCAATATCTATTTATTTATTTATTATTCAACTGCTGGAAATTTATCTGAGCACTTCAAAAACGGCACTCCATTTGGTGCTCTAGCGCGAATGAGCGACTGGGTGAAATCTATTCGCACTTACTTCTACGAACGTTTCAGGCGCACGGGGATTAACTTTGCAGAGCAGCATAATGAATGGGCATCCGCCAAGTTTCTATACATCAGGCAAAGTGAACGCTGCAATCGCTATATGAATACTTTGCCATCTATGCTGAACTGTTTAGAATTTTATGACCAAAAAAATTTGGACCACAGTAATGGCTACGAGTATTCCCGGCAGGAGAGTTCTCCTCATAGAGCTGGAGTAGCATGCTAGGCTAACAACCAGGCAGACCGCTCCTGTATTCATTAGTCTCTCTCCCCTCTCCTCTCCCCATAGAGGTTTAATTGCATTAAGTTCGATCAAAAACATTCATCCTGCGTGCTACGACACTGTTAAAATGCTTTTCACTAAAACCATGGCTAGTTTTGAAAGCGGCTTCGATAAGCCCATGGGGGCAAATGCCTTTGCGAAAAGAGGGAAGCCCGGAGAGTGTACATCGGCGGTGCTTTTACGAAGCAGCGTTTTAAGCTGGGACGCTGAACTGCCACCGCTTCAGAAAGGAGCAGCCTTCGAGTGCACAGTTATTGGCTCCTTCATCTCAGTTCCAGGCCGTAAAGCGGTGCTCAAGTCAAATGGCATTCTGAAAGAAAACTTTCTTTTTTCTTTTAAAGGCTGTTGCTCTCAATTTATGCAGCATTCAACGAGGGCTGACACTCCAGCCAGAACACAGTCGTGACCCGGACGCTGCTTCTTTGATTCCCTGCAGGCATTCTTCTAGAAGCTTTGAGATGGAAGATTGCCGTTGTTTTCAAATAGGCTTAATAAATAAGACTTACTCGGGTTGTGAAGACAGTCGTTCATGCTGCACTTCTTAAGCATTGACTGCTTAAGGGGCGTTGTTCTCAAAATTCGGCTATCATTTCATTGTTTTTTTTTAGTTAATGATGATGACTATCGCCTTAATCGAATCATGAAAATATGTAAACTAAAGGAAAGAAAACGCTGCGCTGTTGGAGTGCCGTCTGAATTTCAATACCAGAAAGAAATTCTCCTAGCATTGCATCTAGTCGCCGTATAAATCGTACTACTATAGAAGAAAAAAAGAAGTATTGCTGGATGTAGCCTTGAGCTAACGCAAAACTCTCATCATATGATCGACACTAGCAATACTCATTGCTGCAATAATATTACCAATAGCAGCATATAAAAATCCACAAAAGGATGCTGCTGGAGACAGAAAACGTTAGGAACGTAGCTGCGAGAAAAAGCTCCCTTTCAGGGATTTTGAGTAGACCTCGTCTAAACAAAACAAAAATAAGATCTGGCTCGATGATGGCAGCCAAATATTGCCTCGTCAGCCACTGTGTTGCGGCCGCATGCAAAATATTTGCCAACTGCCCAGGTTGGATGGTTTGCACACACTGCCCTATTCCCTCAAGCGAAGGATCTCCTCTGGGCAGATGATAATAAAACCGCCTCGCGGCTACGCTGGGCAGGCAGTTTAGCGCGCTGACTTTTCTCCGCACCTTTTCGCATTGTTGCTTCGCCGATGAAATGATATAAAATGAAAAGAAACAAAACGAAAGGAAGGAAAGGACATAGTGGAAAAGCTACTGCTTCAGCCGGCAGCTATCCACGCGTTGTGGACTCAGGGCGCGTGTATACCCCGATACTTGTGCCTCTGTCCAAAACGGGGAATCCAGCAGCCAATGTACACGGGGTCCGTATTGAGCGCTTGCGGGCAAGCTGTCTATCTGGTACATGAAACCCGGTGCCTACGCACGTTGCAGGCAGGCCACCCCTCGGAGTGCTCGTATGCCTGTGTGTGCGCCCATGAACGCGCGTCTGTGTATTCGCGTATGCGCGCTCGTCATGTGCTATCGCGATGGAAAGAAAGGCGAACAATGCGGCGCCTACACACTCCACTGTACTAATTTCTTTTCAATGCGTTTTAACTTGATGACAGCAAAAAGACGCTATAGTCGTCCACGACTTTAACGTCTGCTTCGTACCACCCAGATAAAAGCGCGATCAAATGAAATTCGAACTACAGAGCTCGCAGGTTCCGCGTTGTTCGCGTTTCTTCGAATGGCGATGGTATATCACACAATATACCGCATGGGAAGCACCCATATCAGCCGAGCTATGGAAGAAAAATGATAGGCGTAACGTTAAGAGACCGGAAGCGGGCGGAGTGGGTGAGGAAACAAACGCGGGTTAATCATGTCCTAGTCGAAACCAAGAGGAAGAAATAGGCTTGGGCAGGGTATGTAATGCGAAGGCAAGATAAGCGGTGGTCCTTAAGGGTAACGGAGTGGATTCCAAGAGAAGTGCGGCAAACACAGCAGGGGGCGGCAGACAGGGCAAGGACAGGGACCGGGTTGGCAAAGGACAGGGTTAATTGCAGAGGCATGGGAGAGGCCTTTGCCCTTCAGTGAGCGTAGTCAGGCTCATGGTGGTGGTGGAGGTGGTGGCGGTGGTGATGGCGAAGATGATGGTGATGATGATGATGATGATGATCAAGCACGCTCGGCATTTGACAGAACACCACGACAGTCAGATCCACCAGCAACCGTGTTCTTATGCGAAATCGCGCTTTTATTTTTTACCCTCCTGAGGAAAGGACACCTGCTCCCTTGATTTGCCTCTTAAGGTAGAAGCTTATGCAGAGAGAGGTGGTGGTTTTACGAAACCCTGCGAAAAATGGCTTGGCATGTGTGCAACCGAAATCGGCCCTTCCTTGCACTACATCATCCCCTCTGAACCATGAATGCAGAATCATGGCATTACGGAATCCCTATAATGTACAAGGTATACGAAAATCAGTATCTTTCCGTATGTTTCCCGTATCGTTCTCACGCGCTTTACTCATGGTTTGCGCATGATTTCCGCATGATGAAGAAAACGTTATACGGAGTCGCCATGTGCCGCAACTTTTTCTCTCGAATGCGTTGTGTGTGTAACCCGTGTTCCGTGTTCCGTGTTCCATGTTCCGTGTGACTCAAGAAACCTACAGAAATACGAGAATCGTCATTAGTCACGATTCAATAGGGATAGTATTACGCGCATGCAGAACCTTTCGTGTCGCGATAAGAATGCTTAGTTCCCTAGATGAGTGGTGCCATACAGCATTGCAACGGTTGACGGCATGGCATTCCAGCCCTAACTAGCCAACGGTGAGCCGTTCTCCTTCAGAAACGTAAAATTTGGTTTATAGAGAATGCATACCTTTTGCTTTCGTGGTGCGTAAAATGTGATTTTGTGTCGCCCCTTAGTAGTAGGTGGACGCATGCTGGTTGATTGCTTTGCACGCGTATGACCCCGCACATGTAAGTGCCTGCGTGTTCTTGCGTTTAGAACCGGTCGCGCTAGAGCCATTCCGGTTTGGTTCAGGGTTCGATCATCCGACTATCACTTTTTGCGAATATGATAATGCTAATACGAAAGCATCAAAACGAGTACTGAGTTTTTATCTGCATTAAATTTCAAAACGTATTTATGGTAATTAAAGGCTCAGAGAAAAACTGCTAAGAAGGCAAGAAAAAAAAGTGTTTTTAGCATCTAATTAAACAGTAATCATTAGTTAATAGCTCACGCTGCATTTTTTGCTGGAGGTACCTGTACGTTACTGGTTCTTTTTTTGGCTCAATCTCACTTATTTCTTGTCATTAGGGGCTTCGTGTAATCAGCGCCTTTTTTTGCATTTTCTTTTCTTTCTTTCTATCCTCAGTGAGGCTTTGTACCCCATGTCTCCTCAGTATCTGTCTCCCATGCGGTGCGAAAAGCCTCCACAAAAAAGACTAGTCGGTAAGGCTACAGGCGCCGAGAAAGGCTTCGTTCCGAAGCGGTCAGGCCCCGCCTGTATGAACCCGTCCAGTGACCCTGTAATCCACGATGAGCTGTTGCTTCTGCCGACGCCACACGGCTAACAGTTTGCCGGCATGTCGCGTCTGGTCAGACGGGGTCAAGAGCAATTGGCTTCGCTGCCCATCGATTCATCTCGACGTGGTGGTGTAACAGGTCGCCCCAATCGATATCTGGCACCCATCTCCTCTCCCTCTCTCATCCAACGCTCTTGCCATGACGAACGGCCACAGGGGATTCCCCCGCGATGCCTGCGTTTCCTGCGGTGTGCACCGGACGACAATATGTCCCGGCATGTGATCAGCCCGGCAGGCACTGGCACTGAGCAGGCGAGCTCACATTTTCTATCAAAACTTGGGTTTGGGCTAGTTAGTTCTGCACAACTAATTCCCAGAAAACAGCACAAAGGACGAGACAGACAGGAAACACATGTGTCTGGAGGCTTTCTAGTGTTTCGCCTCCCTTGCACTGTTTTCTGAAATTAAGTTAACTTACAAAGGAACACGCTTCCTCGGTTAAGCTAAGTACGGCTGTTTAAATACAAGGCCTCTACTGCAGCATCTCTCATGGGCTATAAAACTGCTCGGGAACACAAACACCATAAGAGTTTGTGGTGAGTCTTTTAAGGTTTAACAGAACGGCGGAGCAACTGCTTAACGTACTTAAGAAAACTACTGATTTGGTTAGATAAGGACTTGAAAAAAGGCGCGCAGACACACTCGCAGGCTCTTATGGTGCCCTCACAAGCTCTCACTTGTTTGTGTTCTTGTCTCCGAGACCAACAAAAGACTATAAACGCCGCAAAAAAAGTTTTACTGCGGATTTCAACTTCCGAGGACCAGAACCAGGGGTAGATGTATGGGCATCTCTTCGAATGCGGAGTCACATTGGCTTAATGCATTTTTTTTATTTATTCGAAGAAGGAAGCGGTGTCAGTGTGGTTCTTCTAAAGAACACTTCTCGCTCTGGGGGCACGAAGAGGGATGGTTGTTTACCCTCCCCTCAAAAATATATCCTTGCGCAAAGCACGAAGTCCGTGCAATTTCACCAAAGACGTCACGCCCAGGCTGTGACGTCTATATGCACGCGCCTATATTAGAGATAAACCAAGTGTTTTGCTCCTTGTTGTTGTCCACGCCTTCTGCATATGTTACTAGCTATGCCTCTCGATTTGCACAGGGAGCACTGTCTCTAGGCGCTTCCAGTAGGAGGACTACGATAGAAGGGAAAACACATTGATTACTGAGGTACTCCGGTCCGCTTATTCCGTCCGGACATAGACCCTGATAATTTTTATGTTAGCAACAGGAAACGCATCAGGCGGTCTACTCTTTCTGTCCATCGCATGAGCTCGTGCAGAACATGCGGGTGCAGTGGAATGCGATACACTATACCAGCTTCCTACACTATGGCAGTCAAACACTCTACACCAGTCTCCCATCCGGTAGCGGAAGCTGTGGGGCGCCTTGTATGACTAAAGTACTGCAGCACAACACTGAAACAACCGACACAGAGACAAGCCCACAAGCTCTGAACATAACGGTTACTTGTAAGAGCGTTTGGCAACGGTCTTGGCTGCAATCCCTCGCACTTTAACAACTATACCCTCTGCATATGTTTTAACTTACGCCTTCTATTGTTTGCGATCTTTAATTATTTCTTTTGCCTTCGAATGTACAAAAAAAATATTTTGCCAGAAACGAAATTATTCAAAGAACTCATGCCAAGTTACAGTTTGAATAAATACAGTCTTCACTACTTTCATGGCTTCTTCGTTCGTGTATAACGAAAGCCAACTGTCGTACGCGCAGTCAAGCGCAGAGAAGAGCTAAAGCGGCCAGGAAATTTTTGATGGCGTCAAGGTAGTTTAGTCCGCAACAGACATGACGGTACAGAGCCTAGAAAGCGTTCGCGAAACAAGTATTCGTTGCAGCCTTCTTGAGAAAATAAACCATGTTAATGTTTAGTCGGAGTATAGGTGAAAGCTGAAGTGATCATCTTCAAATCGCGGTAGTCTGTACATCAAAATCATACCCTCATATACTCGAACGCGCTTGTTCGTGTATAATCGTTTCAATGCGGAAATATTGACCTCCTTAGATTTATGTAACAAGATTTTGTAGACATTCAGCTGGTAGGTGACACTCGTATATTAATCGTGATCCGAAATTGGGAAAAATAGCCTCTCGTCTCATTTGTGAACATAACTGTCTCCTTTTGGTGTCGCCAGACCAGACAACAGCGCGGAAACCTATTGAGTGTAACACGGCGTCCCTCCCGATATGATTGTATTAGCCACCGAATGATTGTTGCGAGTTAAAGAGAGCGATCCTCTCGTCTCCGAGCGTTCGACGCTCAAAGAGGCTGTGCGATGAGGAGACCCATCCCAATCACGAAACTGAATGCATTCCAAGAAATGAATTTCCACATAAATCTAATGAACTTCACAGGGCGGTTTTAATCTTGTTTTATTTCGTGTGCGTTTTGTTTCCGTGCGCTGCGCATGCGCTAATTTTCACCTCATGTGCGCATATGTTTCGTATGATGGGAAATAAACTTCATTTGCTTTACTACGTGCCTGACTGCTCATTACTGCCCTTTGGAGTGTAATCCATCGGTTCTGCGCAGGTTTGCCTTATGTATGTGCAAAAAATCGCCCGCCTTGCAACACTGTAAAGGCGTCCTGTTACAGGTAATGTGGGGTTCTCGCGTGAGTGTGCTCGTTCTTTATTACGCTGCACACAATCATACAGACAAGAGCGCGAGGGCAATAATAAGCCCTCCTCCGCCGCGCCTCCGGCACGTCGGGGCACCCCCAGTAACGAGGTGCCGGGGCAATCACTTACACGGACCATTTGTCGGCCGACCGTCGGCGTTCGCGTGTGGCCGCGTCGCCGGCGCATTAATTGTTGAGACCGATGGCTCTCCGTCGTCAGTGTCGTCCCGGCGCCGCCCATCATAGCTGTTCAAGAAGTGTGCCACGCGGACCGCAACGGACCCGCCACCTCTTGCCGCTGGAAGCGTACAGGGAGCGACCGTATAGTAATCGTATGCACGCGAGGATGAACTGATTGGACGGGACGCCGGTCCTTCGACTTTTCTAGCTGCATGCACCTCTTCGGATCATTGAATTGTTCGCTCTCATTTCGTTATGCGCGGGGGTCGATACGTCTAGACGAGCGCCACGCGTTGTTCTGGGTGGTGGAGAGAGATCTGTTGCTTCTCCTTTTCTCTCTCCTTCGTACGAAAGGGATGAGTATCAGTGCGTCCGAATGAGATATCTTGAATGTTATTTGCCCTCAACTTGCTGCCAGATTTGAAAATTAAGCGAGATTAAAGAGTAAGTTTGTTTGCATTACATTCCAGTGTCAGTTTTGAGCAGTGCCAGTTCAGGCTGTGGCGCTGGCGCCGTTGTGACGTACTGTCACGTGACGTCACAGTTCTACGTGACACCTCTCCCTAGTAGCGTGGTAAACACTTTAGCTATTAAGCCGCCAAGATACGTGACTTTCAAACCTTTTCCCAGTTTTTTTTTTTCGTTGATGAAGGCTCTGTCTTCAGTCGCTCAAAAATTACGGAGCACACTTAAGACTATTTACTTTGTTTTGAAAACGAAAGCCCTGTCTCATCACTGTCTCATGGCATTTCTTAAGTATTAACAAAAAAGTATCCGTCGACTTGTACTTTTGGGAGCCAAACTGAGCCCCAAGGAAGGTTTTTACGCATTTAGAAACTTTGTGGGGTGAGAAAAATTATTTTTCTGATTCCTCTCCAAAAGTATAATCAGTGATATTGGTCTATAATTTGAAGCTACAACTGTACCGCCACCTATAAACACAACTTTCACCTTTGCTTTCTTCAATTCTTGTGGCAAAACACATGTTTCAATTACTAAATTAAACAAACGTATTAGCAGGGGTGCAATAAAATTTAGCACATGTTTGTCTGGTTTTACCTGAATATTGTTGACGTCGAATGCTTTGCTGTTATCTAAAATGAGAAGGTTGTGTATACCTCTATTTCATTTATTGGCTCAAGGGAAAGACTTTCGACCGGGCTACTGGACAAAGGATTTCAGGTAGCTGAATAAAGGACACTTTGGCAGTTAAAAAAATTTCTGTTAAAGTGGTCAGCCAGTTCCTTGTCAGATGATTCGTGGCATTTGTAGAATATTTATTTTGGTGGAGCATTCAGAGCAAAAGCTCTATTCTTGACGTACAAATGCAGACAACGGCTGTTTCCGTCAATTTTACGTTCAAGCACAACCAAGGTCTGGCCTCCGCTCGGGGCGAACGGCGCACGCTCGAGGGAGCAAGAGCGGCCTTTCGTCGCAGCAAGTGAGGCATATGTATGCCTATATCAAAGAACAAATAACGTCTGTACGCAGAGACTGTTTTTGTTTGCTCAATTTACGCCCTATAGAACACTTTTAATCAGTCCACGAACCGAAATCGTGCATGCGTGAAGTTTACAAGGTGATGCAAAAGGCAAGCTGTGGAACTATCGACCACTGTCGACCCTATAAAAAGAGGTACCGATGACGATAAGATTAGAGATTACACACTCGTACGAAGACACCGTATTCACTAGGTGCGCCTTTGTTCATTCCAAACCATCGAGCTAGCATGGCGGAGTGGTTGCGTGCTGGTCTCGCACTCCGGAGACCAGGCTTCGATTCCTGAACTCGACCAATTTCCTACTCGGTTTTATTTATTTATTTGGTCTTACTAGAAAGGTTAATTAGGCTATTTGGTCAATTAAGCAATTGACTAACTTCAGTCCCACTTATTTGAAGCATCAGTATTCCATGCCTTTATTGGTTGCATGGTTACTAGCCAAAGTACAATTGGCCCGTTTGAAATTCGCGCACTTTGACGTCGCGACCGTTTCGACCAATTGAAAAGCGTGACATTTCTGTCGACAACTTCTGCTTACAACGATGAGGCATTAAAGGCTTTCGCCTTAAAAAACTGTGTGGCCAATGGTGCGCCTACCGCATCTGCCGAAGCGAATGGCGCCTCTCAAAAGATGGCGCTGGAGCCCGCTCAGCGGGCACCACGGAAAGTGGCGCGAGCAGCAGCTAGCTTGGCGAGAGACACAGGGAGAGTCCACCGACAAAGAAAAAATGAAAATCTCTGGAACAAATGGTATCGTCCCTTGACAAACCAAGCTATCGTTCGACGAATTTGGTTTAACCGCGTTCAGCTACTGCCATTTCTTTCTCTTTTTTTTTCCATTGCGGCCTAACCACTTGACTAGAATTTTTCAGACAGCGTCTGAACTTTGCACTCTAATGCCGACGTGCCATATAATGTCGTCATATTAATAAAACTAGCCTATTTTATTGCATTATCAACGACAAATGGTACTTGTTACCTTTGAAACGAAGCGGCCAAGTACAAAGCACGCACCCAAGTTGCATTGTCCTTCGTGATAGCAGTGCTCGCTTCATGCTCAATGAAGGACGGTGCGCGAGAAAATGCCTCATACTTTAATATACAGTCTCCAATATCATTTTTAAAATGTCGTTACCAGCTTTCTGATTACTTATACAATCTACACACACTTTTCTGGTTTGCCGTCATGGCTAGAGTTAGATATCTACATTGAAGCCTTGAGATGACATCTGGCTTCTTCAGAAATCGTCTGCTACGGGCTGTTCAATCATCCCATCGAATAAAAACAAAATATTAGAATCCAAACCAGCGTAGGTACGTCACAACCTGGTATGCATAAACTGAAGAATATTTGTGGCATACGTGCGTTGTGTGCAGATCACACTGAGAGTCGTTTCTTTATGGTTTCCTATCGTGTAAGTAGTAAATGGCGATAAGCCTGCTGGTTTGAAAAAACTATGCAAATACGAGTAATGAATTAGGTGAACATATCCCAAAAAAACGCTTGGGCGATGGCTATGTTGAAGCATCAATGGCGCTTCCGTAAAACAGTTACAGCATTGCGCCTATGGTACTGCATTTTCTAGGCAGATGACCAAAGCTGGTGCGACTCAAACATGTATACGTGCGCCTTGTTTGTAAACGAGCGCTAAAGAAATCAAGTTGAAAGCCTTCCGAAAAATTTATACCGCCGTTCTCGACGACCACCTTACCTACATAAGAGGTGCGTGCCTTCGAGCCCGTCATCAGTGCTACAGTCACCGTTAATCACTTCTGACTGGCTAGTCAATAAAAATTTATGAGCACTTGGCGTGACTCCATACCTGACCACTGCATACATTGTTATACGCACATCATACACTGCTCCACTGGCATCTAACGAGCCGTACATTTTTTTTTTTTCAGGACAGAAAAATCGAATGCTTCCATGACGATGGAAGCGAGTATATATTAAAAGGTGCAAGTACTGCAAGTCGGTGATCGAAGGGCGGCAATGAAGTTCGCGCGACCCGCACTGAAGCCTCAGCATTAAGTCTCTCACGCGTAGAAGTGATCAATCACGACACGCCGGCACGCATCCGCGCGTGTGTGCACGTGCTTTTACTGATGGATTAGCTAACTTGCCGCGCTTAGCCTCCGGGTCAAGCATTTAAAACTCTGCAAACTTCAATCACAGCTAGAGCCTTATTATAGCTATAAAATGTACGCGGTTGAGATGTGGCGTTAAAAGTGTCAATATTTTAATTGATACATTGGCCATATCCTTATTGTATGCTACTCAGGTTCCCATCGGCAGAATAATGTTAGCACCTCAAACTTGACCGACTGATGAGAGCATGCACCGAATGCAGGAAAGGCCCCATCACTTATTCATTCGAAATTTCAGCATTGGTACGATGTTGATGGCTTCCCTGATAAAAGCTGACAAGGGCCGCCGCGGTGGCTCAGTGGTTATGGCGCTTAGCTGCTGACCCGAAAGACGCGGGTTCGACCCTGGCCGCGGTGAGGGAATTTCGATGCGGGCGAAAATATAAAGGCCCATGTACTGTGCGATATCAGTGCACGTTAAAGAACCCCAGGTGGTCGAAATTTCCGCAGCCCTTCACTACGGCGTCCCTCATAGCATGAGTCACTTTGGGACGGTTTGGTTTGGTTTGGTTTATTGGGGTTTAACGTCCCAAAGCAACTCAGGCTATGAGGGACGCCGTAGTGAAGGGCTCCAGAAATTTCAACCACCTGGGGTTCTTTAACGTGCACTGACATCGCACAGTACACGGGCCCCTAGAATTTCGCCTTCATCCAAATTCAGCCGCCGCGCCCGGGATCGAACCCGCGTCTTTCGGGTCAGCAGCCGAGCGCCGTAATTACTGAGCCACCGCGGCGGGTCGCTTTGGGACGTTAAACCTCCATAAACCAAACAGCTTGACAAGGTCAGCTTTTCTTCAATTATTTGTGTATTTATTCATTTATTTACACGTCTCATTCCGCTAATAGGGGTATTACATGAGAGATTATACAGCAAATTTTACATCATTAATCAAGAACGAATGATAAAGGATTAGGCATCAAGTAACCAGCACCTCTCCATTCAGTTTCCTTATTATATTTCTTCCCGACTTCCAGCGCAAAATTATTCACGAAGGAGGTGCGGGGCTCAGTCGACATTCTTATGCAAGCACTGGCCCCTTGTGCGTACATCATGGAGAATGAATTTCGACACCCACTGTCGGATTGTGGCACCCATGGCAAAGAATCGCTCTCGGTGGCCTTGAAATCGAGGCATGAGAACACAGGCTCGAGGCCTGTATATGGCGCTGGGGCCCAGAAAAGGCGTCTCGTGACGCCGATAGGGTAACGCCGATACGAATATTGCGTGCTGCAGATCACTTTATCTTTCTCCAAGATTAGCTCGTGCAATGTGACGTGGACATTGCACGCCTGAAGGGCTCGGTGGGGCGCCTGGCTATAATGGGGGACGTCATGGCAGTTTTCGCATCGCCACAAATCTTTCCGCGTCTAAAGCCACGGGCTCCCTCTTCCTTCTGTTATCCACCGCTCCAGACTCCTTCATTTCGGTTAACCTTCCCGTGCGAAGTCACGGCCAGCGCAAACCAGCACGATGCAGGCAGAAAGTCACCACGCCACGTGCGCAACGTTCAGAATCTGTGTTGTTTAAGCTCTAGTTGGCTCGTACGCATCTGCAGCAGGCAGGAAACGAAAAATTGCGGAGGCAGACGCAAAGCGTGGGGTGTTCAGTCATGTCCCATGCGTCGCTTGCAGTATTACAGGACGTTTTACATCCACCGCTATGAACGACGGTGGTGCTGGTGAACACTTTAAAGGTGCGGTTACACTCAAGACACACAAAACAAGGTTGGAAAGCCGCTGCCTTAGCTCGACTGTTCTAGAACCGTGAGTGGCATAGGGAGGCCGTAGATTCGGATCCCACTGGCGGCTCGTGGTGTTTTTTTTTCTGCTACTTTCTAATCAAAAAAGCATATAAGGTAAAAATGAATTACACTCCGAATTTCTCACTGACCAACACAGCAAGTTACATTAAAAAAAAAAAAAAACTTTCTCTGATGCTTCGTAGTTTTCGTGCCAGTAGGCTTCCCTGAAATTCAGGTCTAAAATGAGCCCCTTATGCACCTAGCCTTGTCTGCTCTGCTGGAGAAACTCATCCTCATTCATTATTCACAGAGGTCTTTGCATCCGATGACCGAGGGTGTCGTCTTATTTTTCGTGCACTATTTTTTCGCCTTCTCCACCATCTCTTTTCCAACCTTGCTTTCTGAATAACATGTATAATTGACAGAAGAGAACAGTCCTATACCAACGCAGCCACACAGGGAGCGTGCGCTCACAAAGGCATAGGTGCTCTTCATTTCAATGCTTGCCAGCTTCCCTCTGGGTTTTGTTCAGCTAAGCTCTGCTGTGCGGACGCAGAAGTTAGCAAAATCTGACATCCGGACACTGCAACGAGTTTATGCATTTAATGCTCCCAATATTTTCGCATTCAAAACCAGTCGATGAATCAAGAGTCATAATGTGCTCCTGACGTGGCTCGTGGATAAGCAAATCGTATTTAAACTAGAGGTCATTACAGCAATATAAACGCATAGCAGCCCTCTTGATGACTTCCAGTGAACTGTAAGCTCTAGTTAGAGTGAACTTTTTAGCACCTCCGTCGCAAAACAATATGCTAACAGAGCAACTAATGTGCCTAATTGGTGCATTGCATCGTAAGCGCTTAGCTTTGTGTGGAAACTGGTACAGTGACGGAGGAATGCATGGCTGGGATGCACAGAACGTAAGGCTACGCAAAGCTATGCGAGTGCCTCTCTTTATAGCTACCAGTTAGAAAGCCCACGTCCTGTGCTTGCCAATTATGTTTTACTCAGTCTCAGTCCCGTTTCCCACTCAGCCATAAACACTTAAAGCACAAAATGCTGCTGGCGGCGGCTGAATTTCTGTATATGCGCAGCGCAATTAGGCTCATTAGCTGTGCGATGTGAAATCCGAAGCCATCGCCGTTCATCTGCATCTCTTCGTTATAGCGTGTCCCGTGGCCCTCTGCACCCCCCCCCCCCCCTCTCGCTCTCTCTCTATTTTTCCTACACGTGCAGCATTACGGAGTTAAATCTTCCTGTGTACAACACCATCTGTCGAATTTCTTGACTGCCTATTTTCTGCTCACGTAGCATTCTGACCCGCGTCGTTGAACTTTCTCAGGGAGGTGAAGTTTTTCTGTAGCAGACAGGCATGATTTCACGTGGTGCGCACGTGTTTAGAATCCACATGCAAACCTTTTCAGTGCGTGCTGGATCAACCAGCACACCACGCATTTTCGGAGGCTCAGACGAAGAGAACACCACTGCCAATGGAGGCCGCAGTTTTCATTTCAGATCCTAATAAAGGTGATCTTTTCTCTGTGGGTCAAAGTACCAGCAGCGAGCGGCTGCTGGGTGACGTTTGTTCGTCGAGAAAAGACGTTAATCGTGGAATCTGTCACTGAAAAAGTCGTTACTCTTTCGAAGCGCCGTCCCGAATCCAAAGTGCGCGCCGTCGGCTTCAAAGACCCAAAAGCCGCGTTTCCTTGCCGAGTCCTCCCTCCAAACTCCAAGGGCACGTGGCTGATGCCTCTACAACACGGCACAAGCGGCGAAAGTCCCTGCAGATAAATTCACGCGGCGAGAAGCATTTGTCGTCGCGCCACGCACGAACAGCAGCGAAATCCATCCAGCGCTTTTTCGGACGAGTGGAGGAATGGAAACGTGTTTTTGCGGAGGGACTCACATTCGTCTTGTTCGTTGGCTTACGTATATCTGTCGCATTTTTCAGGCTTTCCAGAGAGTGCAATTTATGCTCCGCGGCAGCGGCTACTCGTATATAGTGCTCGGTCATGCCGACTGCCTGAGGTTCTAGTGCATCTGGAAACAATGGGCAACGCTATGACCATCCACCAGTCCCGTGACTTCTGCTTTCAAAACTAACCTTTTTATTTCTCCTCATTCGTTCGGTGCATTATAAGAGACGAATCATTTATTCGACACAAAAGGAAATAAAAATAAAATTGCGGAAGACATCGATGCTGCATGCACAGTGAAATGAACCGGAGAAAAAGGGGTGATTAGAAAAACCAAGCATAAACGCGGGATAAGTCAAAACGCGCCAGATTTTCGAATATACGAAAGCGTGAACAATACTTTGACACCAGTGCCGCACCGAAAACGTTTTCTACCTTTTCCTTCTGTTTATTTATCAGAGGAAGCGAACAGCTCACATGTTTCCAGCCTACAGATCAGACGGAGCTCAGTAAGGAAGAGTTGAGCGCTCGTCGTGTAGAGCAGATGCGGAGGGTGCATCAGCTTGTTTTGTTGCCCAGACGGTGCTTTCAAGCAGCTTTAAAAGCACGGACCCGGCCAGACTTTGCTTGGATCAGACTAAATACTGAACACACAGCGAATTCAATGTCTTCGCGGTTTGAAAAGTGGATTCTCCTTAAAGCGCTCCACTACGATCGATTCTAAAAGCACCTTCATGTTTCGCCCTTAAACTTCTCCGGGGAAACGCTTCTAAATCTTTGCTTCATCATGGGTTACTCGTGTCAATAACATGCAACCAAGTTGCACAGTGAAAACATGTTCATAGAATTTCCATTTACAACATTTGTCGGCTTTTCCTCCTTTTCATCTAGCCAGAGGCATGTATAAAAAAACAAACCACTACAAAAATGAACAAAATTCTCGCACATATAATCTAACTGCGAGCAATCATCTGAACATGCTCAGTGGAGCCTGAGTTTGCTCTCACTCTAAAGATTATAGAAGCACAAACAAAAACCCAAAAGAAGGCCCCCTTGCGAATTATACAGCTCAGCCAGAGCGCGCCCGCATGTTGTCACCCGTTCATCGTCGCCGCCTTCGCGTCTTAAAAACAAGGAACGGCGTTCGCTCATCTCCGCCCCTTCGCCCGGCGCGCGCCGCGTAAATCGTCGTCGAGCATAATTTACAACGTTGTCGCTTTCGGTAGCGCGTCTGGCTTCCTAGCCATTAAATCACTGGTGGTGGAGAACGAAAGCTGTTCTTTTCTAACTTTCGCCGTGCCTTCAGTGCCACGGCGCTTCTTCTTTTGTATGCGAAAATACATCGCGTAGTCGGTCCCCGTACTCTGGCTCGCCCCCCGACCGCGCCCCTAAGCTGCGCGGAACACTTCGTTCAAGGGAGCGCGTACAGCGCTCGCAACAAGCAACAGGGCTGAAGCCAGGCAGCGCCCTAATGAAAGCCATCTGTCTAACGCGTGACACCGGGAGGCACGAAGTGTGGCTCGCTTCCAAGCGAAAGCGTTGGAAAGGGTGTGTGTCGAGACCTATTGACAGGGGTCGAGAAGACTGCAGGAGGGAGAAGCAAACACAAATTGTCGGCTATGTGGTCGAGAACGACAGAAACTGAACGGAAATAAGGCCGAGAGTGGCGGTTAGAGGAAGGTAAAAAAAAGTAGCTGCGACGAATACGGCATAAAGTTCGACTTGCAAACTAAACAACTAAGATAAGGAAACCAGGCCTGTAGGAGCGGCCTGTAGGAGAGGACGCAAAAAGTTAGGAAAGGGGGGCGAGCAGTGGCAGGTATTTTTCGCCAACGTCCGTTAGTGCAGGCTGCGTTAGCGCCGAACACCAAATGGTTGAAGGCTTGTGGCCTAAACTTTAGTAGCATGAAAGGCGGAGGCTCGCGAAACTTTGACAATGGCGGAAGAAAAATTAGAGAAGGTATAGATGCAGAGACTGGACATGCGGGGAAAAAAAGGGTAACGATGATTAGAAGCGGTGAGGGGTGAGGGTCGCTGACCAGATTTTGTACCGTTTCCATCAGTTCCATGCGGTAAACTCCAATACTCAGTATGCATCTGCGACGCAACATACGGATAGTGTTGTGCTTAGTTGCGCGTACCATCATTACGGCACACTATACGACCCCAGAGCCTGGCATCTGGCTCAAGCCCTTGCACATTCTAAAAGCGCTTCTATCGACGAGCCTGCACCACTTCCGTGCTCGCGATTCGTGGCAGTAGCTTGATGAAATTATCCGTTGTTCCTTGGAGCAGTTCCTGAAAATTTTATGAAGCATGCGTTTTTATTCAATGTCTGTCAAATGCAGCCACTAAAAACGCCGCCATATACCTGACCACGCCAGATCACTCAAAATTCCCGACGCCCTTTTCCAGTGCTCGTATTTAGGCGTATTATATATGCGCCAGTGGCTTCAAGCCTCAATCGCTGCACGACACATTCTCTTCTTGAAAAACGCGGCATATAACCGTTTTCGATACGGAACAACAAAATAATACAAATACGTTAACAGGGTGGCGATTTCGAAACGCCGATGCCCGGTTCCTTCCGGCCCTCCCGATACCTTAGTTCCAGTTTTCATATAGCGCCACACGCGCTTCTTTTGTCGGCCTTGTTCGGAGACGCGGCAATGTGCTGACCTCCCCCTTCCTCCCTTGTTTTTCACCCAGCCAGTTGTCGTTTCACCATCGTCCGTCATAACGGGGTGCCTAGGCAGCGAAGCTGTGACAAACCGTTTTTCGCTCTGGAAGCGTTGACGGTCCAGTTAAAGACGCATGCCCTTTTCGCTTTTCTTTTTTTACTTCTATCACTGGCCGACTCAAAAAGAACTATTTTATATCTCATGAACCGACACAGGAATCTATCATTCAACATAATCTTCCCCATTCCATAGCAGCTGAGAGCAGTTTCTCAAATGCAGACTGCGCTCTTCATTTCAGCAGAGGCCAGCCTGTCTCCCCTCTTCCTATCTCTTCCTTGACTGCCGTTTATCCTCGAGGCAGTATCAAATAAAAGCCGCAAAAGAGGTGCTACGCGTCAAGTTTGTATACAAAGAAATGTTTAGGAGATCCAGAACTCCCGGTGTTCTTTTCTATCATGCGTAACTTGACGCTACTCTTTTGTGAACAATTTTTTTTTTTACTTCCTAGAAGTCTGCTTGTTTGCTTTATTTCTTGAGAGACGTATTGTCTTTGTCGTCGATGACGCCAGCAGAAAAGCATCTGCGCTCTGATCTTTCGAACGACGGTCGCATAATGTCGGCGGCTGCTGTTTTTTTGCACCACTTTCAGACTTCCGGTCTACCGAAGGGCCTTACAGCCTTTGAGCCGGAAGCAAAAAGAATTGGGTCGCATTTTGCGATTCTTTTGAAATTGAAGTTTAGCACGGCCATACGAGGGAAAGTAACATGAGCTGCGTGGTTCAGATTTGTTTGAAAACTTTCATCACGCGAATTTTTACTTTTTCCGCCTTCTTTCTTTTACTTTGGGGGTGTCGCATTTCTTTTCCGGACCAGCACACTCTAAAAGGATCTTTTTTTTGTTAACAACCCCGCAATGATTTTATAACTATAAGACAGAGATTGGCGATGTCAGCGCTAACAAGTGTAAAATATCCTATTCAGTACTAAATTTTTCCCACGCAGTATACTGCTGTGCTTTTTCCTGGTACTTTGATTAAATATTTTTATAGTGTTACGAGATGTCCTTTGGCTTTTGGGTGGCCCGCAGAGTAGGGCTTGATATGTATGCTAAAGGCAAGTTCTCTACACGCGCCCTACACCATGCAGCAACTAACCAACGCGCAACAATACACCTCAAACCCATTGAGTGGAACATAAAACGCTTGATAGATGCATACAGCAGATGCATAACGGTGCGCGTTTTGGCTCCATACGCACACGTCGTCAACAGGAGTGGGACACCAGCGTCCCTTCGCTTCTCGAAAAGCGATGATTTAAAAATGCTGCGGGACGTGAAGGAATGCAATCCCTTTGAAGATAACATGCAACATACAGTTCGGTGGACTGAAATTGCTCAGTTTGTCAGAAGAAAGGGGGAAGTATTTACCGCCCACACTGTGGCTTGGCCTGGCTCCGCTCCAAGCAGGTCGACTAAACAAAATTAGTTTTCTTTATCTGTACTAGATCGCGCGGCCCAACATGCTAGCGCATTTTTTAGGTTCTATGGCATATATACACAGTTTGTGTCCCGTACGTGTAGCTAAAACTGTACGAAGCGACACTAGCGTACGCTACGTAGACTGCTCACGTTTACGTGCGTGAAGGTTTTACGTACGTAAAACTAAAACTGTCTAATGTCCGTACTGTCCATACTATACCAAATTGGTGATTTCGGCCCACATAAAGCATTTCATTGCCTCTGGAATAACCAGTTGACAAAGCTGCATCCAAATGTTCTCTCTATGCATTTATACGGCACCAAAATATCTGTCCGCGTATTGCGTTTAGTTACATCTTCGAAGGTATAACTTCCGTGCATGCATGCAGGATCGGGAAAATGATATTTTTAGAAGCAGAGTGCAGAAACTCTTCGCGAAATGATGTGAAGCCCTGTCGCTATTCGCGCTGCGCGATGACGTAGCGCGAAAAAGACTAAGACGTACACAAACGGTCAACAAGCATTATGCAAACGCACCAACAAACCCAAGCCAAAGCTCGTTCTATTGTCATTTCTCACTGACTGCTTGGAAAATAAAATGATGCAACAGAATATCCTGTCACACATTAGGCGGAATAGGATTGCCCCTTTTTTAAATGGACATGCAAAAGTCTGCAAGCGAATTGGTTTCCCAATCCCTAACGCCAGCTTTAATTCCGTCTTGGCATAACTCTTGTGGCAGATAATGCTGGACGGAACTGTATGGTGTCAGATACAGTTCCGTCTGGACGGAACCCCATCGCTACATGCCGTTCCGTCTGGACGGAACTCTAGCGCAAATTGTAGTTCCATCTGGACGGAACTCTAGCCACAGCCAAATAGGAAACGCAAAGCCACGTGCCAAAGTACCCAAAACGAAAGGTAGCCGAGTTGACTGTGGTCTCAGGAAAAGCGGTTCCAAAAAAAACGCTGGCAGGCGGGACCACTAATGACTCTGTGTGAGATAAACCGCGCACCAACGATGAAGTTCTTTTAAGCCATACTTTGCTTCTGATTAGCACCGGATTCAAGCCATGATTATTGAGTGCGTTTTTGAGGTTGCGCAAGGCCATTGTCGAATAGAATTGCACTGATTCACTCAATCGCAGTTCACGCGGTACAATTATTTAACATTTACTGGCGAGAGACCACGCTCGGCCTCTCGGAACCAACGAGGGTTCCTGCAATCACCTACGTGATTGCAGGGACTCTTCTTGATTCTATCTATTTCGATGTCGTACTGCCATTCCCAACACACGTCCAGGCAGGATAACCTTTAAACCGGTCGATGAAGCCTCGATCAGCTGAAACACCTTAACTGCTCTTGGCTGGAACCGTTGAGTGAACACAACGCATGCAGCGCAACCAGGAACGAGTGGAGCTTTGTTCACCGCTAAAGGCGGCGCATCAGGGAGGCTTGCTTCCAGCTTGAAACCGTATATTTATTGCGCATGAACGTCTGCCCACGGTCAGGCGCGCCAGCGATGAACCATGCAAAGAAGAGGACGCGCTTCAATCTCTGGCTCCCAAATTCTCCTTCTCCATGCAGAGTAGCATGCCAGGGATTTTCAAAAATTCTCTGTTTTTCATTAAAGGGTTTCTCTGTCTCTCCGCGCAGCGCACTCAATTGAAAGCTTCGGTGTCGCGCAGCAGCAGCCCCTGTTGACGCTCGCAGAGCACCCTGGACAATTCCAGCTGGACAATTCCAAATATCGAGCAGTCGGCGCGCGTTCGTTGGAGCCACAACTGAACACTCTCTACTCCCCTCCGCCGGCAGCCTTTCTTTTTCTGTTGACAACAGAGCGAGAAGCTGTAACGAAAGTTTGCGCAAAGAGGAAAATAAAGCAAGCCCGAAAAACATCAAGCGCGAGGCATAATGTCTGCACAAAAGCGCCCACCTCTCTTCGCTTCTTCGCTGCCCGGCCGACCGAGCCCGATCGTAATCGCCACTCGCATTCCGCGACGTGGTTCGCGAAACAGTGCGCGGTAGTGCTGACGTGCGCCGGAGGGTGCTCGGACGGTGTGTGTGTGTGTGTACTTTGCCCTGTAAGCGTGTCGCCATCACTGGCCGACTGTTTATTTTAATATTTCCTTTTTCGTTTTCTCCTTTAACTTCTTCTCCATCTGGCATTAATTTCATTTGTCCTCTTCCTGACAAGTTTTTTATTACTTACTTTTTTCTTTCCTTCCTTCTAGCTTTTTTCCTTTTGCCTCTCATCATTTCCTCTTCCAGCTCGACTCTTTTTCTTCACCGCATTTCCTTCCACCCTTCACTCGTTTCTAATCTTCTTCATTCTTTCCATACGACCTTTACATCTTTGCTTGATTCCGTCGATTTCTACCCTTTTCTTCATTCTGTGACCTTCGTTTTCAGCCCTTTTTCTTGCTTCCTTTCCCGTTTTCAATCTGCAGCGAACCGCCCACGGTTCTTCGCTGCGGTGCGCAATCTTCGCGACAATGCTTGCGCGCTCGACTGCAGCTGTGGCCCGGAAGATCGGCTTTCCTGCTTTACGTAAGCGAAGAGAAGGAGATCGATTAAATTGCGTCTCACCGGGGTGCTCGTGTACACGCGCTGTCTTATAGCTTCGGGCAGCCGCACTATAGCTAGCATCAGAGCGCTTTGATACCTTCTAGAAAACCGGTCTGGGTGAACGGCACGAACGATTCACAAAAACGTCAGGCGCCAGGCGTTGACAAACATGGCTCAGGAGAATTGATTCTGCGCCAAAGAAGCCGATAAAATGAGTCGCGGTCGCCACCGAAGAGATTAAGGGCCGGGGTGCGCACTATAGTGGAGCTAGAAATCAATGAAACAACGTATTGGAAGAGCAGCTACGAAATTAGCTCTCAGAGATCTCTTTGCTGCTGTCAGAAAAACTATAATTTCCTGTTGCCGGTATGAAAGAAAAAAAGAAAAGAAGGAGCGGGAGATATTGCCACCACGTTCATTCTGAGTGCCACGAAATGGCGCAACCTCCTCTGAAAAGTCGTGTACTGGGTGACGTTCTCTCGTGTGAATTGTTCATTACTTTGATTAGCCGATGTTGAAGAATCTTTTTTCTATTCACCAAATTAAGATCGCGGCATTTCACATTAACACTCTGTCCGCTGCCAGAAGAGCAATGCAGGAGAGAGTATGAGCATGCAAGGTATTATATAAAGAAACCGGGATACAGAGACAGGTTCTTTAATACAAGGCAGATAATTTAGCCGGCGCACAAGAAACGCTGATATGCTCTTCTGCGCTTGAAAGCGGTTTTAGAAGATGAAAGCGGGAAGAGAAGAGCGTGTAAAATATTTTTGAAAACTGACAGTTGATTTGCATAATTAGGCCAACTGCGAATAAGGTGCGCTAGTACTTCGATTTTCGCTTAGGTTACGATGTTCGGACCCACCATTCGTGGATTTAAGCTGTTCAGATAGCCTCCTACCACTCCTTTCGCTGCGGTGTAGCAGTTAAGCGATGCACCACGGCCCTGCTATGGCAGGTGCTGCCATCGGTGGGGCTTGTGAGAACCAGGTTGCTCTTCCCGAGCAACCTCTCGCGACCAACCATTAGCTCAATTGCCACCTGCATTTACGTGCAGTTGGCACGGTGGACACCGTCAAAATAAGACCGGTCCCGGGCCGAAACGTCAAGACAAGCAGTGTATTTTTTTTTAACCACATCTGTTTTACTTTTTTTTTCAGATGTATTGTCCACCTAGCCCTAGTGGAAGTAGTCAGCCTGACTAGGCCCATTTCAGGGCAACGGCCTCTCCCATACCTCTCCAATTAACCCCGTCCTGCGCCAGCCACTGCCACCCTATTCCCACAAACTTCTTAATCTTATACGCACCCCTAACTTTCTTCCGCCCCTGCTACGCTTGCCTTTTCTTGGAAACCAGTCCGTTACTCTTAAGGACCATCGGTTATCTTGCCTTCGCATTGCATGCCCTGCCCAAGCTCATTTCTTCCTGTTGATATCTACTTTAGGATGCAATTAACCCGCGTTTGTTCCTTGACCCATTCTGCCCGCTTCCTGTCTCTTAGCGTTAAACCCATCATTTTCCTTCCCACAGCTCGCTGCGTGGTTCTCAATTTAAGCTGAACCCTCTTTGTTAGCCTCCACGTTTACGCCCCATAGGTGAGTACCGGTAAGATACACCTGTTGTATAATCTTCTCTTGAGGGATACTGGTGAACTGCCATTCATGATCTGAGAAAACCTGCTAAATGCGCTCCACCCCATTATTATTCTTCTAGCTACTTCTCTCTCGTGAATCGAATCAGAGGCCACTACCTGCCCAAATAAGACGTATTCTTTTACCACTTTCAGCACCTACCTACCATTTTTAAACTGCAGTTTCTTTTCGAGACTGTTGTACATTACTTTGGTTTTCTGCATATTGATTTTTAGACGCACTTTTCTGCTCTGCTTGTCTAGCTCGTAATCATGCTTTTCAGTTCATCTCCCCAGTGACTTAGCAAGGCAATGTCATCAGCTTGCACAAGCACTTTCTCTTGCACAGGCCGTTCTGAAGCTAACGCATTAATAAAATAAGGAATGAATATAAGCGGTCATAGAATTACGTGCGCTACAAAGAATATTAAGATAAAGCTTTAAATTAAGTGAGGAAGTCCAATTGTTCTGTAGGTGGGCAGCAAAATAGTTCTGCGCATGCCGAATACGTATAAAGGGGTACGCAAGCAGGTTTCAGAGATTGTGAACTAGTCTAATGCCCTCCAAGTTGGCAAACAGAAATTTCAACGCGGGGCACGCCGAGAAGCCTAAAACATTGGCAGTTGTGAAAGAGCCTCCTTTTGGTTATCGAAATATGCTCGCTCTCTTGCATAAGCTAGGGAATCCAAGGAAACGAGTTAACCAGGTTCAACTGAAACAACATGGACTGGTCGCTTAACCTAAACGGTATCAGAAGCTGTTTGTAGACGCGCAGTTCACTTCAAGACGAAGACAGATTCCAGGCAGAGAAGTCTATGGGAATTTAACTTTTAGTGTCGGTCAATAGAATGAAGAAATCGGTAATTATGAGATGGCAAGCTCCAGAGCCGATCTCTTTTCTCGTAACAAATTTTTTTCCCATTCGGGCCGCGTCAGATTTTGTGCAGAAAATCCGCTTATAATTCCGGGGCTTGAGACGTTTGCGAGCGGCTTCATCAGTCTTTATGTATGCTTGGAACAATGCGCTGGCCTTCTTAGGAATTGTACACAATGATTCGTTAGTGACTGCGACATTGCAACTAGCGTGGAAAGCACAAGGACAGCGACAAAAGGAACCGACGGGACAGCACGCTACACACAATGACCTACAGCGCTGGCCAAGTGATAGAGACATCCAATGTCAAGAGAGACTAGCAGACGGGTAGTTTTCTTAAGCAGGCTCGAGGGGTTTTGTTCGCCTGTTTCGGAGTTCGTGAATATCGTCTATCAGCGCAAGATATATAACACGGCTTCTTTTATTGCATGGAGCTCTGCCGATGTGTAAGACGTCGTCCGCTGAGGGAGGTTGGTGGGCATCTGCCCTGTAAAGGGGACATGAAACCACAGGAGGAAGTCTCCTTAAAACTAGAGCCGTCGGTGGAGATTTCACTTTTTTGCTTGCACTTTTCAACTATGTTGAAAGAGCATATGAGTTGTTCCGCCTGTGGCATTCGGTTCTACCTATAAGAACTATATGGCTGTCGGTTGGAAGAGGATACCTTTAGGAGGCCGAGACAGATCCGAAGGCAGTTCTTCAGGGCTGCTTGAGGTGCTTTTTTATTCTTGCGAGATACACGTTGCAGAGGCGGGAGAGAAATGCAGTGCTTTTTGGCCGTGTACTGTGAGAAGAAGTTACTTTTTCATTATGTTCCCGCTATCTACGTTTGCATCTGCAATCCTGTAGCAATTTTCTTATAAACCTTTTGAACTTTACGAGTCGAGGGGAGTCTTCTATCATTCGAAATACGGAGGAATCTCTGAGTTCGCACGTAGGGCAAGCCGCCGTAAATATATGAAAAAATGTCAACGCAGAAGTTAGGCGCTGATCATCGGTCTCTTCGAAGAGGGAGCATTTTATATGATCTCCACCGCTTCCAAAACATATTTTTTTTTTCTCAAACGCGTATTAGTGTGTTTCCCTCTAAAGGCAAAGGCCGGGAGCTGCAACAATTTGTTTAGAAAAAAAGAAATTCACATCATTTTTCGGAAGCATAACCCGAGCCGCCCAAAGCAGAACCGTAGACAAAAAACGAATAAACAAGAGTAGCTACGAAGTAGCTATAAATCTACGCTTCTACAGGGGAATTATTTATTGAAATGGTTACGGCCTACGTCCTGCGTGTCGTTTATGCACAGCGTAATTACAAAAGCACACTCAAACCCATAAAAGAGAACGCGAATGCTGTGAGCCGAATTTACCTGCGAAGGCATCAGCAGCGTATTAAATCAGCACCGAAGCATTGACCATTCTCTATCAAGCGGGGTCCGGCTGCGTGTATACCACCACAACAACCGGAAGTGTTCGTATCACGCAAAGTAAGCAAGCATCCTCTGCGATTTATTCCACCATGCGATTTATTCCACCAGTTCAATGCCATAAAAATATCTGAAACGTATAATGTTAGGCTAGCTGAAAGATACAAGAAGGACATAAAACAATATATGAATTACTTGCGTGACACGGCACACCTTTCACTAAATGTACAAGTTTATCCTAGCAGACACAGCGAACTGTTGCATATTCCAACCTGCCGCACAATATATGGTACACATTTATTTATTTATTTACAATACTGCCAGTCCCAGCAAGGACCATAGCAGGTGGGCGAACAAAAATGACAAACATGATAAAAATTTGAGCAGTGCACTCTGGAATTAAAAAAAAAAAGTGAATACAAATCAAACACAGGTGAACAGAAAGGAACAAGCAAAATAAAAGAAAAGGTAAACATCAGCAAAGAAAAAGAAAAATACATGTCTAGGAGTCGGGTGGAGTATTGCCATAAGGAATTCAATTAGAGCACATGGGAACACAGCAGCGGAAAAAATAAGAGAGACTTTCTTCACGATTAATTAACAATCTAATGAAGTGATGAAAGACGGTTGAGTATGTCAGTGAAACTGCTTTATTCGTTAATTGATAAGGATTCTATCCGTGACGTGAACTGAGATAATGTGGTTGCAGTTATGATTGAGGGATCAAGGCGATTCCATTCTCTGATCACGAGGGGAAAGTACGAATATACGAACGTGTCGTTATGGCATTAGTATTCTGTTATCGCGCGTGCGTGTTTATGCCTCGACGGGCGTGATTGCGAGAAAGATATGTATTTTGATACGTCTATCTTGTAGTAGTTGTGCATCAGGTGAAATAAAAATTTTAGTCGTGCTTGTTGCGCTCTTGATGATAGCGTCGCTAAACCCGAAATAGCCGCGAGGTTAGTTGGTGAATCTGTGCGCTTATATTTGTTGTGTATAAACCGCAATGCTTTACGCTGTACTTTTTCTAGTTTTGTTACATTAGTCACTGAATGGGGGAACCAAACTGTGTTAGCGTATTCTAAAACTGGTCGAACGAAAGTAGTATATGCGAGAAGCTTTGTCTATGTGGGTGCAAGGCGCAGACATCTTCGAAGAAAAAATAGTTTGCGTAATGCTTTCGAGGTTATGCTAGCAATGTGCGCGTCCCATCTGAGGTCAGAAGTTAGTGTGATACCTAAGTACTTATGTTGGTGAACTTTCGTCAGTATTCTGCCATTAACAAAGTACGGAAAATCATAAGGCTGCCTTTTTCTTGTTACCGTCATTCAAACAGATTTAGTCGTGTTTACCGTCATTTGCCATGTTTTGCACCATTCGGTTATTTTGTTCAATGAATCGCTAAGTGAAATGTGGTCTTCGTAGCTGTTAATTGTTTTATAGATAATGCAGTCATCGGCGAAGAGTTTGATGTTAGAATCGATATTGTTGGTTATGTCGTTGATGAAAATTAAAAATAACAGTGGCCCCAACACGGATCCTTGAGGGACACCTGATATGACGGGTACTGTCGCAGATTCCATGTTCTGAAACAGTACGAATTGTGTCCGGTTTGATAAGTAATCTGAAATCCAATCTAAAATTTCCCCATCCCCGATGGCACCCCGTAACTTTGCTATTAATTTGTTATGACAGACGCGATCGAATGCTTTAGAAAAGTCCAATAATATAATGTCAGTCTGGCTACAGTTATTGATGGCGAATGCAAGGTCATGCACAACCTCTGTAAGCTGTGTGACGGTTGATAGCCCATGCCGGAATCCATGTTGGTTTGATGATAACAGATTGTGAGTATCAAGGAAGTTTGTTAGGTGTTTAAGGATGACATGCTCGAGCAACTTGCAAGCCGTGCTGGTGAGAGATATTGGTCTATAATTCGATGGTAATGTGGTGTCTCCTGTTTTGTGTATTGGTATAATCTTTGCCTTCTTCCAGTCGTCGGGTAAAGTTGATGACGAGAGAAATTTACGAAATATCAGACCCAAGTATCTGCTGCACCATTCTGCGTATCGTTTCAAGAAATCGTTTGGGATATTGTCTGGTCCGGGTGATTTTTTAGGATCAAGCGTGAGTAATAGATGAAAAATGCCCGCATCTGATATGATTAAAGGGTCAATGCGTGATGTTTGATTGCCGTAAAAGTCCGGGAGATTACCGTCATCTTTTGTGGAACTTGAGCGAAAAAACGTGTTGTACGCATTAGCATTGTTAGCTCTATCCTCAGGAGACAAGTCGGATAACGGGTTTTTAGTTGGGCGGAAATGGTTCCAAAATCTATGCGGGTTGTTTGTCAGAAAGTTAGGCAGTGTTACATTAAAATAGTGTTTCTTGGCCTGTTTGCCTATCTCTCTGAACTTTGCGATTGCGCACGCTAGTTTTGTAGTTTTAGAAGGACATGAACCATGATTTTTGATAGAAATACGCAACCTTTTCACATGACGTTTGGCGTGGATGACATCCCTTGTTACCCATGGACTGTTTCTTTGTGGACGCTTGGTTTTTACTGGAACATGATTAGTTATGCAGTGTGAAACCATAGTCTTAAAATGAAGCCAAACCCTGTTAATATTGATTGAGGGGTCGGAGACCATTTCACTGAATGCTTCAAATTCATGTGCGAGGTAGGTTAATATGCTGGCATCATCAGCCTTATCGAAGTTCAGTGTCGTCTTGACATCAGATCGTTTTTTTATTGAGCAGTCTAGAGGTAACAAACATAATGATATGTTGTGATCAGAGATGCCTTCGATGATTTCTGTCTGCGCTTGGTGTACTGGAAAGTGATCACTGATTAGTATAAGATCGAGGATATTGTTTGCTGATCCTTGCTTGCGCGTTGGTTCTAGGATAATTTGGTGGAGATTAAAGGAGAGCATTAAGTCAAAAAGAGCTTCTGAAGATGATGATGTGTGTTGCATAGTTATCCAGTCCACGTCCGTAAGGTAAAAGTCACCCATGAGAATGATTCTAGTGCTGCAAGCATATTGTTGAAGGAAGTCATGAATGTCAGAAATGCACTCATCTCCTGAAGAGGGGCTCCTATACAGACAGCCTACACAGACAGTAGTATTGTTGCAGAGAAGTCTGCAGAATACGCTTTCAGCACCTGACACATCTGGGAGCGTAACAAACGGCAGGGTTTTCTTTATCAAGAGAGCCACACCACCGCCACGGTAGTCTCGGTCTTTCCGAATAACTGAGTAGTTGGGTAGTGCGATTTCATGACTCGAAATTTCTGGTGAAAGCCAAGTCTCCGTGACGGCGACAATATCAGGTTCCCGATCAATTAATAGGTTTTCTAAAGATTCTACTTTGTTTACTATGCTCCTTGCGGTTACATTTATGATGGTCAGTGCTTTAATCGCGCTCTTCCCCGTGTCGTTGGTGGGCTCCTTTTTTCGACTGTCTCCTCCTGCTCTTCGTTTTTTTTTCAGCGGAACTTTCTCGTTCGTTTCGTCATCCCAAACAAAGGCACAGCTGTTTATAAATAATTTGTCGAAGGCAAGCGAAACTTTGTCCCCTTTTTGTCGATTTTCTTTGGCACTGTTCCACAGTTTTTTTTCTGATTTCTCGAATTCTCGGAGAGAAATATTCCCCAATGGCATATTTCGTGTCTTTAGGTTTAAAACCTTGCTTCAGTATTGCCGACTTGTTACGGGCATCCAGTAGTTTAAAAATCACCGGTCTAGTCTTATTAGCCTGCGGCCTGCCTAACCGGTGAATACGTTCAAAGGCAACTGGATCGAGCTTTAGGGTATGTTGAATGATACTTTTGTTGACAGCCTGCTCCAGAGTTTCGGTTGATTCTTCTTCATCTTCTGGTAGCCCATAAACAATTAAGTTGGATCTCCTGCTCTTGTTCTCAACATCATCTTTTTTTTTTTCCAGTATTTCTATTACGTGATTCATGCGAGAAATCTCAGTTTGACAAGACTGCACTTTAGTTTCTAGAAGTGTTATGGCATCTAACTTGTTTTCTATGTCTGTCAGCCGTTTTTCCTTTATTTCTTTAATATCTTCTGCAATATCCTTCAGTTGTTTAGCGATTTGTGCCATTTCAGGGCCGGGATTTGCTTCAACGTCCCCTGACAACAGGAGGAGTTTGCACAGGAATACAGCAACATCAAACACTTCAAGACACAGCTGCGGGCACGGCAGCACTACCAAGAAACGGTCGCTAGAGCGGAAGCATTTGCCAAAACGCCTGCTCACCTGCACAATGAAGACGAAAGGATTAGCGCACCGCATGCTAGTAGTGCCGCCGAGCCCACTGCCGATGCAATTCCTGGGAAGGGTATATGTAGCCCATTCATGTGGTGGCGCTCCCAGCAGATCATGCGTAGAAATGTGCTCGCACGTTGCTGCTCCCGGATGATGTGGTCAAAGAAATTCCGCTGACGTCAGGGAATCGCACGCATGGAAACGAGTTCCGTTCACCGGCGAGGTCACCCAGGCTATCTCGGAAGGTTCGATGCCGCATAGTCTAGCAAACACGTTGCCCCGTCTTTTAAATAAGTTTCAAACTGCACAAGTTGATCTTTCACGTGCATGCCGCGAAGTTATACACGATGCATGTGCCACTTTATAGATTTATTGCTTCTTTATCCCTTCACTGCTTCTTTATCTCTTTCGTTTCTGTATAGTGTTGACCTGATTTGAGTAACCGAATTCCTGTTGTTCGATGGCGTGTATTTTTCTGTTTTCTTTTTTTCTTACCATTTTTTGTTGTACACTTCATTCCTTGTCATTTTTCTAATAATACGCAAATCCATTTTTGATAACTATTGTTTGCATTTTGAGATGCTACTTGTGTAAAACATTTATGTTACCTGCTGCCCTGCAATGTAGGGGCCGAGGAGGGGCACGTCAAGCCAAAATTTCTGGCTTTTTCCCTCGGCCCTCACCATGTGTACATGGGAAAAATAAATTGAAATTGAAATTGAAATTGAAAATTGAAATTGGTTCTGCTTCTACTGCTGCTGATCTGCCGTCTCGGTCCTATTCGAAGCCCACCCCTCCTTCAGACGACACACACTCGCCGTCCCCTCCGCCGTCTTCGCTCCCCGAGCTAGTCGGCGCGGAGGAGAGTAAGTCCTCAGCACCCTCACAGCGAGAAGATCCCAGCTGCCAAGCGTGCGGCGGCGGGGATGTATTGGGGATTTATTGGTCTGGCAGTCTGACTGGCGTGCCTAGGGAATGTTTGTGTTTGAGTGGCGCCTGTCGACTGGTTTCGCTGTCGATGCCGCGGGCCTGTTATAGCGGAAGCCGTGGGGAAATAAATGTGCGATCAGGTCTCGCGAGCGCTTATTTGTTCGGTGTGGTTTGGGAGATAAGTGATCCGGGCGTCTCTTGAAAACCTCGCTCGCACTCGGCTGCTTCTCCACCGCGTCTAGCCTAGAATTGATGACGCCGGAAAGGACTGCGCTGAGGAGCAGTTCGATCAGAACCTTACTTTCTGTGTTTACCAGGGCAGCAACTCGAAAAGTCTCGACTCTCGACAGGATTTGGTGCAGAACACTGTTTGCGGAACGAAGTATGAATGAGACACGACGAACAAAATTTGGGCACTTCGTGGATATCATCTAGTGAGGTCTTAGGGCCCATGTCGAGATAAGTGCCTCCATAGTATATTAAATAGTTTCTCTCTCCTCCTCTTTCCTTCCCTCTCTGTCTCTGTCTCGAACTACGATTGGCCGCTCCAAAGCTTAGTCAGAAGTGTAGGTGGGCGGTAATCCAAAGTGCAGCTGCACCCAAGAATCAGGTAGCATGTGTGCGCGCTGATGTGTCACGGTGTACGGTCAAATAGCTTCCAGCGGCGACCTTGTACAAACACAAGTGCGTTCTTTAGGCACTTCAAAGTGGCAAAATTCGCCGCCTTAGTTCACTTCCTTTCGTGAATGGACAGTACCTCATAAATCTCTGATTCGGTGATGACATTGCTTTGCGAGGTGGCTCAGGGGATGGACTGCGAAGCATGATCCATGAGCTAGACAGGTAAAGAAAAAATTAGGAGTCACTTTGGCGACTAAAGTGGTGCAAGGCGAAAGCCTGAGTACAGCATTCTGCCACGAATGTGGTTGTGAACGATTATTCAAGTGCTACCAGCGAATGACGCGTCCATTGGCTGTCTGCGTGTGTTACTGATGTGTGGTTAACATGTTAAGCTTCGCCTGTAAGAGTGGAACGCGAAAGCGTCTTGCAACGCTGCCAGAGAGTCCACAGAACGCCATCGCCAATTCGGCTGTACGCCTTGCTGAACGGTAAATTTATTTTTTGAGGAAAGGAAATGTATCTCTCTCGCATATCTGGGTGGACACCTGCACCTCGCCGTAAGGGAAAGGGGGAAGATGGGAGTGAACGAAGACGCCGTATTAGCTAGACGCGCCTTTGTTCATTCCAAACCATTCAGCTGGCATTACGGAGTGGCTAGCGTGCTCGTATCGCACTCCGGAGACCCTGGTTCGATTCCCCAACTCGACCAATTTCGTTCTCGGTTTTATTGATTTATGCGGTCTAACTAGAAAGGTTAATTAGGCTATTTCATATTTATATCATTGTATTTCTATCCATAGTGTTCTGTCATTCACCTGTCAAATGTTTGAACTGTCTAGGATGTTCGACACAACGTATATGAAACGAGCAACGTCGAACTGAGTGGGGAAGTGCGTGGTGGTGGAGCGAACGCGGCTTCGTACTTATGTTTTTTTCAGCAGCGTCTCCTTCCGCGGACGCTGTTGTCGCTGCGACGCGCGTCTTTTCTTTTCCTCTGTCTTCTGACCTCTTCATTCTCCTCTATCTTAATTAGGCTAATTGATTAATTAAGCAATTAACTAAACTCAGTCCCACATAGTTGGAGCATCATTATACGATCCCTTTGATTGGTTGCATGGTTACTAGCCAAAGTACAATTGGCCCCATTTGAAATTCGCGCACTGTGACGTCACGAGCATTTCGACCAATTGAAAAGCGTGACATTTTCTGTCGACAACTCCTGCTTACAACGATGAGGCATTAAAGGCTTCCGCCTTAAAAACGGTGGGTTTACAGATTAATATGCAGAAAACTAAAGTAACATTCAAACACTCGGAAGAGAACATTAGTTCACGCGAGGTAACAAAGCGCGGGAAGTGCTAAATAGTACATCTTCTTAGATCACGTAGAAATCGCAGATTCGGACCGCGAGAGTTAACGAGAGGATTAAAAATAGGGTAGAGCGCTTTTGGCAGCTACTCTCAGGTAATGACTGGCAGTTTACCAGCATTTCTTGTTGGGACTTGGTTTGCGACATTGGCGCCTCTGACCTGGCGTCGGGCCTGAAGAAACGAAAATACGGAGCTGCGGGAAGACGAATAGTTTTATACCAAAAGGTTACATCTCACGAGCTGTGGATAAGGTAGAGGTGATAGATTGCTGGTGGAGTTCTGTATTAGCAGAGGCAATGTACCCCAGGTACCCCAACATTTTCCCTATGCTATCACGTCACGTTATGTAGCTGTGGGAGAAGCTGAGGAGTACCCCCCATGGTTGAAGTGCAGCTTTGCGCCGTTTTTTCTGTGAACCCAGCAAGCGCCAGCTCTACAGAGGTCGCATCCGAGCTGCTGGGAACAGGTCCCGGCGCCGTTCCTTCCGCCGCTGCGAAGATGGCCCCGGAGTTGCGGCTTGGCGTAGTGCAGACAAAACAAAACAAAATGGTCCGGATGCACGACGTAAACAAAATTCGTGTGCGGCCGCGGCTCAGTTTCTCTTTCTCGTCAAGATCGGGCAGACAGCCCACGAAGCGTAGGCTGGAGTGGATCCCCTGTGCAAGAGGCCGTTTAGTGTATAGCCGTGGGAAGCATTTTTGGCCACACGGCGTGCTGAAACTACTGCCCGGGCACAACAGCCCCCAGAGAGAAGTATATAATAGCTGCATCTGTAGCACATATGAGGAAGAAAGTGGAGGCTAAAGAAAAGGGTTCATATTAAAGTGAGGACATCGCAGCGAGCGATGGAAATGAAAGTGATAGATGCAACGTTAAGGTACAGGAAGAGAGCAGAGTGGATCGGGGAACAAAGTCGGGTCAACGACATCCTAGTCTAAATTCAGAGGAAGAAGTGGCCATGTGCATGGCACGCAATGCGACGACAAGATAACCAATGGTCGTGAAGGGTAACGAAATGGATTCCAAGGGCGAAGCAGGGGTGGTGGAATTTTATGTGGGTGAATGAGATTTGAAAGTCTGCGGGGATACAGTGGCCGCAGCTGGTAGAGGGCCATTATAATTGGAGAGATATGGGACAGGCCTTTAAACTGCGGGGGGCGTACTTGATTTTGATGCTGCTGGTGCTGGTGCTGATAATGATGAAAGCATTTTTTTAAGTTGTTTTAAAGAAAACAAAAGAAGGAACTATACAAACCTAGTCCTTATTACCGGATGTGTAAGTCAACATAGTATGTTGGCGACAACGGCTACAGCAGCCAAGTAGCCACATATGCATGAGCTTAACGACTACATCGTTTGCAGATTGAGTTTGATGGCCAACCGCATAGCGTAGCGTAGCATGCGATGTCACTCCATACCATACCACACCACACCATATCATACCATATCATACCATACCACACCATGCCATTCCAACCGTACTATACCACTTCTGCTAAGGTAAAACTGAGGCAGCTCCTCGGCGGCGAAATGCAATAAACTGCCGTTATTACGTGGCGCCATATCTGCTCGCAGGATACATTGCCCAACTTTTACTATCTTTCACTAAATCAGATTACCTCTGGCATCTAAAATTTCCTCCGCCGCTAAAATCGCTATTAAAATATTCTACCGTAATTTGCCATTTCGCTCCCTGCAGCGTATATATTCGTTTTCCTACTACACTGCGGAGCACACATTTTGTGCCCGTGACCTAATAAACGAGCACACAGCAAAATGGAAACGATTCGAAAAAATTTTACCCCCACTTTATCGCCTACCCCACCCCACAGACACCCAAGAGTGCAATTTGGCACCCTGCTCCCGCTCTCTGCAAAAACTCCCCCATATGCGCTGCAGAGCCCCGCTTTGTGGCTCTTGCCTACGCACCCACGGACACATTTTGTTTTGGCCGCAACGGCATTCGCATCCGCCTGCCTCTTGCCTTGTGATACTGTTATTCTCTTTCTTTACGACCAGTATTTTCGCATCAAGAAAACAGGAAACGCGGCCTCCCTGCACAGCAGCCCTCAGCGTACTCTCACCAGTAGCCTAGCGGCTGCAGCACCAAACGCCGTCAGACACCGTGTTTGTTTGGTCAAAATTTTTGCCCTCTCGTTCTCGTTGGACGCCTCTTCCATGAGCCCCTTGGGCGCCGTGCACGCAGCAGGAAGCAAACCGGCTGCAGACAGCCAGTGGCGGCTCGTCCAGCCCTTTTTTACACCCTTTAGTCGCCTCATGTCCGTCGTGAGCGTCAGCCCAGAGAATCATGTAAGAGCCATCCCTTCTCATTTCTGAAAGAGTCTGCTGAAGCCAGCGCACAAGGTACAATGGAGAGACATAATAGAAAAAATGATGAAGAGGCGAAAGATTGATGAATCGAGCACACACACTGAGCACACACACACTGGCGCCCCGCTGTTCTTTTCATCCTTCCGTTCCGCGTAAACACGTCATTGAAGATCTATGTCTTTCCCCCACCAGAATGCTCGCACCGAGGGTCATATATACGTGTTTTGTCGCGGTCTCATTTCGGAATCGCTTCCCACCTGATGGTGGTGATGGAGCTGCGGCAGTCCGAGTGCAGGAACGGACCTTAGAGAACAAGGAAGCTATACTCTCGGGGTCCGAACGGCCGGGCGTGCAGTCTGCGTATAGTTGTCACGTCGATGCGAAAAGATTACTCCTGCACGCTGGCTCCCTCAGATCTGAATCATCCACGTCCAAAAGGGCCGCTGCCGCGCACCCACAAAAACACGAACGCACATGGGCACTGGGGGGTGATATTACAGCGCGAGTCGACTGCTGTCACTAAGTCGCTGCGGAAAAAAACGGGACGTGATGGGGCAACGGTGAAGATCATCTACACGTCCTCGTAGGCACACATTTACCTTATATCTATGCCGCAGCGCTTAGAGCGCTGCGATGTCAGTGACGAAGACTTCCTGTGGCGGGCTTAATGTAATGCACTACGTTGCACGGCGCAATGATAGTGCCGTGGCTTGTGGCTGTCAGAACAACAGCATCGGTTGAGTGCAAAACGAACTCTCCTGGGTCGGTAATATTTCGGCTTAGTGTCCTTTTTTGGAAGTAAAAGACAAAATCGTCTGTGAAGAAAATGTCACAACATCTTATAGCTGCACAGAGAGCCGTCCGCAGTTGGCATGTAGACTGATAAGACGACGGCCAGCATTGCCTTAGACTTGGGCGCTGCTCTTACGTAATCCAGCCCTCTGCACTGCCAGCTTCCTGGGTTTTTATACTGTGGTCAGTTTGAAAACAACAAAAAACTTTCAGCAGCTAGTTTTACTTCGCTGCCCTCGAGGAAGTTCTTTGATGTTCCAAGCGTGAGCTCGGGTTCGGGCCAATGTCGGTAGTCTCGAAAAATCTCTCTCGTTATGGTCCATCGTTCAAGCAGAGCGGACCCAAGGAGCTCCTGACTGAAACTTCTGTGCTGTGTTTCCTAGCCAATGTTTTCAATAAACTCCCCCCCTCTCTCTCTCTCTCTCCCTCTCCCTCTTCCATTCTCAGCATTTTCCTGCAGCGTCGTTCACGCTAGAGGTGCGACCTATTCATTCAGGAAAAAATTATTCAAGCACCCTTCTTCTGCACAGCAGAGAAAGCGTTTAAAGGCCTGGACTTTAAACGCTTTAAACGGCTCATGTAAAATAGGCAGCGAGTCTTCTAATGCGCGATCACTTCGTGCGCACTCAACGAGGAAGGAAGCACAGTATCCCAATAGCGAACGTGCAGTTTCTCACGATTCCGTAGGAGAAAAAGTGGCACCACCATCTGTGCGAGTTGCTTAAACAGCACTTGTCCTCCGCGGGAATGCCGGCTAGACGAGGCTTCGTATTTCGGCTGGTGTAGTGTTAAGCCGAAAATATGCATTCTGCCTTAGAATCAGTAGCTGCGCCCCGATGCTCTCCTCTGTACGGGGATTAAATTATTTCAATAGTGCGTTTCTCACTTCTTCAATCATTTTGATGCAAGTGAAAGTTCTGGGTTCCGCTTATACACAAACTTTTCACTGCATTTCTTCGAGGTTTGCCTCGAGAAGAGCCGTTATCTTACAGCTGAATCTATGTTTCATACCCAAAAGTAGCCAAGCCTAATGCGATACTGCATCTTCCCGTCAGTCGTGCGCTTCTACATGGCGGGTGCAGTCCATCGCCGCCAACTCCCCTTCTGGTAATGTTGAGAAATTAAGACTGCGGCTTTTCGAGACGATAATTCGAGTCTTGACTCTCCAGAGCGATCTGCCGTGTGGATCATGCACTTGAATGTGAAACTTTGACTAATTAGTTGATCGGTCGACCAACCGACCGACACATCACAAGCATAAGGAGCCTAAATTTCTTATTCATATCGGTCCGTGTACGCGGTTTGCACTAAACTTGAGGTGAAATTTCCTTCAACAAGTCTCTATGGTGCGCGTACACTGCTCCAGGAAGCCGCTTGTAAACCCTGTTCCCTCGCTTTCCTGAGTCCATCACCGTGTAGTCACGACGTCGGGCGCAGAACATACGCGTACAGCAAACTATGTACTATGTACAAACGCTGCTACTGCGTTTCGCAATATCGCGCATATAGGTTTTAGCGTCGCTCGATTCGACGCGAACACTGTTATAAGCCTTTTTCTTTTTCATAGCTTTGGGTGTACTCCATTTTTAGCCACGTTGTCCTCCCCGTCGTTTCCATGGATCTCACTCTAGTCTTTAGATTTCGCTGAATATGCACCTCTCTGCATCTGGCAAAAATATCAGCGTTTTTTCGCGTTTATCTGCGTTAGCAAAAGGCACAGAAAGAGGGCGAGCACTGGGGGCCCATTACCACGTTTAGTTTCCGAGCTCGAAGGTTTCCAGAGTGAGTAAACGGAAGGGAAGCCAGCTGCCTTCTCCTTTCTGGGTGTAATGTTCCATTTTGACGTGGTGCCAAAAGCGGAGAAAGCTTTTCCTAGTTCGACGCGTCGATGAGAAAAAGCTTCCTATAGGGCGCTGCTGAAAAGGGTGCCGTATATAACATCGGAAAGGAGTGCCGCTGCAGAAAGGGGGGAAAGTCGAGACTTTGCACGTAACAGGAAACACGTATCGCAACAGGCGCGTCTGGAGCCACGTTTTTTTTTTATATTTTTTATTCAGCAGAAAACGTGTCGTACAAGTGTCTTCAATTACGCTTACGTGAAAACTCAGGAGTTAAGTGCCTCTCTGAAAACCTTGGTCTCTTGCCGCGCAAAGGTCATCCTTTTAAAAAATAACAATAAACTTGTAAACAGAGAGAGACTAGGATGGCGCCGCGAAATAGTTACCAGCTTCCTGAATGAGTAATGGAAGCTGACTGCGCAGCCTTCTCGACTTTAGTTTAACTTCCGCCAGCTTAAGCCAAATCTTGCCTAATACAGTGCAGGCTTATAACAAACGTCTAAAAACGTAACTAACCGCGTCAGATCAAGGCGCGCAAGTATACCTCGCGCAGCTCGCTTAGTGTTGGGAGTATCGGTGTGCTTAAATTATCGATTGTGCTTGTGTATAACCTCCATAACCGGGTTCATGAGCACCGAAATAGATTTGTTACTGAACGCTTCACTGAACGGGCTAATAAAACCCTTGCAGCATTTTCAAAACAATCTTATATATTCTCTGTTTGAAGGTTCAACTAGAATCCAGTTTGCTCTTGAGCAGATCCTTAGGCGCGTCCGCTTTTAGGAGTGCGTATTTCTTAACGTTGCCGTTTTGTCCAGCACGCAGATAGTCCGGATCGAAACAAATCGGACAAAATTAGGGGGATGCAGAAGCGTAAGCACTTGAAAGGCTTCTGAAAGGAGCTTGGAATCCTTATGTCACTTTTCCACTTGAAATCGCTATCCGCATGTAGGTCCATATCACAGTTACGCTTAGAATCGTGTCTTCATTGTATAAAGGTGGAACAAAACTAACGTACGACATGCAGCCGAGTCAATGCCGGAGCTAACAGCTAGAGATGGCGTGGTTTACCTACGCCAGGTTCAGCTGCTCGACGCAGTGTTTGCGTACTTCAGAAAGAAAGAGAATAGACCGACCCCTTATCGCACTGTAAAAGCATGCGAGGCAACCCCTGGCGGGATGGCATCTAGATAAAACCTCACCCTTGCCTCCTGCGGGGTCTGCTCTGTCCAGCTACCGGCCTGAAGGTCAGCGAAAGCTGACTGAACGGGCCGCCCGGTCGAGCAGACACTGGAGTCCTGGAGAAAGGGCCCCACCTGGGGGTAGCAAAACAAACATGAAGAGATCCCCTTGAAAGGTCCGGAACCTTGTCAGCAGTAAAGTTTTCTTTCCTCGCTCTGTCACTTTGGAAATTTTGTGTTCAGAGAGGATTTGGGTAAATTTTCTGGTAGTTCTTACGCTGACCGTTGGGTCTGTTTGAGCCACCGATCAAGAAAATAACAGAAATAAATGGAAAGAGGAATTTTGCGCCCAGCCCGCAGCTTCTGATGCTTTGTACACGAATAGGTTCAGTACGGCCGCAGGCGTTCGATTTGTTGTGAACGGCGTTCTCCGTGAGTGACGCATGCGTGAACCTTGGAGTCGCGCTGCTGCGCGACTACTCAAGCGAAGCGGCCCCCGAAAGTTGCTTTATTACTCTTCTTCTCTCTCGCAATTTCCAGTTGTTTGTTTGCCTTACCGGCTCCTCCCCGTCTGGGCGGCGGGGAAGCTCTCAGGCGCCCATTGTCCCGTTTGACTTGAACGACGACGACTGCGACAAGAACGCGTACTATTACGTCACAATAACAGCCTGTTTATACGTGTTGTGCCGGCCAGGCGTTAACACACTCACGCGCGAAGCGAGCTCGAGACGCTTGCACCATGGCTGTCGCCGCCGTAATTGAATCGAGAATGTCTGAGAACCCACGAGAGTGCCTTACACCCAGCAGCGGGACGCCCACTTGCCCCGACCCCTGCCTTAGATAGCTCCAGCAGGGTCCCGGTGAACCGTTCGGAATGGCGCGTCGATCAGTTTGCTCTTCGCTCCTCGGGTGTGCACGTTTAAGTACACGCCACTTCGATCTGCTGAACTGCCGTGACCACGTCCCCCCCCCCACCCCCTCCCCCCTCGCCGTCTTCGGTAATTTCATTAATTTCGAACAGGTGCGCGGGTCGCTTTGCCGCCACTGTGAACTCCGGGCAGAAAGATATGCGAATTATTACAAGTGAACGCGGACGTTTCGAGCCGCTGGACTAGTGTTCCGAATGGCAGCGAATCCACTGTTCCAAGTGGGAGCAAATAATTGGATAAGATATCTAGTTAGCTTTGATACGCCGGGCGCCCTACAAGAAAATCAGGATGCGGATCGCCCTGAATATCTCATGGCTTAGTAGGCAACCTGATATCTAACGTCCCAACCACAACCCACTTCTTCGGATACTCTCACTGACCTGGCAGCTTGCAATTTTTAGGCGTTGGAAGGTACATACACGACTATGCACGTCCCCAGAAATTTTTCTGACGATTCGTAACAGCTTTTGACTCCGTCTTTTACTCTGTTCAAGTCTAGGATTATAGAAGATCAATTTTAATTGAGAGACAATTGTGGAATATTGTACGCTACTGTTAAGTGATTATTGAACGTAATCATACACTCTTCCGATGCATATCAAATTCTTTACCTTAAAATTTCTCCATCAATCGCATATAGTAGTTAAGACAATCAAACAAAGCTAATGGGAACGTTTTTCGTGCTCGGAAAAATGTTAATAGCAAAAAAAAAATGCAAGTCTGTTGAGGGGTGATCTCCGCCTATATTGATTGTCACAGTGAACTAATATGATCTCTGAATAAATAGAGTTCATAAAGAATGCGCTTTTCCCAAATTTCTGGGCATGTATTCTTCTTATGGGTCGTCGCACTTTTAACGGAGAAGAAAACAGTAGCACGGTTTTATTTGTTAGCAGTGCGGATGAGCAAACAATTGTTCGCAGTTAGCTGCTAAATTATCTCCCGAAGGACAAAACTGCACGTTCTCTCTCTTCATCAGCGTTATATGAAGAGGGGTTGTGGGATTGTGGGATAAGAGTTATCCTTTAAGATTTTCAGAAGAGCGTATTTCCCTAAAGATACTATTTTTAGTCGCTATTTGCAACTGTCGAAGTCCGCTATGGCAGACAGCATGAAGAGGACGCAACTACAAAAATCGCGGTGATCTCCTCCTGCTCATCCACTCCACTATATTCATGCGCATCTAGCAAATCTAGCCCCCCCCCCCCCCCCCTCACCCCCCCCCCCCCCCATCAATTTTTTTTAAAAAAAAGATCCTCTGACTTTTTCACTGTTACAGGCCTCGGATTTACTACCTTTTCTTGAATTTGGCTGCGTAACTCCCAGAACAGAGTAAAGACAGCGCGGCAAGAGGGAGATGCCCCTATATTATTAGGTCGCCTATTTGACACGCGTCACAATGCATCGACAGCGGCCGCGTCCCCCGACAAGCGCTACGCATCCTGTGACACACTGTCGATCAAGACCATGCCATCGCCTGGGTCCCCGGACACGAGGTCCTATATGACAACGTCAGGACGGACACCTTAGCTGGAGAATATCATCACCGAGTGGGGCAATCCTCTCTTGCTCTACACCCCCTATCCTCCCACTTCGTCACCCAGTTGAAAGCCGAAACGCCTTTAGAGACACCTCAAGCTTATCTCTCATCCATTCCTTTCCTCTGAAGATTCCTGCCTCCCACGATGCCTTCACACAGACATATATTTCAACCTACACCACTTACATCGTTTACACCCAACACTTAACGAAGACAAACTGCGGCGACACACTAGCTCGCTCGCTCGCTCGCTCGCTCGCTCACTCACTCACTCACTCACTCACTCACTCACTCACTCACTCACTCACTCACTCACTCACTCACTCACTCACTCACTCACTCACTCACTCACTCACTCACTCACTCACTCACTCACTCACTCACTCACTCACTCACTCACTCACTCACTCACTCACTCACTCACTCACTCACTCACTCACTCACTCACTCACTCACTCACTCACTCACTCACTCACTCACTCACTCACTCACTCACTCACTCACTCACTCACTCACTCACTCACTCACTCACTCACTCACTCACTCACTCACTCACTCACTCACTCACTCACTCACTCACTCACTCACTCACTCACTCACTCACTCACTCACTCACTCACTCACTCACTCACTCACTCACTCACTCACTCACTCACTCACTCACTCACTCACTCACTCACTCACTCACTCACTCACTCACTCACTCACTCACTCACTCACTCACTCACTCACTCACTCACTCACTCACTCACTCACTCACTCACTCACTCACTCACTCACTCACTCACTCACTCACTCACTCACTCACTCACTCACTCACTCACTCACTCACTCACTCACTCACTCACTCACTCACTCACTCACTCACTCACTCACTCACTCACTCACTCACTCACTCACTCACTCACTCACTCACTCACTCGCTCACTCACTCGCTCGCTCGCTCGCTCGCTCGCTCACTCACTCACTCACTCACTCACTCACTCACTCACTCACTCACTCACTCACTCACTCACTCACTCACTCACTCACTCACTCACTCACTCACTCACTCACTCACTCACTCACTCACTCACTCGCTCGCTCGCTCGCTCGCTCGCTCGCTCGCTCGCTCACTCACTCACTCACTCACTCACTCACTCACTCACTCACTCACTCACTCACTCACTCACTCACTCACTCACTCACTCACTCACTCACTCACTCACTCACTCACTCACTCACTCACTCACTCACTCACTCACTCACTCACTCACTCACTCACTCACTCACTCACTCACTCACTCACTCACTCACTCACTCACTCACTCACTCACTCACTCACTCACTCACTCACTCACTCACTCACTCGCTCGCTCGCTCGCTCGCTCTCACTCACTCACTCACTCACTCACTCACTCACTCACTCACTCACTCACTCACTCACTCACTCACTCACTCACTCACTCTCACTCACTCACTCACTCACTCACTCACTCACTCACTCACTCACTCACTCACTCTCACTCACTCACTCACTCACTCACTCACTCACTCACTCACTCTCACTCGCTCACTCACTCACTCACTCACTCTCACTCACTCACTCACTCACCCCATTTCATATCAGGAGTGAATGGATCACTTTCCCTAGACACGTAATACTGACTACCCTGGTGCATACCATTAGTCAAGCAGGTTAACGAACCCCAGACTATTTTGCTAGTTGAAGAAGGAGCAACCGCTACATAATACTACACCCACCTCATCATTACTGAAAAACTGCGCAAAAAACGAAGACACAGAACGAGAAGGCACAACACGGGCGCAGACTATCAACTGAATTTTTATTCACATGAAGAGGCCTATATACGTATCTTCTGCCCACAGTGAGACAAGCACAAAAACACAACAACCGCGAAAATCAACCCAAAACACAATCACCCACTATCCCTTCGCGTGCACCGTGATGCGTCAATTACACTTCCAAAAAAAACTGCGCACAAACAAAACCACGACAACCTTAACGGTCAGGCTGATATCACGTCAAAGACCCATATCGCCTGCTCGCCTTAAGAAAACTGGCCCAGTTCACCGTTCTCATCATTACAGAGGCAACTGCCAGCGATCTCAGCCAAATGACCCCGCAAGCCGTGTTCTCGACAAAACGCACTCTTTGGAAAACGAGTATAACTGCGCCTAAGGGCAGTTCGCGTGAGAGTTTTCGGTTACGAGCTACGGTGACGGTACGCATAAAGAATACATTGTAAAGTTATCGCTGTAAAAGGCGGTCCGTCTGAAAGACACAAAACCTCGAACACAAAAAAGTTCTGAAATTGCTTCCGAAGAGAATGCACGTGAGCTTCTCCATGGAAGACATCATCCGCTCGTTGTTCGTGGTTGCTCGTAAAGCGCGCTAGTTTAGAGCAGCTCAGCAGCTTGGGCAGCGTTGAATTCTATTAGCACCACAGCGCCTTGAACAGAGAATTTTAGCTGGCGTGCAAGTCGGCCGCTTTTCCTGCGCTCTGCGGCGAAGCAAACTTGCGGAAAGCTTAGTATTCAGCACGCGTGCTTAGTGAGCGTGTGCTTAGATTTTATATTTTTGCAAGTTTGCTCCGTCTTAATCTGCGGGAGCACGGAAAACGCGGCTGTCACGCACGCCAGCTAAAGATTTAGCCGGCTCTATATTCCTGTTCGTACAGCCGCACCAACAGGCAGTTTAAGAATAATACCATAAACGGCCCGGACAGCTTGCAGTCAGATAAATGAACCATTTGCGGAGGGCCACGTGATCAACAAACAGCGAAAGCACACTCTTGGCCCGGCCAGCAAAGGTCAACAGGATGTTTGCGCAATCATATATCTCCATAATGCGCTGTGTACCTTTAGACTTCAGCGGCGTAAAATGAGGCGTGAAGCGGCGAGGGACCTGAGGTGTGCTGCTCGCGTTCGCCCCTACGTAGGCGGCTTCAAGAATGCGATCTCTGAGAGAGCTGGAAAAAAGGGAAAAAGGGGCGCAAACTCCCCATGATCCTGGAGTATCAAAAAAAAACAAAATTCGCAAAATAGGTGACGCGCTGCAAAAGCACGGCATTTTTGCTTCATCGTTTGTCGGCGCATATTTACGTTCGAGCAGGCGTGTAGATACGTAGAGGGCTATGAAAATATAGAAACTTCGGCTGTTTTCAGGTTCTAGCGACGTGGGGTCTTCAGGGAGGTGTTTATGTAAGGAGTCGGGTTTTGTTTTATTATCAGCGTGTATATTTTATTGATCATCGGGATTTTTTTTGTATTAGCTGTGCTGGTGAGGAGAGCAATAATGTGTGGCTATTCTCAGACGTCCCCGTCGGCCGTGTTTCTTGGTCCTGGCGCTATCAAAGTTTGGCTGAAATAGCTTTTTTTCAACGCTGCGGAGTGCTAGAAGCATCGCTTGCTTTCCCGAGTTATATTAAACAGAGACCGGAGCTTTACTAGAGTGAATATAGCGCTACTCGTGTAAGACGAGACGCTCAGGATCAATCTGGGCCGCGATATCATCGTCCTGACACTGAAGAAGTTTTCACTCTCTCTGTTATGAAAAGATAACATCGAGCGAGTGTTGCCCAACATGCATCTTGGCGGAGCAACAAAGACCTTAAAGGAGGCCTCCCGTTTTACGAAACTTGCGCGGAATTTTCAATAAAGCCAAGGACTGCATATAACTTTTTCAGGGAGTCTTAAATTCGGCTTTTTTCAATGTATACGACAGGTATACAGGGTGTTTCACCTAAGACTTTCTGCAATTTTTAAAAATAAGCTATTTGAATTAGATGCGCGCTTTTTCTGGCATAGCATTGGCAGTGGTGTAGTGCATCATAATGCAGCTAAGACGTGCTAACTAGCAGGCTTGTTAACCAATATTTAATAGTTAAATTTTAAACTATTACCGTTGGGCTCCTTAATTATTGAGAGGCATGTAGCCCACCGTAATTAATGTCCATATCCGTTTTTAGAATTTCGAGAACGCGATTATCCTCGGCGCTGTGGCCCAACAAATTTTGGCTATTTCGACGAGTTAGGTTCACTGGAGAGGTTGCTTTGCCTGCAAGCTTCTCAAACCGCATGTATTTTGGCGCGATGTAGGCGAAATTTGTTGGGCCACAGCACCGAGGATAATCGCGTTCTCGAAATTCTAAAAACGGATATGGACATTACTTACAGGTGGGCTGCATGCCTCTCAATAATTAAGGAGCCCAACGGTAATAGTTTAAAAGTTAACTATTAAATATTGGTTAACAAGACTGCTAGTTAGCACGTCTTAGTTGAATTATGATGTACTGCCCCACTGACAATGCTATGCCAGAAAAAGCGCGCATCTAATTCAAATAGCTTATTTTTAAAAATTGCAGAAAGTCTTAGGTGAAACACCCTGTATATACAGGTAGTACGACAGGTAGGTATCTCTCTACTGAGTGGCGTCGCGTTTCTGGTCTCTCTCCCATAAGCCTGTAGTATGTGTGCCTGAGTAGAAATGTAGATAACTAGTCGAAGGGAAAACACCAAACTTGATTAATAAATGGCGGCTACGCATTGAAGTGTATGTTACGATTTACTGTATCGCTTGCCAGTAACACGGCAGCGTTGTGCGACACACGGTACTGAGCAGTGCTAGTTCCGAGCGAAATACAAGTTCGCTTATCACGGAAGAATCGTTTATGATGCTTTCAGTCAAGTTACAGCTTGCCCGCCTTATGGCCATTCTTAGCAAGGATGGTGTTTTGCCACTCAGCTGCAGTCTTATTTCAGATTCCAGTGTGTGAACAGAGGCAGTTAAAGGCACTCCTGAAAGTTCTTTGGAGAGAGCGGGAGCTTTTGGGCGAACGGGAATTGGAGCACTTTCACCCAGTAGCAGAACAGGAGCAATTCAGCCGCAGCTAGCAGTTAAGGCTGCTCCCTCGTAAAAAGCGGAGTGCGAGGAAGTCACATGACATCAAAACATCATATACTTGACGTTCGCAGGGTACGTGTGGGCAATTTCGGCGATCGTGGAGAGCGAATTCAGATATTTTAGTTAATGCAACTGGACGAGCTGGGTGGTTTCGAGAGCGCAAACTTAGCAGGTGGGCAGATAACCTAAATAAACAAATAAAACGCTTTATGACCGCCACCGCGAATCGAACCCGCGGCGGCGCGAACTGGTCAGCTTTGCTGGCCACTCCATTAGACCACTGCACAACCGCCGCTTTTTTTTTTATTTATCGCCAGCAAAATCATTTATGTAAGCAATGACGGCCAGCCGAACTGAGCTTTAAGTATAAAGGCTATATATAATTCTCTAATTGTCTTTCGGGTTTCAATGCATGGGAACCAGTAAGGTGCGTGATCCTCTAGTTTGATTGTTTCAATACATTTTCAATTGCTCTCTTAAAATATTTTCTAACAGGCCGTGCGTGGAGATCTGCGTGACTCACCACCATCCTGGTCCTCCATACACTATGCAATCATAAAGTCATGATAGTATCGCAAGGCACACCATCCTCGTTTTCAGTAGGGAGTTGCCAGATGCCGTCGGGGTCAAGCAGGAAATCTTGCTTATCAGTCCTTTGAAAGACGTCCCAGGGAAAAACCGCGTTGTGTTTTACTTTTCTGTACAAGGAAGGAAAGTCGTGAGCTTTTATGTCTTACTGCATTCATTGTTTTATTCCTTATTTTCTTGCCGCAATAATGTAGTTCTTGAAGACATTTCTTTTTAATTTCATAGAGCTTAAGTGTTGCGCAGCTCAGTGTAGTGAAAACTTCCCCTGAAACAGCAACAATTTCCACTGCGAAGATTTGGTGCAAATTGTCCTCCAGCATGCACTTATGCTTAATTTTAGCTCCGAGAGTGTCGGCTGACGTGCGAAAGTACAGCGAACTCACTAATTAGCCAGTTTTGCTTAGTCCTTCGAGTGGGCGCCTAGAGATAATATTGAGTGTTACGTTTTAGGTTTATTTTGTCGTCTTGCACGGAAAGTTTACCTGCAGTATTTTTTAGGTGCTAGTGTCAGCTAGAACGGAAGCACGAGAGAAGCCACTCGTGGACAGTCTAGTATAGGTAGCTGGCGTGAGCTTCTATAGACTCAGCCTTATTTAGCCGTATTACGTTTTGCAGTATGTTGTTACCTCCGCAGTGTTTCTAGTGGCAATTCTGCATATACACAGCAGGTGTCGTGCCTGTTGTCATGCAGAATTAAAGGAAGACCGCATGGGCAATTCAGGCAATTGCGAGTTGAGAATAACTTGGGGCAAAATAAAGATCCTGCCTTTAACCTGTCGATTGAGCCCACTCTGACCGGGTGACATTCAAGATCGTTTCAACCATTCCGATCAACTGTAAACCAACTATAACTTTCCTTCTGTCTTGATGTGTCTGGAATAATGACAGCGCTTTAGAGAAGTACGTAAACCTGAACTTTGAATCGGTTACGACCTTCGCGATTTTTCAGGAAAATTTCTTTTATTTCAGGTTTTACTTGGAGAGGTCTCCGGAGTGTAATCAGCATTGCTCTGATTTGGGTCGGGCGAGGCCAGTGGGTTTCAGACGGCAGTTGTTTTCGTTGCATATGGCTTGATGTAAGTTGCCCTGTGGTGCTCGCCTCCGAGAGAAATTCCCAGAGCTGGCAACCAAAGCCGATGACGAGAGGCATGGAAAACTGCAGGATGGCAACTGATTTTTCACCGTCCAGTCAGTCGAGCAGTGCAGAAGCAGCTCATCTTCCCTGTGCACTGTCTAGCGACAGGGGTACTGTTGTGCCATGCGTCGTGGAAAGACTGATTTTTGCTATCGTCATTCGAGTAACGCCGAATAACGAATAATACGAATAAAGAACCGAATAACGCCAACGTGACGGTGCAACGCCGGCTGCAAACAGAGGACGGCGGCCGCGGCAGCGTCTACCTTTTTGCTACTGGAAGCAGGTGTTCATATCCTTTCTCGCTTGCAACCCACTTCGGCGGGCTCGACCATCGCGTGAGATTGCGACAGCCAGAAGACACCGGGGTAAGACAAAGGCCTTCACCTTCCTTCTACTGGCACCGGCGTTGGCAGGGGAAGGAAGTGATTCTTTTTCAAGCGTTGTTGCAGACACAACAGGATGACCTCCTCGTCGACAGGTGAGAATGGTACTCCAAGCTGACCCGGGTCATCGCCATATTCCAGAGGGACTTTTTATATGACACAAAATGTCCGTCACAGCTAGAAGTGCTGCATCATGATGCATCATGAGAGCCCCGGTGTCGCAGCAGATTGGTCGGGATGAGCAACCTGAATTTCACAAGCCGCACGGCGGCAGCATGGCTGTGGAGCATCGCTTGACTGCTGCACCATTGTACCAGGAGTGGTGGAGGCCTCCCCGGGATCTATGAATGTAAAGTCGAGAATGACAAATTCTCCATCTATAGGCATTAGCACATTAAAGCAATCGCGTAATACTCTTAAGGATAAGACTACGAATCCCCTCCAATTTTTTTCACCTCCTCACCGTAACCACGTTTCTGGCTTCCTCGTTCCTTCTCCGGTCCGACCATGCAACCCGAGTCCCAATACTGTTATTTACCTAGCGGAGAAGAGGATATCCGCTCGAGACATGTCGGCACTGTGGTCGTGAATGTAGAATGCTGCGAGCACTCTAGCCGCTACTTCAGGTTCCTAAACAACGGTAGCCACGTCTGCAGTTTATGTGGTAACGGTAACATTTGGAGCTGAAGGGCTTTGTTGCTTCCTTCCCTGCGAATCTTCACTCACTGACACAACATCTTGCCATGGCTCCAGAATTCACGTTTCTGACTGGTGGTGTCGGTGTTGCCATTCCTCCCACTCTGTTTCAGTGAGAACTGTTTTCACTAGGGGCCTTGGGGGTCCTTGAATAAAAACGGTGTTCGCGCGCTCCTTACTTAGAGGCTTCATCTCATGTTTAAAGCACGAATTGTGGTTTTCTCTCAGTGGCACTACTGACATCCAGTAAAGTATCGTGCCGCCGTAGTAGTGATGGCGCCCTTCTACAGCCTACTACGGCTGTAGTAGGGCCGCGGTCACCTTGATGGAAAAAGGCAGTAGCTCCCACAGGAGCACTGCCCCCCCAAGAGCCACGCCACGCACACACAAGTTTCGAAAGCCCGTCACTGAGGAAGATCCCTCGATGGCGCTCTTTGTTCACACCGGGGTAGAGAAGAACCGATGTTTTTCACGCTTGCACGCCGGGTGATGGGAAAACTTGCCGGTTCCCTTTGTCTGGGGCCGGATGTTTGCTCCTCGCGACGACTATGACACCAAAATGCAGCTGACGCTTCCACAGCGTCGGCACCGCCTGGAGTGTGCTTTTTCCGGGAACAGAGTTTTCCCATCTGCGGCGCGTCACCGCCGTCAGTTTTCAGATGTGTCCCAGAAGAAGCCTACAAAAACAAAAGGAGCTGAAGCTTCAAAGATGAAAGTCCAAATTACAACTAGGCGAGATGCAGAAGAAAGAGCGCCGCTATTCGTCCGCCGGATGCCCTTTGACCTCTGCGGATGTCCAGAAGAGCGAGGTCAACGAACTCGCCCGCGGCACAGCTGAGCTCCTCCTTGCGACCGAACGAGCGGCGAGAGCGCTTCGCTAAACAGCACCACGCCTCCGCGCGTCGCAGAGAAACGTCGAGACTCGCTTCCGATCGTGGTGGTGTTGCGCCCCCGGCGACTGACGATCAACAGAGCCCTCGCTGCCGGGCAGCTGCACCATGCGGCCAACGGAGCTCTCTTTTAGAAGGCACCGGAAAACTCCCGGGCGATGCGCGTCACTTCCGCCTCCCGCGACAGCCGTCCAATGGGATGCGGCAAGAGCCAGGCGGAGGTTTTGCCTGCCCTCGCTCTCAAAGTCTCTCAGCAGTCTATTCTCGCCATCGCTCGCTCGGCTCTCCTGCTCTGCACGCTCGCCAGAGCAGCACAAGGAGTCAGAGAGGCCGCGCACTCTCGGGAAATACAGACTGACCGGGAGTGGGACTTAACCTCTCATAACGCTCGGACGTCCAATCGGAATCCCTTACGTGCGCTCGTTTCAGGACTATTGAAACAGCTGACATTGGTCATAGATACGTCGCTGTTTCTATTGATATCACCTGGTTCACCGTCACTGCCGCCGGCTGGGCTTTTTGTATCCACTCATCAGGCAATCTAAAATACTTGTTGGCGTAAGAAACAACAAATCTATATTAACATGATAACACTGAAGGCCTCGTTAAAAAGGAAAACCGGCGTCGGCATTGTCGGCGTTCTGGGCGATGAATCACGAGCGTGACACTGGCAGGTGCTGCCCAGAGAGCAACCTATGAGGAACGTGGGCCAGCTGGGTCAAGTGACATTGCGGTGTCATCACAACCTGCAAACCAGATAGTGAGTAAACTTCCCACTGTGGTAGGCGGCAGTTAAATTAACTATTTGTCTCTCGGGAAGAGCAACCTGGGCCGCACAAGGCCCACCGCTGGGAACACTTGCCATCGCAAAGTCATAGCGCAAAGCTTAACCGCTGCACCACTGCGCCAGGAGGGGTATGAGGACTACCAGGATCTGCTATTGTATAGTAGAGAATGACCTTCTGCATATATGGGAATTAACTCATTACGCTATCGTGGCATACATACCCATAAGGCGGAGATTAAGTGTCTCCTCCCATTTTTATTTGTGTGTCGTGGTTTACTGCTAACAGCTTAATCATAACACATGTTAGGGGGGCCGTTCCGGTTATTAATAACTTGTTGTAACGGATAGAAGATTTCCAAGAAACGAACCTTTAATGTCCGCATATCAATGAATAACAAAGAGCACAAGCTATACTAGCAACCTAATCGCTTCACTTCTCGCTGTATGTTGACACTGTCTGAAACGATACTTGTTTATTTTTTTTCACAAGGTCTTTATCTCACGGAAAGCTCGGAAGATTTAGCACATGTTTAAAAAAAATTCTAAGCTGAAGAAAATTATGCTGTAGCTTTGGACACGAGGAGCGTTTTAATTGTAGTTGAGCGTCTCTTAAAAGCTTAAATTCAAAAAGTTCATTCAGAAACTGGTCGTCCCCAGGGTATCATAACCGTGGCATAGTGGTTTTAACATATACCTGACGTGTGGGAGGTGCGGATCACCGGCAATCCAAAGCGCATAAGTTTTCCCCTGGTCTCGTGCTCGGCTTACGTGGTACGAATAGCTTAGAAAATGTGCATTTCACCCCAGCGTGTGTACACGCAAAACAGATTCTTCTGCGGCACTCTTTCGCCAAAGATGCCTTGGCATCATAAAGTGCATCATCATTATCTTCATCATCACCATAAGATACCCATGCTCTCAAAATTTCTTCTGGGAAAATTCATTCATTCATTCATTCATTCATTCATTCATTCATTCATTCATTCATTCATTCATTCATTCATTCATTCATTCATTCATTCATTCATTCATTCATTCATTCATTCATTCATCTGTGATGTCACGTAAAATTCAGAGGGAAAAACTTTGGTGGAGACGACTTGACCACTGCCTTTGAGAGTATTACGCGATAGAGTTAAGGGGTGCCGGTAGCGGCTTCTCTTGCCCAAGCTCACATTGACACGATATCCATATTATGTGAATAACCGTACAGCATACATATAGTGCCCTGCTGTAATCAAACTGTATTAGTGTGTCTGCATGGCCTATGAATAGCGCGTCTGACACGCAACCTAAGGCTGAGGGGTTTGATTCCCGACTAATTACTCCAATTTTATTTCCAGGGCAATTCCTTTACTTATATACTTCCATGCCCTAATGACATCACCAGTTCCTTAATGTTCTAAACCATCTCTAATTCCGCAGGTTCATGTGTGATATCGCCACTTTTTTCGACCAGTCCAGATTTTTTGCTCACGGCGGATCTCCACGGGATTTTCTGCAGAACGAGACCCTTAAAGGTGTCGCTTTAAAAGGCCTCTACGACTGGCTGCCCACTAGCCCTGTCCTGAGCCAGCATGTGATACCCTACTTCGGAAAATTTACTGATCTTGTGGTCAGACCTGACTTTCTAAAGTTTCCGGCTGCTTTTCTTAGTATGTGAATAAAGCTGAGTAATTAACACTTGACCAAACTGCCAACATTAGGTCTGTACGCAAACGTCAATACTCACGATACCTCACATAATCGCAGGCGAGGCGCTGAAGCTTACGCTTGCAATGCCATCTTTAAAATCTGCTGATACGCAGGTCGTCTGAGTACCTTCTACAGCCGTTGCTATGGCTCCGTCTCCGGTTGTATTCCGGTAAAATGAATGTCTTTTGCGCATCCAAGTTCCATAGCTTTCGTGCATCACCAATCATGAGACTTGTGCTTGCCTTCAAGTTGTGGCTCTAGCCTTCCAGTTTCTCTGGACACTAGCTTGGTTTGTAGTACATCCTCTTTGGAGCATTGCTTTCTCTGACAGGTGTTTGCGCTGATAGGTGTCTTCACCACTAACAGCCTCTCGCAGCCATCTGAAAATTTCCTAGTCATCAGTACTTCGCGGCTCCTGTAAAGCTGGTTTGTTAGCAGATATGATGTATATGCGGCAAAAACCACAAACCGTCCGGCAGGCTTTCAGGCGATGTTGTCATGTTTACTTGGAATAAAAGGAAAGAAAAGAAAATAAAGAAAGAAAGAAATAAAGAAAGGAAGGAAGAAAGAAGGAAGGAAAGAAAGAAAGAAGAAAGAAAGAAAGAAAGAAGGAAAGAAAGAAGGAAGGAAACAAAAAAGAAACAAAGAAAGAAAGAAACAAAAAAAGAAATAAAGAAGAAAAAGAAGGAAGGAAGGAAAGAAAGAAAGAAAGGAAGAAATAAAAAACAAAGAAAGAAAGAGAGAGAGAAAGAAAGAAAGAAAGAAAGAAAGAAAGAAAGAAAGAAAGAAAGAAAGAAAGAAAGAAAGAAAGAAGAAAGAAAGAAAGAAAGAAAGAAAGAAAGAAAGAAAGAAAGAAAGAAAGAAAGAAAGAAAGAAAGAAAGAAAGAAAGAAAGAAAGAAAGAAAGAAAGAAAGAAGAAAGATGGCTTGGGATTTTAGAGAGCTGGTTTGAAATAGTCGAAGGACATTTTTTTCTTACCATTTCTCCCTACAGAAGCCAAGTAAGAGGCCTGGAAAAAAGCTTGCACCCATTGGAAAGCCGGTTAATTTCCAGCGACTTTGGGAATTCCCCTCTATATTGAAAAACATTTTCGCTACACCACCGGATAGCTGGTTTCTCGGATATTTACTTGAGAAGAAAATGCTACGCGAAATCTGGATTCCCAAAGGAGGTTCGATTCGTGAAATGATTAAAACCACGTGTTTTGTAGGCAGCCAGACAACATAAAAATTTGAGCATATGGGCCGCGCTTATATTCACCTCTCGTGTGCATGGTCATTGCCAGTAAGATAAATTTCGCAAACCGCCAACTATATCGCCCACGCTAGAACTCTTTACCCGATCCTTTATCACAACCATGGAGGAAAAAAAACTGAGGAGGGAGCGTCCGGCGACAACCTTGAAGCCTAGTCTTAACAAGTAAAGATATAGCAAAAAAAAAAGAGAGTGTGTCCCTCCGTGATCGCACCACGTGATAGCGCGCGGTAAAGTCTAGCCCCGCTGCGCGCGCGCATGCGCCGATTAGAGCGGCAGACTAACTGTAGATCAACTTCCTTGCTGTAGACGCCCGCGCCGCGGGTCGCGCATACGCGCGCACTAAAACATACCGGAATCAAAACATAAAGGACCGGCTCGGAGAGCGAAAAACTGAGGGAGAAAACGACTTCAAAACACTCGGCTTGCGAACGCTGGCAGCGTGACGTCATGCTCCCTCCTTAGTTTTTTTTCCTCCATGATCACAACACTCAACAGCAGTCCCTTGTTGCCAGGCAACAAAAGCAGCTAGTACGTCGTATAGCCCACCATTTTCATGTCTAAACATCCGAAGCAACTGTGCCGCTCGAAGACTGAGGCTCTTAGGGGTCGAGTTTTTACTGCGATTTCGATCAACATTTCACCTGATGACAATGTGACGTAAACTGAATTTTTTTAGGCGGATGCGCCATCTTGGGGGGCGTGCAAACGGCCTACTCCTGCTGCCACATTATAGACTACCTGAATATGGCATTATACCCACACAGAGATGTCAAGTATAGCATAAGAAATGAATGGGCCCCAACTTCAATTCGCCAGATTGTTTTTGTTGCAAATATCTTGACTATTTTACCAATGACTAGGAAGAAATGCTTGTCGTGCACGGTAAGATAAGCGCACTAACATTTAGCGACTTCGAAACACCTCTCTCATATGCCATTGCTCGCAGCTCCGATACGTGTGCTGCGTCTTCGGTTTAGTGCAAATTTAGTGAAGCGGGCATGGCACTCGTGGCGCGTATTTGCTTTGACGCGCTGTTCCCATGTGCTCATGGAAGGGAGGACTGATCATATGCCGATCAGCACTCGAAGGGAGCCGACTCCTGTGAACATCCTTCTTTTCTTTTGAAATGCAATACAACCGACCGCGCCAAAACACTCTATGAGCATTGTAATTCGGTTGAATAGAAGCACTCAGGTACTTGCAGAACATTAAGAAGCATAGCTAGCTCCATGCAACAGATTGAAAAAACAAAAACTTGAATGGCGAGAATAAAGTAGTCCCAAAAACGACCTCCCTGTAGTCTCAACGATGGCCATAGCAAGAGTTCGTTAAAATGCACACTACGGCTTTGAATTTGTTTGATACGCTGAATGGATCTGTGTAAAGGGTTCAATGACCGACGCGCACGTTTCTTTAGGGTATGGTCTGCAAAACACTCACTTTCAAAGCAGCGACGGATTTTTTGCTACCACACCGCGTCTTCGAGAATAAGACTAAGAACAAAAATAAGGAGACCACCTTGGAGATTAAGGAGCACAGCCCTTTTGGAATAGTGACACTGCGAGAGGTACAGAGCGCGAAGATTGTTCTTTCGAGAGTTGGTGTCTCTAAATGAATCCCGGCATTGATGCTATAGCAGCTGGAAGTCAGATAGCTGCGTTATTTAACTCTTGCGGAACGTTAACTGTGATGCACCCAGATATGCCCCTCGTGATATTCGCATAAACGACACATATAAGCGACGCATAAACCATACATGCTGTGGTATCGTCAACACCGGAGTGACGGTGTGCTAATTAGGTAGCACTTCGCCCACATATCGCGGGTTCGGGCCGGAGCAAGCTGAGGGCACTGCCAGCGTTTGGTGCGCGCCTGTGCTCTCGCTCCGAAGGAAGGAAGGCGCAGTTATTTGAGAGCACAAGTGTTTATTACACAGAAAGCTGCATTACATAACACTGCACTAATCCCCAGACCTCGGTGAAACCCATAGCCCCGCCGCAGCACCCGAAAGCGGGCCCGCGGAGCCGCGCGCGCAAAGCAAAGAGTATACATACGCTCGTGACAGCACAGCTAAGGGCGATCGCATGCCGCGCGGCCAACCAAAGGGTTAAATCGCGCGCAGCGCAACACGAGGGAGGATGGGGTCTACGCGGAGCACATCTTGACGAAGCAGGTCGCACATCGATGGCTCATCGCGCGTCGTCACCGGCAATGGCCCGGCGATGACGGAGAACCAGCCAAATCAGGCCCTCCCGAATCCGGAGCGCGTCGGCGCCGCACAGGCGGGCTACACGACTCCAGAGGTTCGGGCCTGGACTCAAGCATACATACTAGATGCGCACGTTAAAGCACCCGCGTTCTTGGGCCCCCGGCAAAGGCCGGGGCACCCGGGAGCCAAACTCTACGCACCTTTCTGCTGCCCGAGTCGGTGGCGATCTCTCCGCTCATTTCCCGCTCGGGACCTCTCGCCGAAACAACGCCCCCCAACTGTCACTCGGGGTGACCCAATGGGGACGCGAGGTCTTCCCGCTTCGACCTCGCGTCGAAGCGGGAAGAACGGAAGGGAGGGTGATTTACTGCGGTTCTCGAAAGAGCTTCCCTTGAAAGGGAGGACAAGAAGCGTGGCTGCCCGCATCCCGCTCGCGGACACCCCACGGGGGGTCTCTCTAACGAACGAAACGGCGGAAGCAGGCGCACACTCGGGTGGCCCAAGAAGCTCAATCCCCACAATGCATACATAGCGTTCTTGAAATATGCATATCCAGAAGTAGTTATTCTTTCTTACGCGACTCAAGAAGCCTGAGGACACCTGTCAAGCTCAGGTGCATAGCGTAATAAACTGGCAACCTTTACAAAATAAGGTTCTACTTGTCACGGCGGCATCCTTCGCCGTAGATGAGAAGTGGCTCAGGCGGAGTTATTTTATTGGCCACCAGCCATACTCTAGCCCGAACACTGTAGTGAAAGTTGATCTAGGATCCTACGTATCTAGGGCAGTGTCAACCGAGGCTAGCCGTATTTTCGGTGGCTTTCGTTAACAGCTGTTCACAAGTGTCAGCGTGATAAATGGGCGGGATGGTCACATGGGAAAGAGGGGAGGGGTGCAGAAAAGCCTTTCACTAACAGAGGAACTTTTCCTCTTTTTTTGTCTGTTCGGCGCAGGCACAGCAGTGAAGAGGAATATAACACATGCAGTAATGTTCGTTGGTGGTGTTGTCCTTGTTGTTTTTAGTGTGTAATAAGTGCACCCACGCAAAAAAGAATGTATCTTGTCTCGTTTACAAGTATTTTTTTAGGAGAGAATTCTTCAAAAAAGTGAAAACTGACAGGCGTGGTCTCGTACACGCGGGATTTAGGGAACCGGTAACCTCTTGATAAAAACATAGATCGGTCACTGGCTGATAAGCGGAAGGCAGCAAAGCCTGGAAGAGCTATTTAAGGTTGTGGACTATGAAAAAGCTCTGCATTTAATGTCAAAACCTCGTGGAAAACTTTCACTGCCTTACGACGTTCCTCCTCTCTATCTCTACAAGAATCTTTGTAAATATTCTAGCTTAATCTTGCAGCCAGGCGTACCTTAATCTCCATTTGAGATTCCCGTTTTCAGCACTCTCGCAGTAAAGCAATCCATCTCTCGTTGAACAGCCCGTGATTATACAGGCCTTCTTGTCTTGCAACATTCTTTCTACGGCTGAGTGAACAAAGAACGAAAGAACCTCGAGGCAGTCTAAAATCCACTCTTTCTGAAGCCTATTGTCTTGTATAAAAAGGCAATCGGGTTCTATAATTCGGTCAGTCGTGTAACCCGAACAACGGAGCCACATTCTTATCAAACTATGAGCACAAAAACCCACTCGTTATTCCCCAGAGGCACTTAAGAGTACGAGAATTGCGCATATGCGCGCGTGAGTTCGTGCGTCACTATGTGGAGGAGTACGAACATAAACGCGGCACGGCCTTTCGCAAACGCATATGCGCTCCAGCCTCGGGGTGAGGAGCACTAATTAACTCTTGCGTAACGTTAACTGCGATGCAGCCAGCCATCTTCCTCATGATATTAGCATAAATGACACATAAACCATACGTGTGTATATACATGCGTATATGCAGTTTTGAAATATATATATATATATATGAATAATTAGTTAATCCTTCTTACGCGACTCAAAAAGCCTGAAAACACAAGTCAAGCTCAGGTGCTTAGGGTTACAAACTGACAAGCTTTATAAAAGAAGGTTTTACTTGTCGCGACGTTCTTCGGCGTCGACGTGAACTGGATCAGGCGGAGTTAATTTTTGACATAAGAGCAATACACTAGTCCGAACATTGTACTGAAAGTAGGTCTGAGATCCTACATACCTAGTGCACTGTTATCGCAGGCTAGCGGTATTTTTGGTGGCTTTTTTAGCAGCAGTTCACACGCGTCAGCGTCATAAATGTACGGGAAGTTCAGAGAAGAACGGGGGGGGGGGGGGGGGGGGGACAGAAAAGCCGATCATTATCAGGGGAGCGTTTCTTCAAGTTGTTGCCATGTCTGCACTGGCACAGCAGTAAGGAAGAATAAAACATGCAGTAATGTTCTTTGATGTTTTTGTCAATCTTTGTTGTTTTTGTTGTGCGTAGTTAGCGCACCCGCGTAGAAAAGGATCTCTCTCGTCTCATTTCCAAGCATTCTTTTTAGGAAAGGATTCTTCAAAACAGTGAAAGCTGACAGGCGCGGTCTCGTACACGCGGGATCGAGTGAACCAGTCACCCCTTGATTTAAACATAGATCGGTCACTGGCTAATAAGCCGAACGCAGCAAAGCCTGGAAGAGCGATTCAAGGTTGTGGACTATGGCTAAGCTCTCTGCATTTAATGTCAAAACCTTGTGGAAAAATTTCACTCCCTTAAGACGTTCTTCCTCTCTCTCTCTAAAAGAATCTTTTAAATCTTCTAGCTTAATCTTGCAGGCACCTGTACCTTAAACTGCATTTGAGATTACAGTTTTCAGCACTGTCGTAGCAATCCATCTCTTGTTGAAGACCTTGTGATTACACAGGTCTTCTTGTCTTGCAACATTCTGCCTACGGCCGAAAAGAACGGAAAAACCTCGAGGCAGTCGAAACTCCACTCTTTGTGAAGCTTATTGTCTTGGACCAAAAGGCAATCAGAATCTATAATTCAGCCATTCTTTTAACTCAAACAGCTGCGCCACACTCATACCAAAAGATGAGTACAAAACATTGCTCGTTATTTCCCCAAAGGCGCTTAAGAATATGAGGAATGCGCATATGCGTGCGTGAGTTCGTGCGTCACTTTGTGGACGAGTACGAGCATATACGTTGCACGGCATTTCGCAAATGCATATTAAGCACTCACGCGAGCCTCGAGATGATGAGTATTGCGAACAAGGCGAGCTCGCTTTGAACTGTAATGAGATCAAGAAGCACTACACAAAAGAGCGGTAGCAGCTGTGAGATCAGAGGCCGCGCACCGATGATTCTGGCGCGAGTTATTTGCATACGCAGTGCAACGTGATGAAAAGCTGCCTGGACGACGAGGAGTGGCCTCTGCTTCCCTGCAGAATGTGAGAGTGCATGCGAAGAGTTGGCAAGTGGTGGGCCTCACAAGGGAGGACACGAACAAATCTCTTCCCAAATGTGCACAGGTGTGCGAGTGGTGGTGTCACTTCTTGAGCTTTTTCCACTCCCTTCGTCAAAAGCCTGCTTCGCGCGAGGGCCTTATCGTGGGAGGATGTTCACCCCCTCACCTCTATTTCTGATGTGCGTACTCAAGTTGATTTCTTTTTTTTTATTTCTTCGTTTTGCTCTAAAATTTGTAGAGGGCAGAACTTTCAGGGCAGTGCAACGGCAAGTTCAGCTTTACAAAGATGGAGACAGCACTTCTTCTACACTTGTTAGAATTTTTGTCAGCGATTGTTGTTTGGGAGAGCAGAGAGGTATTTATAACTGCATGCAAAGATTTTAAGATAGACAGCGCAGCTTCTCCCTCAACTTTCCTGTCCGTCATACCGCAACGGTGGCCTAGTGGTTTGAGCACTCGCCTCGCATGAAGGAGGTGTGGGGTTCGATCCTCATTACCACCGGGTACTCATCGGTGATGCAATGGGTCCAAGCTTTTTCCTGGTATTGCTCGACGTCTGGAGGATGAAATGCTTGGGAAATGGGTCTTTGACCCCACCTTGAGAAGAAGAAAAATACCTTGTGCTATGGCGCTCTTTGGCCCCAGATGCCCTTGCGCCATAAAAATCACAATCATCATTTACTGTCCGACATCTTAAGGCGTCTCAGTCCGATTCTTTGTCCTATCAATTTTTTCGTCCGTATCGCTGGCTTGGAGTGACGACAGAGCACGGGATCGGACAGTGAGAGAGCGCTTGCGAAGATTTGCTGTGCTGTTGAGTTAAGCCTGCACATATCGGCGGTACCTCACTGGCTTTTATATTTGCACGTATTCTTGGTGATCTGGTTTGCCAATGAGGATTTTTTTTTGTTTTGACATTCTCACTGTCTCTATTCGAAACAAAATCAAAGCAACATCGTGAACAGAAACCGCTGTTCGTTGCTTTTAGTTCAGCATGAGGGAGTACACAAGAAAATTCCAGGCAGTTTTTCTCGATAACTCTCCTTTCATCAGCTGCGGTGTAGCGACGACTGTTTTCAACGCTTGCCAGCATTCTCTAACAAAAAGAACGGAAGGACCACCAACGTACTTCTATAGGAGCACAAAGCTTCATACCTGACCTGGTTCCTATACTCGTTTGGCGAGGTTTCTATCCTTCGGCTGAGGCGCCTATCTTCTCAGAAACTGAGCGAGGGCGTTCGCGCCGAGCAAAAAAGAGAAAATTCATAACCCGCTCCCGCTAGACCTCGCCAAGCCTCGCTTGCGAGGTTGCAAGCTTTGAAAATTGAGAGCAGTGCAGTTCAAGCCACATAAACTTCGGGCGGAAGAAAACGAGCGAGTTGGGAAGGAAACCTCGCATTTCTTTTGCGCATTTCGTTTCGAATAAACTGCGCCTCTTATTGTGAACTATCAAATGAGTGACAACTCTAGAATATCACGCGTTCTTAAAAGTGCGCACACGCCACCCAGCTCCTGCTTTAACGTAATCTTGGGTGGTACATAAGCCTTATTAGTGCTCAAACTGGCCATGTACCTGTGCCGTCTAAGCTGGCGCTGCAATGCACCGAATTAGTCGAATATAAGGTAGCCTAAGTGAAGGAGGAACCAAACCCTTATTTTATTATTCCCAAGTGATATTCCCAGCAGGATTCCTTCGCTATAAGCCGCTTTCTCCAGAGCCCGCCTACCAATTTGCGCTGTTCTGTTCTGTCTTTTGGTATGAATATCAGGCGGATCCGGAGCTGCGTTCAGATTACCTAGTTGCCTTGACCTATTGTTTGGCCAGAATTCGCGCTGTTATGCTTCTTGAGGTCATAGCGTGTACTAGAACAACGGTTTTATTCACTTACGGCAATGAAATTTTAAATGCTGTTTCCCTCGCTTCCAGTTTCCCTTCCAGTTAGATACAAGAGCACAAGAAAGAAGAAAGGCGCTGTTGCTGAAGAACAGGCTGCTGAATTTAAGAGGAGTAACTTCCTTTCCGTAATAAATAAGAAGCAGACTTCGAAATTTTATGTTTATTATCACTGTATGCCATCGATTCTCGGGTTCTGACTGCCGCTTTGGTTACAGCTCAGAATGTTTGTCTTCCTACTGAACAGCTTTAACAGGTTCTAGTCGCCTGTGGAGAGCGAAAAGAAAGCTCAATGGCGTCACTACTGCATGACCAAGTGATCATGACCTAAACAATATTAAGCGGGGATTGCCGAGTTTTCCTGTGAGGCAATGACGAATGGCCAACTGCAGTCACAAGGCGCAATCCTGTGGTCTGTGTACGGCACGTAGTGGTCTGTACGGTCACTAGGGAGAGTGATGAAACAGGTTATAATCATCGCTTTCAGTTCTCTTCCCCCCCCCCCCCCCCCCCCACCCCCCCCCCCCCCCCCCCCCCCCCCCCCCTACTGCGTACGCACATAGACACACGCTGTCAATGGTGTGCACCTATGTTTATGCATAGTCTAAACAAGGCTCTTGTTTCATAAGCTGGCTTACACTTAGCTTCTTTGGGCACAACGTTTCGAAGCTCTGGGGCTCCTTGCCTGATTGATGGCAAGAAGGCAGAACCATTTATTCTGAGTTGGCAAGTGCCATCCTCTGCGATTTTCGTGACTACTTTATGTAGGCTTGCGTACAGTAAGAAGATAAAGACCTCTAAGAAAACAAGTTCAAAACAATCTTTGCTAAGAAGCGTCAAGTGAAGGACTGAAAAACCTTGATGGTCGGAAGCTGTTCTTCCACATGGACTGTTCTTCCCGGACACCCCCCTTCCCTCGCTTGCCGACAGCTCATGCGGACGAAGTTCAGAAAGAAAGAACAAGTCGTACGCTCTGGCAACGTAGCCAAATTAACATTACTACCCCCCCCCCCCCCCCCCCCCCCCCCCAAAAAAAAAGGCAAAAGAAGGCTCCGCATTGTGCGAACGAAAATTCGTTTTCCATCCCCGCAGGAAACACGGAATAGGGTAACTGTGCCTACACGCGGAGGAGCTACACCCCAGCAACCAAGCCTAAAGCGTTCGAAGCGGGACTGGGCTCCGCTTGAAGATCGAAAGTCTGCAAGGGATGCGGTACTTAGACTGGGTGTTGTTCTTTTTCCGCATACGCTGCACCTATAGTTGCCTGCTTGTCCTCGGCAGCACGTGTCGGTGTAATTTACGATGGTTCTCTTAGAAGGTCGTCTATTGAACCATGCATTGCGCCGGTGGCGGCTGCGGCAAAGCACGAAGAAGGGTTAGCGACACCTGAAGACCATACATCAATGTCTGGATTATTCTGCTGCCGCGCGCACGAGAGGTATTCTGGTTGGGCGCAGGAACAAGGGCTACCCAGAACAAAAATGGCCACATAATGGGTTGACTGAGCGCGAAAAGAGTCCGGGTGTTAAGCAACAAGTTGTTCAAAGCACTCTACAGCGATCGCCATCTCTGACCTCATAGACCTACAATGGCTGCCCGGCCGAACGGACAGGGTGGTCGCCGTCAGTGGGGCCCCGACTAGGGGAGACATATACTGCTTTAGCATTATAGTCCTCTGTCCGTGAAAACCTGGGGTCTGCGTATGCATGCGTGTCTGTATGTGTATGTGCCTGTGTGCGTGCGTTTATAAGTGCGAGTGCATGAATTTTTCACTCTCCATTGGGTTCATCTTATGGCACCCAGCACCTACTACTTCCTTTTCGTACTGCACCTACTACGTCTTAAAAATCTCTTACACCAGAAGGCTTCCATCTACCATTCAACCATCGAAATGCGCCTTCCTCATAGATCCACCTTCCATAAACCTCTACTCACTTGCCACAAGGGCTGCCACCATCATGCACCCACCCAGGTCCCTGCCTTCACCCAAACCCCCCTCCGAAGTCCATGCAGACCACGCAACAGAAAAGTGACGCGAAAATCAAATCTCTACCAACTCACCACCACCCACGTTCAATTTTGACTCACCTTTGCCCTTCAGCAGGCTTCCATCCACTCAGCAGGCTGCCCACGTCTCCGGGCCCACCAGAAGACCACGAGCGGAAATAAAAAATACGCCGAAATGAAATTGGCGTTGACGTGTGCAGGCTCGGTTGGCAGGAAGCAAACTGGACTAATGCAAATCCCCATCTCCACGTTGAAAGGAGAGGTGGGAGAAAGAAGGAAAGTGGCAGAGGAACGATGGTGGCAGGTCACAGTCGAGCAGTGGGCAGAGTGCAAAGAAATATATCAACGATGATTGATGGACTGGATCACGGCACCCGCTCGCATGGTCTTTAGCCGTCTGCTGCTTTTTTGTCTGCCCCGGCCGCTCCATCCGGCGAAAGCAGAATGCTAACGCACACTCTGCTGCATTCATCGCATTGACCGCCTGTAAGTTGTTCTTTTTTTTAATTTCAATCATTAAACATTTTTTCACTTACTGACGCCCAGAGTACCTGCGCAGACCAAGCTTGATTTCACTAATTCAGTTTTGTCTCTTCAAAGTGATATCTGTGTAAGGGACTTCGTCTCAAGGAATCAGTGCCATCGTCGCCTTCAGCCCAGTAATGCGTCATCGAAAACTACTGCATTCAAAACGTGACCAATAACAACTCTATCGAGGGGAGGAGCGGGTGGGCACCTTAAGAATGGGGTTTAATTTGGGGGAAGGGGGGGGGGGGAGTAATAACGATACCATTTATGGTTTTATACCTATGGGATATAAGTTAGATGGAATCGGTAGGGGAATCAACAGATACAAGAGACTGGCAATATGGGATTCATACGGCCTTTTGCGATGTAGGTCTTCGAGTAGACGCTGTCAGTTGTTTTAGTAAGGGCGAGGAATGGGCGCATATTCAGCTTTCTTTGCCACTTTTAAATTTTAAGAGACTTAACTGTCGAGCTAGTTGAGTTTCATACATATTAGCGGGATTTTCAGCGCAACAAAAACACACGCAATAAAGAGGACAACACTGGCGTCCATGGTGTCCTCTTCTTTGTACGTGTCTTCGTTGCGCTGGAAATCCCGGTAATAGGACTACTTCTAAATCCCCAGCAGAGAGCGAGAAATGAGTTTGCAGCCCGCTAACGTAAAGAAGAAAGACCAGCAGTCATTAAAGAGCATACAGTGTGTCTGGCCGTCTAAATTCCGTCGACTCGGCCAGCTTTAACCGTGGAAGGTTGCATACATCGGCTCAACACTCCCACCCAAGGTACAACGGGGCAAAGGAACAAAATAGAGTGGTCGGAATATCAAAACAGAGCAACGAGGATCGATGCAGCTGTTCAACCTCATATTGCAGTGGTGATAAAAATAACTGAATTATCCGCAGCGCGGAGAAACCACTTCAGTCGAACAAACACAACCGATAAACGAGATATGAAGGGAGATGTGAGAGGGCTAGATAAAGCGTGCATTATCCAGAGCCGCGGAGCTTGCCTGCAGCTCAAGTGTGGGCTTATGGCGGGGCTTTATCACAGTTTGTTATTTCGGAATATGGAGACGGCAGGAAGCAGCGCAAAATATTTTTCCATCGAATAGCAATATTGCTCCAACTGCCGCGCAAGCACCTTCGTTGAGTGTTTTTTTTTTCTCCTCTTCGTCTCTCCAGCTAGAATGGTAGGCTTGCGCCCTTATATGTACTGCTACGCGGTTTTGGATGCACTTTGTTATGAAAACGTAAGGTGATAGTCATAGCGCTTGTGAAGTCACTTCATCAAACATGTTTTCTCATATAACGTATGCGGAGAATAAGCGAGGTATTAGTGTCTGCGCGCAGCTACCCTGCGCTACCCTGGATAACCGCATTGTTTCGGAGTTCTTCGCTCCTCTTGCAGCGTAGCTAGCATTTTGTTGCACAGAGTACCGAGATTCATTTCTTTCTGCTTGTGCGAATAGTATTTTTTCCAAGCAGAACAGAATATGAATAGTGCAGCTTCACTAGGTCCATTTGTATCATGTATGAATTAAAGGACCTTTTGCCTATGTGGCTAAAAAAACAACTATACTACACACTGGTACATTCGCGTTTCCACTATTGTCTTCTTGTTTGGGGCACAGCACCTAAAACAAGCATAGAAAACATATACTTATTACAAAAGAAATTTCTGCGACTAATGGATAATGCACCATACCTTAGCCACACTGCCCCATTGTTTAGGAAACACCAATTGCTTACACTGTGGAATGTTATAAACAAAAAGATAGCGTTAGCCACTTACCAACAAATGCATTCTAATCCTGCCGCCTTTTGTCATAAGTATCTCACGAAACCACACAGCTACAACATACGGCACATAAGTTATAATAAGGAAAAAATACGTACTAACTACGGCGCCCAGAAACTTAGCTACAGAATTTCCAGTTTTTTAAACGATCACCATCCTGCTGTAAACATTATTCAAGAAAGCAAATCATTGAAAGCTTTCAAAAATTGCATCACCATGTATCTGTTGTCACTCCAGGCATAACCACTCTTTCTTTTTCTTTTTTTTCTTTTTTTATTCTGTTGTCTCTCATAGTATTTCTACAACTGTAGATAAATGTTCAAGATGAAATTACTACAGTTCACTGTTAACCAATCCTTTCTGTATTTCCATTTCGTTTTTGTGTCTATTTTATGCGCTGAATGTCTTGTGCTCTCGAATGGGAGCAAGAAGGGCGCGGACTCTTTGTCAGGCATCATTTTGCCTTTTAGTCTGCGCCCTAGGCAACTGCACCATTGAGTTGTCTAAATAAACCCTTTGACCCTTTGACTACTATGAATAAAATACAAACAGTGTGACAAAACACTGAATCGAATAAGAATCAAATATTTTTATCAATAATTGCTAGTTGAGCTAGCTCTCATACAAAATGATCAATTCCACGAAACAGCGAAGTGCTAGCGGTGGCGCTGTGCCATAGCTATAACTTACAGAGTTAAAGCTATGGCTGTCAAAATGCGAAACACTAATCTGCACTAGCGGGTACGCAACACGAGGTCACTGTTCTATTCTGCGAAAATCATGCCAACTGTAGAGGAAAGCTTGCCTTTGCTACAAACGACGACAAGGAATCAAGCAGCCCCATATCTCGGTAGATGTTAGGAGCGACAAGCTATGTATTCGCCATGTCCTCTGCGACCGGCTACCAAGGCGTGGGGGGGGGGGGGGGGGGCATTTCAGTGATAGCCATCGATGTTGTGGGGTACTGGCGGAGTAGGCACGGGTCATCTTCTCACCCTAAGCCACGTTCTTGGTTTGTGGCCCGGTCAGCCCAGCCTTGAAAACTCCGTCCTCAGTAAAAGAGGAGCAAGCTAGGAGAGAAAATAAGTGCACGGTTGATTGGTTGGAAGCACAGGTGGGTCCCCCCGGAGGTGTTAAGTCATGGTGCCGAGGGCCGATGGGCCGGCAGGCTGACGACCTAAGGCTCTACTGGCTGGATTACATCAAACCTACTTCCGATGTCTGAAGAACCGCGAAAAGCACTCCATGGCCGATAGCTGGCAGGCCGGAAAAAAACCACGTCGTGGAGGGGCCCCAGGCAGCTGACCCCGAGTTAGGTTCTCGGAGCCCGTTGCGTTCGGTGGATGGTCGGGCATCCTGTGAGCAGGGCCGCACGATTGGGTAATCTTGACGCCCTCCCTGCCCTGGCCACACAGGCCAGAAATGGAGTCGAAATAATTGAAGGATAAGGTCAAACAACTCGCTGTCCACCTTCCCACCCTAGTTCCCATAACCCATTTCAGGACAACCATTTATCCCATCCATTCTGCCCATCATTTCCGCTACTTCCCAGGGGAGATCAGGGGAGTCTCCCCAAGGTACACTCCCCCGGCTGTGGGTCGCTATCGTAGCTCTTCCCCCAGTTTTCTTCCTTGTTTCCCACCTACGGGTGGTAAAATTATCATTGCCGTTGGGCCTCTTCTTTTATTTTCAAATTCGATTAAGCATCTTGTACCTATGTGGTGCAGGCAGGGGCTTATTATTTTTCATTTTTTTTTAGTTTGCCCCAACCTAATATATGACCTAACTGCCATTCGTCCTACGCCGACATGGAACTCTGTCTCTTCTCTTGCCACTTCACTCTCACCTCTCCATACTATCCAAATTCCCCACCCACTACCTGGACCACGTAGTTAGTGGACCTCAATGAGGACCCACCGTGAGCCGTCGTCCGACTGGCATCGGTATTCTCCCCTCACGGCGTGATTGAGGTGGTCCCGCACCAAGAAGCCAGACAGTTACTGAGCCTTCCTTTTCCTCAAAACCATTTTTTTTTCTAGCGAATGACATTCAAGTTGCGTGCGAGGAGAAAGATGCTAGCGGTAAGTGGTTCCCGATGGGCAGAACATGCTTCGAGAAGGCACAACATGACGTGGTGCGAATATTCGGAAATTGAGAATACCGACCCTAATATCCTCCTATTCAATTATTCCAACGAATCAAATAGTGCATGTTCAAAATTATTCAAAACGGATCGAATATATCCTCAAGTTTCCTAATACCTTTCGAATAATTGGTGTGAAGTTCTAAATTTTTTTTTCTTGGCTATTGCAAAAACATGGCCCATGCATACCTCATACCATGCTGCCACGATCGGTATAAACGGGATGAAGGGTTCAACACCTCGGTACGGTCCATTCGCGTGGCGGTGTTCATAATCTTCATACATGGCCTCAGAGATCAAGCGATACAGCAGGGCCCATGCTGGTTCAGAAAAGGCGGCCTTAAGGCCTTTTCATGGAGGCCATGCCTCATACGTAAGCTCTCGCCCGTCTCATACACTGAGATGTGGCGCTAGTTTATTATATGCGTTATTAACCGAAAAGACACGTTTTCTATGCCCATAACATGACAATAATGAAGTTAATTCACTGACTTCGTGGTGCGACTGCCAAAATGGAGGTCAGTGTTGGGTCTTTTAAAAAATATTGCTATAACTGCGAAAGAAAACAGTGTTTCGCTGGTTCTCACGATTGCTCAATGAATATTCCCATAGGTAGCTAATATTCGTAAAAATGCTCGATTCGCATTAGATTCGACCCTCTCACTAATTAATTCGCATTCGATTTCGTTTTTTCCAAACTATTCGTATTCGATTCGGTAGCAAAGCTACACTATTTGTCTTCGATTCTGTTTGGAAAAAATGCTATTCGTACTCTCCTAGTCAACACCCTTGCCTTGGTGAAAGAGCGCGTGTCAACAATGGACGCCAAGGTGCGGCCCGGGTAAGGAGCACCACTACGACAATAGACGCGAAGGTGCCACCGACCGCGAGTCGACAAAATACGTCAAGATCAAGGTGCGGGAGAGGAGGAAAACTACGGGCTCCAGAAAATGGGTGTAGAAACGCGAGCGTCGGCACCCATGCGCAGCTCGCCAGCTGCTAGAGTTCCAGAACAGTCAGACGAGGACGACCCGGGAGGAATCCGACAACGGTTCTTACTTTAGTCACCGTTGATGCAATGGGAAAAAGTCCGAGGTATTTCCTGTCAGCCTGACCGTCTCCCTGCAGGACAAACGTCACCTGTCCCCGCAAACACTGATACGCCAGCCCTCTCCTGAATCTAGTGCAGAGTGTCCGGTGGTTCAAGCCATCTCCGAAAGAGTCCGGCCGGCTGAATCACCGCACCACATCCCATTGCGGCGCATCGACATCAGCCGCAGCTTAAACTGTCAAATAAACCTGTTTCATGTGTTACCTTGTCTTATGTCTCATTTCCCATCAACTCTGTGTGGACTTTAGAAAACGCTGAAAGCTTAAAGGCTGGAACTCAACCCTGAGTTCTTTAAGAATTCCTTCCGGCCTCGTAGCTTTACTCTCAAAGAAAGGCTGAAACTCCTCCAGAATCAGGAGTTTCAGCATGACTTCAGCTCTCCTCAGCGGGATACGTAGCGGGGAAGCCTACTTATCCAAGGAACTGCCCTAAGCAAGCGAGGGATGAGAGTGAAGGAACAGCGCTTCGCTCGCAGACCGCGAAGGCGGTCTCGGGAGGACCAGATGCTACGGCAGGCGAGTCACGTCTGTGTCGGAGGCGCCGCTGGCAATTGAGGCAAAGAAAGCACGGCTTCAGCGCACGCAGCAGTTCACCTTAATTCGCGCTTTGTTCTTGTCCAAGCAAACTACGGGAAAAGAAGCGGAGGGAGAGGCGGCGCAGTTCAGTATATCCGAGCCCCACAATTGCAGCTTCCCGTACAAAGTTTACGTTGTGCTCGAAAATACAAACGCGGCAAAAGTTTAGCTTCGTCGCAAAAAAATTCGTGGGTTCCTGCTAAAATGTAAAGATAGGGACGTGAGATACACGCCGTACACACAAGGGTAGCGAGCTTCATGCTTTTGATCCTCTGTATGCGCCCACATTAGCTACGAACGCCGCTTCTTGTTGATATTGTTTCCAGGCATGAGTCAGCGCTCGCTCAACAACAGTAGGGATTCTTCCTTTCGAGGTGCAGCATTCATGGGTCTGGAGTGCAGCGCATATCCTCCGCTGTGACTCAGTAGCCATGACGTTCGGCTGCCTAGCATTAGGTCGCTGGTTCGAATCCCTATCGCTACGGCAGCATTTCGGTAAGGAGGCGAAAGGCAACACTGGCGGTGCGCTGGTCAATGTCACTGGACATTAAAGACTCTCAGCTGGCCCCTATAAATCCGGAGCTCTTTACTAGGACGCTTCTCTGTGTGTCTCCTTTCACTCCCTCTTTCATCGCCTGCTCGGCTTCGTAGTTCAAGTGACCGCAAAAAGTTCCAGTTATGGAGTCTTTCCTGCCGTCATGAGAAACAAACATTTTTTTCCGCTTTCTTAGTGAGATAGAGTGCATACGAAATAGTGCCTGAGTGTACCGACCGAAACTACAAATCCACTTTGCCGTCATTACTCACCTCGATCTTGGTTGCTTATCTCGCCGAGGTTTCGTAAGTAACTTTGGTATAAAGGAATGAATGTTCTTTGAGCGAAGATCGGCGAGGATTAGTTATGGAAATGTCCCATCCCTGTTGCTCTAAATAGGGCTGAAGAGCATTCTGCCAGGAGAAACAAAGTTGCATCAAAAGATGTTCCTCGCCAGCTTTTGCGAACATCGCGCCTCTTTCCACTGGGCCCGATGTCGACGTGGCCCACATCGTAGCACCATTGTTGGCGACGGCGAGTGGGTTTGGAGTGTTGCCAGATTGCGCGTTCTAAGGCATTCATTGGCAGCGGCTCACCGCAGGTCCTCCTGCTGAAGGTGATGCGAGAGAGGGAGAAAGGTGAAAGCAAAGGCAGGAGTAAACGAGGAAGCTTCTGGGCAAGGGGCCCATAATCGGGTCCGAGTGCGTTGAGCGGCGTACCGCACCCGTTAGATAAAATAGCTTCTTCTGGGCGACCGTGAAATCGGTGGCGATGAACGGGGGAAGCGAGACGGCGAAAAGTTTGCTGCGTTGTTTACTTCTCTTCCGCTTCTCTCCTTTCCCGGCCTTCTCAAGTGGCCATAATATTCCTTGTACTTTTCGTTTCTTGCTTTTCCTTCTATTCCGGCTCCCTCCCCTCTCTTTCTATCTCTCTCTTGCTAGAGACAGAGGAGGTCACCGGGATCGTTTTTTTTTTTGTTGTCGGAGCCTGCAGCGAAAGAAATCATGTCTACCCACGGTCGAAAACAATTGGGGTTGCTGCCCCAATTGCGGCTCGGAGGTCGTATGGGCGCCTCGAACGAGGTCCAGGCCCTCAACGCTGTCCAATCCTGCTCTCGGCGCCAGTTTGTCCAAGTCCTCGCTTCTGCTTGTTCCCTCTCTCTCTATCTACTGCCTGTCACGTCCGACGTGCCTCTTCTCGACCGAGGAACTGGCGCCCGTCCTGCCTCCGTCCAGCTACTAACAGCATTCGCGGTGTGTTTTGCCCACAGCGCTTCGGCCACTAGCTGAGCCCGCCTAGACGACGTGGCGACGCAAGACATTCACGGCACAGCGTGGTGTAAAACTGTGTTGCAACGTGTGCGAGAAGCTCTTCGATGCAGGATTTACTTAGCAGACGCACGGGCGATGTGCCTTTCGTGTCTGCGCTCAAATTTTTTTTGTCTCGTCTTATAAATTTAAAAGAACTGAATTTCGATTTTCAGTGCTATGATTATCACAAAGTCTTTGTTCTTTTTTTTTTCAGCCAAAAATAAATTCTAGGACTGACATGCCAGATTTTCACTGACCAAGTCCCCGATCAACATTGCATAGCTCTTCAGGGACCGTATTTTGAGAGTTTTTTTCCTTTCTCTTGTTGTGCCACTTAATTATTGGCAGCGATTGGGGATGGCGTCAGGTCTAATAGCAGGCAAGCAACGTCCATTTCTGACGCCGTTATCGAGCCGGGCAGGCAAGCATTGGAAGCGAAAAAGAAAGCTGACAAATTGGGAACACCGCATAAAAATACAGATAGAAGATAATCTATACCACATTAAAAACCAGTCATGTCCTCAAAAGCATACACTTTCAACATAACAACCTGTAGTGCACACTGCATCCGTGGATAAGAAGAAATCCTTCACGTTGTCCAGGTGAGCTTAAAGGAAGAGGAAGCAGTGGATAAGGAAGAAGAAGGAGAAAGCAGCCTCGACAGAGTTGAATGATTGAATTTTTTATTGCCTGGTCATTGGCTGGAGGAGTGTGGGGAAAGATCCACATGCGTCGCTCGACGTTGGTTGCGTCGGTTGTGGCGGCTCGTGTAAAGCCTCACGACGTTCAAAGGGTGTCCTCGGAGCGAGCGGAGTTCGGGGCATGATCCAGTATTGTAAGCCGCGAACATCCGGGGTGAGGTGCTGGGCGCTGATTTGCAGCAGGCCGACCCCATTCCCACGGCAGGTGATAATTTATTGGGCCGGCACGTTTGTCGAACAGAAGACATCAGTGCCGGAGTCAACGCCTTATAGTTCTGGATAGAATATTCATAGGCTTCTATGACCAATCGGTTGCAGTTGATTCCTGTAGCAGTTAAGCCCTGCGTTTCGCTTGTCTATATGCATTTCTTTAGCACAGTAGCATTACTGCCGGCATTCTCGAAAAAAACCCATTATCTGAAGCCGAAAGATTGCTCAAAAAGAGCAGCCTGCGTCGCACAAGCCCCACCGATGGCATCACCTGCCATTGCAGGACAGTGGCACATCGCTCAATAGCTGCACAAGTGAGCCTATAGTAGTATGAGCAGTCCCGAGGATCTATAAATATCAAGCCGAGAATGACCAAACACATATGGGCATTAACCTACCCTCTCTGTCGGAATAACTACCATCCGTGAATAATAAATCCGCACCGGGAACGAAGGAAAAAATAGAAGTCTTAGCGCGCCTAATTCGCAATTGGCCTAACCATGCAAATCAACGGTCGTTTTTTTTTTGTTTTTTGACTTGAGAAAAAATAGACTACATCAAAGAACAGCAGTGACCAACAAAATATGTCAACACCTACAAGTTGGAAACGAAAGCTAACTAAACATTCCCAATTTTTCTTACAGACTTCTTGTGTCTATATTTAATCATTGTTTATTAGTTGACTGCTGACTGCGGATTTCTTCTCACCTGTCACTTTGGAACATGCGTTTGCAGGATCTCCGCAACACCATTTAGTGCAACCTAAAGTAGCATGCTAATTTCAACATTTATTCATTCACAAATCCCACTGGAGCTTTCGGAACACAAGTACAACGACCTACGCCCCATTAATACTCAGATGTCGCCGTTTATTCCTTTATGTTTTCTTTATTGTTAAAATCACCAATCGATGCTTTAAAATGACATTCGGCTCCACATAGTAAGACGCATCAAACAATGCTCCTGTGCTTAATTCTTAGTTCTCTATATTTGTCCTAATTGCAAGTATTCGCACAGCTGGAGGAAACTTGATGACTACCAGCGTATTGTCGACATTTGTGGAAAAAAAAATAAAAGCTGATATCTGCTTATTACGTCTCGGGCGATAGTCAAAGGTTGGTAGCAGGTTACTTGTTCGTAAGCCTATCGAGCGGAAGCAGCTGCTTGCTTTGCGAGCGGAGATCTTTTCCTAAGGCTTTTGTCCCCGAAAGCCAAAAGCCAGTTTTGGCTTCGGCGCTGCGCCATGCACTTTGTGACCTTATACATTCGACATCATATGTACACAAACAGCAGCAGCGGCATCGAGAATCGCTCGAAACGTGCTTTGTGGCCGTCTCTTCTACTGCTGCGACAGCGTCCGTGCCCTAAGGCAAGCCCTCTCAAACCTTTCATGCTTCAATGCGTCTACAGCCCAGGCTGCGAGGCACGCACCCTGAATGCTTCGAAACAAAGATTTCTTATTGATTACGGCATCTCCACCCAAGAGAGTTCTGAACGGCACACACACACACACAAAAAATACACGCGCGGAATCGCTGATTCTGAGCGTGTCCTTAACTCACTCCATAGCTCATTGTTTTGCGTTAGACGTAAGCTAGAGTGTACTGCTCGGTTGAACCCCGCTAGCCTGCGGGCACACTCTGGGCAGTTGCGGCCTCGACAGGACTGCCCTGTAAAGGGGCCATTGGCTGCGGGCGTGCACCTCCGGGCAAACGCTGTTCTCTCCAACATCTCTGTCGCCTTGCGCGCCGGGTAGTTTGCGCCCGCGGCGACGTCTGGCTTCACAACGCTCGGCGCGAAAGCCATCAGATTCTGCGCGTCTCGCCGCAGGCCCTGCTTTCGCCGCCCTCACCGCCTTCAACGTCCACAAACGTCTCTCCCGCACCTCGCCTGGAATCTTGGACCGTGTAAGAGGGCACGCGCAAACAGCGAAGCCTACAAGAGCGCCGCGCTGCAGTGGCGGTGCACTCCTCCGCTGTCGTAGTCGTGTCGGAAGCGAGGCAAACAGACGCAAGTGCTTCCCAAACTAGCTGTGCTTCTTCGCCTCACTAGTGCAATGGAGCGTGGTTCGCAAGGCCAACGGGATAGGCACACAGTGCCGCGGAGGCCACCGCGGCGAAATTCTACACTGCACGTTTTATAGCGTTCCGGCTTCGGCCGAAATTAATTTGAAACCCTCTCGGCTAAGGCGCTCCGCACAGATTACATTGTAGATCGGGTTGAAAAAAAAGGAGAGAACGCGAAAGTCACTTGGCACAGGATACCACACAAAGAATGCGAGCAAGATGGTACCAGCGTGTGTGACGGCCTTCTGCGCTTGTTCCATTCCCATTTTCGAGGCGGGGTCTTTCGTCGAGCTGCGCTTTTTGTGCTCTGCGGTGTACAAGTTTAGCAGCACTCGAAAAACTTGACATCGCCTTTAAAAATATGAGAAGTACGTGGAATTATTTATTTATTTCAGGTTCCTTCATGGCCATTGGAGGGCATTAGAGAAGGCAGTGAGCAGTTTACAAATACGTACAGAATGTATACACAACGGGTTATTTAAAACAATAGCTAACGCGCGTATTTAGCAGCATCATTACACAAGATTTCGATGTTAAGAGAATACAAGTAAACAATATTGCAAAAAAGTATGAAACGCGAAAAAACTTTAGGTTTGAGAAACAAAAGTATACAAAGTAGTGTTAAGGCATAAGGTCATTTAAAAATACTCATAACACAAGCTATAATACAAAGCAATGACAACACAGTTAGCAACAGTAAGCGGCAAAAATAACGAAAATGCATGTTTAAAATTGGCGAAATCGCTGTATACAGGATAGCAACGTGAAAATAAATAAAATGACCATTTTATCTAATCTACGACAAAATGATCCCGCAACCGTTTTTTAAATTCTTCAATGTTGTTAGTAGTAAGTAAGGCTGCAGGTAGGTGGTTCCACTCGGATGACGTCCTGGGAATGAAAGATGCCAAGCAAGCAGTAGTGCGGCAGAGTGGGATGCCGACCTTCTGCGGATGATCAACGCGTGATGAAATGTATGTAGGTGGAGTGAACAGTGCTCTTTTTAGGTATTCATTCGTGTGAAAAATTTTAAAGAAAAGGCTCAGTCGTGACACTTTTCTGCGCGTCTCAAGGGGTGGTAATGACAATGCATTTTTCATGAGTGTCACGCTATGTGAACGATTATAGTCTGAAAAAATAAAACGGGCTGCTCGATTTTGTACAGCTTGAAGAGCTGTTATCAATGATTTAGTTTGCGGGTCCCAAATTGAAGAAGCATATTCTACCTTAGAACGCACCAAAGATTTATAGATTGTTAGTTTGACAGAAGAAGAAGCGAGAGAAAAATTTCTTTTTATGTATCCCAGCATGCGATTAGCGTTGGCGACAATGTGGCTGACATGATCATTCCAAGTGAGGTTTGGGGTTAGATACACACCAAGATATTTAAACGATGTAACTGGTGCTAAAGATGTATTGTTAATAGAATAGACTGGAGTATTAGCCATTTTACGACGTGAGAAGCGCATCACTTTGCATTTAGTTTCATTAAGGGTCATTCGCCATTTAGAGCACCAGATAGAGACTGCGTCCAGGTCAGTTTGTAGCAATTCAACGTCGTTAGAATTCTTAATCACATGGTAAACAGCACAGTCATCAGCAAAAAGTTTCATAGAACAGAAAAGGTTGGAAGGTAGATCGTTAATATAAACAAGAAAAAGTAAGGGACCGAGCACCGATCCCTGCGGCACACCAGATGTTACTGCAATTAACGAAGAGTTGTGATTGTTAGCGTGCACGAATTGTGATCGGTTCGTTAGAAAGGATTTAATCCACGCTAGTACGTTAGGGTCAATATTCAGTTTGCTGAGTTTATAAAGAAGCAAGCTATGGGATACTTTGTTGAATGCTTTACAAAAATCTAGAAAGATACAGTCGACTTCACAACCGCGGTCAAGAAAACATTGAATGTCATTAGTTAAAGTGAGAAGCTGTGTTTCGCAAGAAAAAAATTTACGAAAGCCATGTTGCATAGGGGTGAAAAATGAGTTGTTTTCAAGAAACTTTACCAAGTGAGAATATATGACATGCTCCATGATTTTGCAGCAAATGCTGGTTAACGATATTGGGCGGTAGTTAGCTGATGAGTGCTTGTCACCAGATTTGTGGAGTGGAACCACCTTAGCTATCTTCCAGTCTTCTGGTAACCTGCCGAGCTCAATCGACTGTTCGAATATTTTAGATAATATGATAGCGGTGTAAACTTTAGTGTTCAATATTTTAGTGTTAATATTGTCAGGGCCACAAGATGAACTCAGTTTTAGGTTGTCAATGATATTAATGATACCAAAAGAATCAAACCTTATCGGATCCATTGGAAACTCAATGTGATATTCATAATCAGGGAACGTTGCATTAGAAGTGCATGAAAAGGCTTTACCAAAAGTTTCATTTAGAATATTAGCACAATTAGTAGCTGGAACAGGATTTGATTGGGAGTCGTGAAGTGAAATGTCTGATTGGTCTTGCTTATTTATGATGCTCCAGAATTTTTTGGGATTGCTAGTCAACATTGAAGGCAATATCACATTAAAAAAGTTCTCTTTCGTTTCCTTCAATGTTATTTTGTAGCTTTTGCTAATTTCTTTTAGCTTCGACCAAAGCTCCGGTTTACCGGAGGACTTCGCTTTCCTAAAGATTCGTCTCTTCCTATTATCGATACGTTTTAATTGCCGGTTATACCACGGAGAATGAAGGTTCGTTGTGATGTTTATCTGTGGGATGTGTAAATCTATAAGTTCATGCAGTTTATCCCTAAACAAACACCAATTAATGTCGACTGAACGTTGATCGAAGTTTGTTAGAAAACTGTCGAGAAAATGCTCAAGGGCCTCAGTTATAGCTGAGAAATTAGCCTTGCCGTAATTGTATATAACTTTCTTTTTACTTCGCATTTTGAATGACGGTAAGTTCAATTCGACTGCAAGTAGAGAATGGTCACTTATTCCTGGCAAGTAATTAATGTTGGAAACTAAATTTGGCGCATTTGTTAGCAATAGGTCCAATGTATTGGATGTGGAATCTGTCAGTCTTGTTGGCTGAGTAATTACCTGTGTTAAACAAAAGTCGGAGCAGACCGATATAAAATTTGATGATTCTGAAGTACTGGCTCTTGGGCTAAACGTGGTGCATGTCCAGTTAATATCAGGAAAGTTAAAATCGCCAAATAAAAGAATAGGAAGATTGGGAAATGTAGTGGTAATAATGTTTAGGGTGTCGTGAAGATCTTCGCAAAACCCGGAAGGACTCGACGGCGGTCGATAACAAGCACAAAATACTAGCTTTTGAAGACCAACTGTGATTTGAACACAAGTGAATTCGAGCGGAGTGGCAACATCGAACGGCAAGCATTTCAAGTCTTCAGAAACAGCAATCAGTACCCCACCCCCTCACCGAAAAGAACGATCACAGCGAAATACCGAAAAGCGTTTCTTAATGCAAAAGATTTCTTCGTTTCGAACGGAATCACTTAGCCACGTTTCTGTTAAGATTACGATATCAGCGCAAGTAGTGTCAGTAGCGGAGGACAGTTCATCGCGATTTCTAATCGCACTGCGTATGTTCGTGAAAAGGACAGTGACGTTATTAGGCCCTTGTGGTCGTTTGTGCGATTTATCTGTTAGCTATGAAGAATCAGTAGAATCAGTAGAATCAGTACGAGAGTTTGCGATCTGTGCAGCAGAAGCATGTGTGTTACTTTGTTCTCTGACACTACTGGTGACTGGACAGTACACGTAACATTTGTTGTTTAAGAGAAGCTTGTTGTAGCGAAGCTTAAACAATTTTCCTGGCGCGGTTTGCTTAGCAAATTCGATTAGTTTTTTCCTAGCGTGTAAAGTGGCTGGGCAGAAGTCTTCAGAGACTACAACGTCGGACTCTTTCAACTTTGATTTAAAGCTAAGCACTTTCTCCTTTGATTTATAGTTTGTAAATTTAACAACAATTGGCCTAGTTTTATCTGGCTTAGCTATACCAATCCGATGTGCTCGGGAGATATCACTGGTAGCAGTATCTAACAACGATTCCTGAAGAAGCACATTCCTAATTTTATCTTCGGATTCCTTCCATGTTTCACCTGCCACATCTGGAATACCGAAAAACACCAGATTGTCCCTCCGGGATCTATCCTCAAGAGCATTCAATCTGGCTTTCAATGCTTCATTTTCTTGTTTTAGGGCGTCGGTAGTAACTGTCAATGAGGATATGTCATCCCGACAGGAATCGAAGCTTGACAATTTGGATTCAACTGAACTGAGCCGAGTCGAAATGTTGGCAACTTTTTCATTCAGCTCCTGCTGATTAGATTTGATGCTATTCATAGAGTCAAGGATTTGGGACTGGCCTTGCTCAATTTTAGTTGAACGGACTTGCAAGTCACGCAGGATATTAACAATTGAAGCGTAGTCATCTTCATGTGACGGGCCTTGCAATTGGTCATTGTTGCCATCACCTCTTTTCGGCCCAGGATTCAATTCAACGTCACCCGAAAGCAACAATCTTAACACACAGAGACATTCATAAGCATTCTGCATAAGAACTTGTGGGCATGGGAGGACAACAAGAAAAACATCATCAGAACGTTTTGAAAGCAAAGCCCATAGCTCACCTGGAAAAGGTAGAAGCAGAGCGCGTTTTTCAGTCTCATTGTTGCGTCACTCCCACGCCCACTGAAGTCAGTTGAAGGGCGGCAAGCGTTTATATGCAGGGCGGTGGCAGTTGTCGATGTCGGTGCGGCTGGTAGTTCACGGCGAGCCATGAAAACTTGCACCATGGTGGCGTTCCACGGGGCATCAGAGAGCTTGAAAATTTCTTCTGGTTTGTCTAGAAGTTGTGTCGAACCAACTTGGCTTTGACACTGCGGTGAGCTTGCGCACGCACCCAGGAAAGTTGCGAACTGGAAAAGGTAGAAGCAGAGCGCGTTTTTCAGTCTCATTGTTGCGTCACTCCCACGCCCACTGAAGTCAGTTGAAGGGCGGCAAGCGTTTATATGCAGGGCGGTGGCAGTTGTCGATGTCGGTGCGGCTGGTAGTTCACGGCGAGCCATGAAAACTTGCACCATGGTGGCGTTCCACGGGGCATCAGAGAGCTTGAAAATTTCTTCTGGTTTGTCTAGAAGTTGTGTCGAACCAACTTGGCTTTGACGCTGCGGTGAGCTTGCGCACGCACCCAGGAAAGTTGCGAACTGGAAAAGGTAGAAGCAGAGCGCGTTTTTCAGTCTCATTGTTGCGTCACTCCCACGCCCACTGACAGCTTCGCCCACTGACGCCCACTGACAATGGGCAGCTTCGGCATCTGCTGAGAGAAGCACCGCTCACAGAATTAGAGAAGCTGCTTGTAACTTGGCCATACGACAGGGCCAAACCAATTGGCCAGAGAGTTGTAGACCATTTATTGGTGATGACTCTGTAATTAGGCTTTAATAAGGTGGAAAGGCTATATTTTGTACTCAGAGCAGCTGGTGAGGTACCGAGCAAGAGTTTGTCAAACGGCGTTTGAAATTTAGAAGTGTAAAGGGGAAGGTTGATGACAAACGGAGTAGCTGTAGGTTTTACGACTTGGTGCCCGAGCAACATAACAGAACGAAACCCAGTTTAACGCCACACTTATCAGTTGTAATACTCATGTAATCTTCTCAAAACTTTTTCTTTGCATATGTAAGACTACTGCGTCTTACCTGACAGCACTTCGAGGCTGAGCGCTTTAAGACCGCCGTGGATGGCGCCAACCAAAAGCCCTTAAATATAGCGCGTAGCAGCTCACCTCACAGTCATTCCGCCGGAAATTGCAGGATATTGCAGCGAGATGCGTCATCTGGGAGACAACTTAAGCTAAATATGCGTGGCTCCATCTGTAGCGAAGGATAAAGCACTGCGACAATGATTACGATGGTTTAGGCAAGAAATTCATTAATGCCTAGATTAAATAAATTTGCACAGATCTCGTATTTCTCGTTTTCATTGTGTTCTACCTTACCTAATTTCAAGATTCTTCCATCATCGCACATAAAACTCGTGGCGGTATCCTTTCTGTTTATTTTTCTCTCACACTGATATCGGCAAGGGATCTTTCCGTCGTCATAGTAGAGGTACCAATACTGTTAGCACTATAGTCGTAGCGGCAGTAACGTTAGTGGCAGCAGGCACGGTAGTAGTAGTATTAGTAGTATAGCTTTAGTAGTAGTATTAGAAGTAGCAGTGGTGGTACTTGTATAGCAGTAGTAGTTTCGGTGGTAGTACATTGTTCCCTTATTAGCAGTACTGTATGTCTGTTGTGCCATAAAGCGAACGGTGTCACAATTTTGGCGTCACGCGACCGCATAGTGACCAGTGAGAATGCCATCCCAATAGTCCTGGTGACGTGGACTATATGGTTTTGCAAGTGGACTGTCAAGAAAAAGACAAGAGGAGTCACGGTGCATTCAACCTATCTCTGCTACGTCTTCCTCTCAACATGACAAGTTGAAACATCCAGAAGCTTTTGTTTTGTAACAAGTACTCAACTCGGAAGTGAAGTACGCCGTCCGTCCGCGTGTATACGCTGCATTTTTAATGTAGATGTAGGAAGCGGGCGGAGTGGCTGAGGGAACAAACGCGCGTTAATTATATCCTAGTTGAAATCAAGAGGAACAGGTGGGCTTGGGCAGGGCATGTAATGCGAAGCCAAGATAACCGCTGGTCCTTAAGGGTAACGGAGTGGATTTCAAGAGAAGGCAAGCGTAAACGGGGGTGGCAGAAAGCTGGGTGAGCGGATGAGATTAAGAAGTTTGCGGGGATATGCTGGTCATAGGTGGCAAAGGGCAGGGTTAATTGGAGAGATATGGGAGAGGCCTTTGCCCTGCAGTGGGCGTAGTCAGACTGATGATGATGATGATGGTGATGATGGTTTGGTTTGGTTTATGAGGTTTAACGTCCCAAAGCGACTAAGGCTATGAGAGACGCCGTAGTGGAGGGCTCCGGAAATTTCGACCACCTGGGGTTCTTTAACGTGCACTGACATCGCACAGTACACGGGCCTCTAGAATTTCTCGTCCAAAGAAATTCTAGCCGCCGCGGCCGGGATCGAACCCGCGTCTTTCGGGACAGCAGCCGAGCACCGTAACCGCTGAGCCACCGCGGCGGCAATGGTGGTGGTGGTGATGATGATGATGATGATGATGATGAAGCATTTTAATATTCGTATTCCAACTTGCGTCCCTTTCGAACACGCCCCTTTCGGCGACACCTGCTGGGTCGGAACATCCGAAACAAATGCAGCGGCTCATCCCCTTCCGACGTTTCTGCTAATCAGGAGTCACTGAAAGGGATGCACGGTATAATACGGGGGCCCAGAGCTTCCACTTCATATTCCCGCCCACTTTTCTTTCCGCACTGCGTACATGGTCAAGCACATTTTGCGCTGCTTACATGACCCCGTAGGTTTATAAATAGCCCGTAATTCGGAGTATCCATCAATCTGTTGCTCTACAGAATACCACGATTGAATCTTCAGATATGCAGTGTGGGGTTCTCTCCATCGAAATACGTCAGTCGTGTCGTGAAATTGCATCACTCGAACATTTTCATGTTTCCTGCCGGTGGTTGTTTCTCAGGCAACTTGGATCTTCCTCTCTCTGGATTAGGGCTAGCACTTTCTTATCTCATTCTCTCACTTGGTGCAAGCACAATGGGACACGTCCTGAAACCACCGTGCTAATTTCTCAATGATTACATCTGGCGTCGCAAACATTTCTTTGATAACTACAAATTTCTAGATGACAGTATTTTTAAGCCAAAGTGTCATCTCTCTCCACTATATGTCACAGCTTTAGAACGCACCCCAGCTCCTACATTCGTTAACTCTGTTAATTAATGTCTGCCTAAATTAAGTAAACGTATATCGTCTGTTTTTATTTGCAACGCATCCTGGCGAATTCCACACAGTGGGTATGTGCCATTCCAACAACAACAACACGCAGGAGCTCTTGCGGACAATGGGCGGAATTGCATTTCTACAGCTTTTGCATCCAGTGTTTCGCAAGTGTATCTGAAGTTTTAGTGCACAAGCATTAATACAGTGGGCAGCTAATCCGGGTACAATGGTGTGTAGATTGTTCCGTTGTCTGTTCCCCTAGCGCGAGCACGCCGTTCCGCGGCACTGCCCGGGCATCGTCGTCTCCTACGTAGCAAAAATCCGTGCTTTCGCTCTGATTCGAATGCAGTAAACATGCCCTGTAGCTTTTCTTGCCTTTCCTTACGCTCCTTTTTCTTACTCTCAATTCTGTTCATCATTCACGCAAGAAGGGGTATTTTCTGAGCATATTCGAAGCACGGGCTCTTCGACATGCGTAACGCACCGCCGGCCAAAACAGCGCGAAACCAGCGGAGCCGAAGTTCTCACCGAGCACCGCCCTGTGCGACGCCGTCGTCTTCCGATCGCCGCATCCGTGTGTGCGCCAGGAAATGTCAGGACGTCCGGCTGTCCGGACAGAACGACTTCCTCTCTCGGTCATAAAACTAAAGACTGAGAGTACAGAGAAATTGGAGGAAATGAAAGATGACGAGAGAAGAAAGAAATAGCAGGAAGTGGAGCTGGCTGGGCGCAGCCCTCCTGCGAAAATAAATTTAATAGAAAGAACGGGCATCTCGGGCGAGCGCGGCATCTCACGATGCCGGCTCAAACAGGCGGATTTCTGCGGCCATGGATCGCTCAGCGCGCTGCATATAGCCCTCACTGAGTCGACTCTGCGAGGAAAGGCTATGAGTGCTGGCCGAAACGAATGAGCGAGCCGGTGGCATTCGGAAGTATATGCGGCGCTGCACAAGGGGCGGCTCGGCTCACAGCGATACTTTCAACCCCTGCATTTTTAATGCCGAGGTTTCAAGAAACGCCACCGATGAGCGGAAACGGGCCAGTGCCTGTCTTTTCTCTCTTTGTCTTCCTCTCTCGCTCGCATCTCCTACCTTTTCGAGTTTTCTGTCCAAAGCACGCATCCCAGCGATCGCGAACCTGTCCCGAGCTCAGACGGATGCGCCGGCTACAAAGTTTGGGCGCCATATAAATGTCGTGCTGCGGGAGCGCATATATCGGAGCGCAGCAGACCGAACCAGAGTGCACGCCCGTCTACCAAGTGCATCAGCCCGAATATCCATCAGGTGTTCGCAAAAAAAATAAATAAAGTCGGATACTTTTCTAACAGACCTCGTATATCCTCACCGTGTTTCTATTGCTGTAACTATTCTGTGCCGGAGCGCGCCAAGGGTATCTGAACGTCTTGGATCTGTAGAGTGTCTGGTTCCGTGTTTCTTGGTTGCAGCACTAGGTCTACAACAGGAGGAGGCAAAAATGTTGGAGGCGCTTTACGGAGAAGTGTATATATAGCTGGCTGGCTTTACTTCGAAGCCCCCACCAACACTGTGCCGGCAGTACCCTGCACGAGACTGGAGCTCGGAGCTCAGCACAACACGTACGGTCAAAAATACAACGACACTTGTACAGCTGCTTCTGGTTAAAGTGACTATTGTACTTTTTTCGTTCAAGAGCGGTTGATGATTCGTTTATATTTCTTGTTCTTTCCTTCTCCGCTTCCCCTTCTTCCTCGCCCTTCTGTCCCTTGTTGTCTATACCCGTTTTGCATTCTGTACGTTACGCTGTCGAGGCACCGCCTGACGCTTCAAGACACATCACCATCGGGGCTCATGAGGTGATCGGATGCGGACGACTACAGTGAACGCCGGAAAAAGTACCTGAATAGAGCAGTGTTCGAAGGCGTTGGCTCCTTATCGCACAGGCCAGGGCTCTGGGGCTGATAACCCTGCACGGAACTAGAAAACGAAGGAGCAGAAATAAAAAGGAACAGCAGGCAGTGCGGCCCATTCTCTGAGACGACTGCTGCCTCGAAACGAGTGTGGCGTAGCGATGCAAAGCTGCACGCCATAGTCGGTCGGAACGCAAGAAATAGCCAATAACAGAACGAAAAGAAGACAAGACTGAATGGAACCAAGACGATAGGATTGCGAGAAAAGCTCCGGATTGACTGAGTAGAATTACGACAGTTCATGTACTCCACCACCGGTCGTATTGATCACTATCAGTAGGCACAGACTGAATAAGATAAACCTTAGCTGGAAGGAATATGTTGTTTTTTTTAAGTCGAGGGAGGAGAAAATAGGGCCAAACTATAGAAGACACTCGAGTTGTCCGACTTTTGTGAGCAGACTTGGAGCCGCGAGAGATGCTCGACGCGTCAGAATAGAGTCGCACGGTAAGCCGATTGAGCTCATCGTGAGCGCCCTTGAGTCTGAGAATCTGAGCCGGAGCCATTGCTGCCTTTGGGTGCCGCCTAGTTTCTTTTTTCTTGTGTGGCCAGTATAAACTTAGGAGAAGAACAGACAGGCGTATACACCGAGTAAAAATGAAAAAAAGAGAATCACGGCTTTCAGGAAGAGTTTCAGCCGTCACGAAGAGACAGTAACAAATACAGCAAGCAGGGTGCCGCAGTTAGGATGCACTGTGGGGAAAAGCCGGGTAAATAAAACAGCGCCGGAATAACTCATTGCCTTGCAACTTCATCACAAAGTCTGAAGTTCTCCCCTCGCTGTAATCCGGTTCGCCGTGTTCTTCCCATCTTATTGCATGCGAGGATGCTTCTAATATTCATGCCAGAGCCTCGTTGTAATACGAACTCTCCAGCGTCAAATAAGCAGCTCTATCTGGGCTCCGAGAAAATACGCAGCAAGGAGGTACAATGGAGAGAAGGAGAAAAAAAGGCAGTCCTAGAACAAAAACCCGCGGCTGTGGCGGAACGGGAAGTCTGGTAAACAGCGGGGCTGCACCGCGGCTTTGTCGTGCGGCGAGCCATAGCAGCAGCAGCCGCAGTGCCGAGTGCATCAGCGGAGAAAAATAATTTGCATCTTGTATCAGGGGGAACGAAGGAAGTGGTCGGCCATTCAACTATATGCCCTTCTAGAGAGACAACGGGCACGCATCCGAAAAACACACGAAAGCACGCGCTACAGCGTGCGCTGTGGTGATCCGAGTGCGAATTGAATAAAAGAGGATGATCATCGCGTGTGTTTTCTCCCTGACTACGGAACGAGGAGGCTTCTGATTTCTCTGGGAATCTTCAATCCTTGATGCGGTGTTAGCCACCAGCATGCGGCGTGCGCCCTCTCGGACTCCTTACAGCGAACTACGCAGCTTCTTTTGCAAAGAGGAAAAGGGACTGCGCTATTCTATATAGTTTCCTTCCTAGCACGTATATGCTTTCGCGGCAGGCGCATTCAGCGAGCAAGAGCAGGATTAAAGCACAGAAAGAAGGAACAAGCGTCACCGCCGTGGCAAACCTACAGTTCGTCTTTTTTATTTTTGCTTTGTTTCTCCGGTCGTAAGCCGAGCCAAGTCAAACGCGCGACAACGGACGAGTGCTTCGGGCAAGTTTTACGGGTATGGAGGCCCTCTCCACGTCAAATTTTATTGAACCCAGGCTAAGCTGTCTTTGTCCGAGTTGAAGACGAAGGTAGAAGAGTCGGAAAGGAAGGAGCGACCTTCAATGGAGACGCTGGCGAGGTCAGAAGAGTACTGGCCCGCTCTCTTCTCTACGCAGCAACAGATACGCGCGCGCGCTGGTCGTCGTGTTCGAAGAAGACACAGGCTTTCTTCGGGCAAAACGTGCGATGTGCGCTGACCACTGTGGTAAACTAAGCGGCGTAGCTGCTGTATGGATCATTTTTCTGGTGCATTCGGGGCTGTGATCATCAAGAAAAGGTTCCCCGCTCTCGAAGCCAGCGGAAAGACGCGGACATCACCATAGGAGGGAAGTGACACGTAGCAGGGCGCCCCCCCCCCCCCCCCCCCCCCCCCCCGTTTTTTTTGCTGCGTAACCAACGTTTTGCTTATCGAAAACGGGCGACGAATTTGAAAAAAGAGAAGTTGGTTTAGGGTAAATATATCGTGGCAAGCGCGCCTAACATAAAAATGTAATAAGCTTGCAAATCTGCCCCCACCGCTTCTCGGGCAGGAATCCCCCCTCGCGTTAATTAATGTCGGCGGTATACCGTTGCCTCCCACCTCTTGTGCACTCTTCCGTCAGCACGACCGGGAAGCAATTTTAATTTGCTGTAATAGGCTAGGTCGGCCCAATCGCCAGCTGCAGCGCACCAGCTGTCGCCTATGGTTTGTCTATGTGCACGGAGGGCACGCTGATACATCGGCCGATGTGTCGTAGGTTGGCTCAAAAAAGCTCCAGCTAAATTAGTCCTGAAGCAGCCCTCCTGATTTTTTAATTTCACTGCCACAGCGGGGCGCGGTAGTTCTTTCACCAGCCTGCTGGACGCAGCTTCACTGGAAGAATAAGTTACAGCTTATTATTTCATTTCTGTCAAGTCTCCTAAGCAGGCAGCGTAATATTTATGCTTGCTGACAGCACTCGCTCTTATGCGACCGCTGAACTCAGTGCCGCCGCATTTGTTTAGGCTGAAAGAAGCATACTACTCAGTGTTGTCTATTTTCATATTTATATGTTCACTTTTATATGTTCAAATATTTATATCGATATATATCTATATGTTGAAATGTGTATATATATTTGAGAGCTGTTCCCTGTTTATCTTTGATTTTAATAAGTGTCCACTGAAATGCCGAACTGTGCTACCTGGGGCAGGAGCCTCTGTCAGGCTATGAGCCTTTAGCTCCTCCTCAATTTTTCTCTGTTGTGAAAAAATGAAATGAAATAAAGAAAGAAAGAAAGAAAGAAAAGGAAGAAATAGGTTATGAAACCTCTATCAAATACTCACAGAGTTACTGCGCAGGCATTCAAGTCTGTGCTTTCGATCTGTGGGCGGTGAGGGTCACTGACACGGGTTTTCATGCGCGGAATAAAGCGAAGCGTTTCGGATATAGAAAACTGACGATCTAAGGAGACTGGTTCGAGTTGAACTCTTCGTACGGCATCGCGCTGCTCGTTTTTTTCAGGCAGCAAGCATGAATTTTCTATAAGCGCCTAAGGTGTCCCAGTTAAACCTCTACGTGGTGGAAAAAAAAACATCCGCTTTATATTTAATTCAACAGCTCAATGATTATCTTTCATGGATTCCATCGGGTCAGAAATGGTGACTCCGGATAAAGTGCTTAACTTTATTCCAAGAAAATAAGAGTGCTCTTTATTTCGAATATTAATTGTGGAACTGCGGAGAATTCGAGCTTGAGAAAATCGCTATTTCCAAGCGAGGGTTCTAGTGTGCTAACGGTGACACCTCTGGTTAGCTAATGGCGGTGAGTGCAACTTTTCCGTTCAAAGTGCAGTTATAGCGCCGACGGACTGTGTGCTTGATGGGGGCGAGCTTAAAAATATTTAGATGACAACTGGATATGTCTATAGTGGCTGTGGAGTCTTGATGAAGGTGTCCAGGAAGCACGACATACTTCGTTTGAAGTGTTTATGGGAAAGAAGAGACAATAAACTTATTTGAGGGTTGATGGTGCGCTCCCGTGCTGGTAATATCTTCGTACCAGGACAGGCACTCGGACCTGGTTGCTCTACAACGCCACTGACCATCCGCTACTCCCATGAGGCAGTGGGTGGAACGGATAAGTAGGTAAGTTTTAATGAAAATGTTGAGTTAGAACAAGAGACTTTTGTCAGCATTTTACGATGGCGTATAGGTTTGTTGCCACATTCAGTTTATTCATAGCTAACTGTTGCGCTAAAATGACATAGCAAATACGATAACACACATTGCGGTCCTAATAGATGGCTTTGTAACATTTTTGTAGCTAAGGCCAACACATCCATGAGAAAAAAGTTGGCTTCTTCGGCATTCTAACTGGTAGACAGGCGCAGCAGTTTCTTGAGCTCCTTTCAATAGCCCTTGAAACTCTACCAACTGAAATCACAGTCAACTTGCACGCATCAGCACGGCCAGCCCTGCCATTCTACTGATAATACTTTCTCCTAGGTGCCGCTGTAAATAGGGAGCTCCACAATTCCAGCAGGCTCTAAAGCGGCCCTTGTTCATCACCGCTCGAATCCTACAGACTAAGGGTCCCACCTTTGTTCTGCTACTTTTCACTCTCTGTCTCACTGAACGTTTTCATCGGCACCAGAAAACGATGATCGCAATACTGGAGACTCCTTTGTGTATATAATGTCACTGGATTTCACTGTCCGGGACTTTATATGTGACCTGCATGTCGCTTAAGGTCATTCAAACGAGTAACCTTAAGAGTGAGGCTAGCTCAAGGTTCTTTGATGCGGTCTGTCAGATGCTCATAGAATTAATTCCCTTAAAATCCGAACCTCAGCGATTCAAGTACTGCACTAATGTCGAATACAACTCACTAACTAAGGGACAAATTTCCTTCAAAGGAGGCGCCTCTTGCCAAAAGCGTCGACCGATTCTCGTGATGCCGTGGACAATCCGCATGGGCCTAATCTCGTGACGTCGGAAAGGGCTCCAAACAAATTGAAAGAGGGCTGAAGGGAGCTTCAGTTCGCTAGGCAATGTTTCAACAAGACCTCCATAGCTGGGAAATATAAACACTTGAACGTTTGCACACCTGCGGCATTTTGATAAAAAAGGAGGAAACTCCGAATAGCTTACAAAATCTTTACAATAAAACGGTTTTACTCAACTTGATGAAGTGATGAGTAGTAAGTAGATTTTGGTAGGCTCATTCTCTTTAACACGCCACTATTATCGGGTACATCTCAAGAACGAAGCGGCGAATGCACCTCTAAGCGGCCCTCCACCGAATGGCGTCGACCGATTTTGATGACGTCGTGGCTAACAAAGTTAAGACCTTTCATCTGCCAACCCCCTACGATCCATGGTAGAGAGAGACCAGGAAGATGGAATTCCTGACAACACAAAGCAAAGTAAGCAACGGATTAGCGAAAGTCTCGGTTCGCTAGCCTATGTTTCGACAAAAAGACTTGTCGACAAGAAGATTTGTTCAAACGTTGTCGAAAGCTTGTCTAATGGTCAAACGTTGGGGGCCTGCTGCGTTTCACGACGTAAGAATTGAAGCTTCTCTCAGCTGATTGCGGACTGGTCTGCAAAAGCCGCTACCCTGACGCGTGTGTATTGAAAAGTCCGCATGGGTTCAACGGCCAGAGATATGCTGTCACCCGAATCTAAACGAAGTCAACCCAACGCCGCAACATTCGTTAGTTCGGTAGTTCAAAAAAATCGAAAATCTCTCCAACACTGCGAACAACCACTACACCAACCAACAGCATGAGAAAGCTTCGACTTTTGACCGAACGGCGCAGAGCGGCACAAGCTGAAAACAGCCGACCACGAAAATATTCTGCTATTTGCCGCAAGCCTGGCGGGATGCCGGGACTAACTTTAGAGTCGCTGGAAATTCGTGGGCAGATCCCGAATTGAGAAAGGCGGCGTTTCTCGCCGCAGTCAGAGGATATGTGGTTGGTATACGCAGCCAAGCCACAGCGGAAATATCGACTCTAGACGCAACCGCGGAACACTGAAACCTGCCTCTAGCGTAAACCAGAGATAAAAGAAAATGCGGTGGCATGTGTGTCGGCGCAAAGATTGTGAAAGCTGACGTGAAAGTAGCAGTTAATGCTTTGGCGCTGAGTAAAGTTGAAAAAGTTAGCCGCCCGTCGGGGAGCAAACTTGAGGAATTTCGCATAGGCCCTTGCGAAACATGGACGACGTCACGTGTCGTGCACCTCTACAACACAACCCAGACGTAGACCGCGTCGTGTTGCTGCTTCGCGGGATGACACGTTTCGACATCAGCGAATGGAATTTCTACTCTCACGCGAAAGGCGTCGTAAATTATAGCACCGCCGCTAACTTCTATGCGCTCGAGTGCTTTTATACAGGCGCAAGGTATGAAATGAAGAAAACAGTGAGGCGGGGTAATCAGGGATGTCTCGCCGGCATGGAAGCTTGTTTGCTTTGTATGCCTCTGCGCTTAGCATTTCCCAGTTTCATATATGGGTCGTCTACCCCATAGTCTCTTCAGGGAGTCACCACACAGACCCATGCACACAATAAGGAAAAAAAAAAGCTTTTAGAACCTCAGTGGTCTCTCCCCGTGGCGTTGTCACAGTCAACGGCAACATGCGCACTTCATTACTGTGCAGACGCTCTAGGCTATACCGCTAGAGATTTAATGCGGCGCGACCAGCTGAAGTTTGCAGGCGTTTAAAGAGAGGTAGTCCCCAGTGGCATCAGATGGCCACAAAATGTCTTCACAGAAACATTATAAAGGCTGCAGACCAATTTGTCTATTTCAATGTGTAATGTGTGTTTAGAGCATGCTAAAATGGAGCAGTTGCTATGGCCAGTCGGCAGTAAGTTAAAAGTGAGTCTCCTTTCACCAGATGTGCAAGTTACTTTTTTTTTCTTCCATCTTTCGTTGTGGGGCGGCCCTGCCGGACTGCGACAACTCGCTCTAAGGCTTCTAAGAGGAGCTGATCCTACCGCCTAGCGCAGAAGCTGTTTAGTTGCATCACCCCTTCATCGCTTAACGTGTTTAGAAGAGCTTATAGCGAAAATTTAGTGCGCCTGCATGATAATTCCCCAGGCGAAGACCTCCTTGTTTCCCATTCCACCCTCACCCTCTTTTCTTTCGCCCGTACCTGATATGCAGATAGAGAGAGAGAAAGAGGATATGATGCGAGCGTCCTCCTGGGTGTTAATCATTAGTACTGCAAGAACGTCTCTGCGGACATACAAGTAAAAACAAAAGATACTCTAAGAAGCGGGCAAAATGTATTTCTGATCGCAAGATCACGCGCTGCATCCGTTCTACCTTTTCCAAGGCAAGCTACAAAGCCGCTTTCGTAAGGCGATTTTGAGGAGCTTGGAAAATGCCGGGCGCAGAAACGCAAGGGCACAAAGGGGCTCCCACCCCGGTGTGTACAGTTCCACTCGGGGCAACAAACGTGCCCGATGAACCGCGGAAGCTCCAGCTGAGCCTCCGGGGGACGCGATGCTCCTGCGCCTCCTCCCCTTGTCGTTGTTGCTTAAGCCGCAGTGAGTCGCCGCTCGCGGGCAACCTTCGTTGATTGTTTTCCGTTTTCCAGTCTTGGTTCGCTGAAGACGCCGTCCTTTAACGTAGCCATTTCGATGATAGGGACCTTCGAAATTTCGTGCGTAGGCACGCATTGCCCCCCCCCCCCCCCCCCGCCTCTTTCGCGTTTATCCGGATACCAGCAGCCTTCGTGGAGTCGGGCGTCCTCTCGACCCTGTTGGTACGCTTTCTTTGTAAGGCAAAGCGCCTAGAACTACCATTTTGTTGAGTACAGTGTGGCATTGCTAGCTGATTACAATAGGCTGTCTTCCTCCTTATTTACATATCTTGTTTCTCTATACGTTAGACACTAAGCGTAGATGTGGTAGAATCCGACAGCATACTCACGGTACGAAAACCCAAGCCACGACGAAGCTACTGGTATCGTTGTCTTTTGAACATGACGCTTGTTTTGCTTGGCATAGTGGTTGAAAGGTACTTGTGAGGCGAAAGGAAGGTCGCACGGCGTTAAAAACCAGGTCTAAGAATGACTGGGAGGCAATCACTTTGTACTGCCACCAGTGCAGTTCCCGGGCTCTGTAGCCTCCTTTCTTTGCTGTTCCTTCAATGAACGCTAATACAGACGACATAAAGCAGCCCCCGTGAACAGTGGTTCTCTGATCTAAAACTTTTTAATTTAAAGGTCTACATGGCCAGAAACGAACATATACACTTAGAAAAAACATTTAATCCAAATGGTCTTGATTTCAACGTCATTTCTCTGTCTGAAACATGGTGTAATGATGATAGGGGCATTGTTCAAATACCTAGATACACTGTCTTAAAAGTTAATCTGTATAAATTGCAATGGTGTTTGAGAACACACATCTTGCGAATATCTTATATTTTACAAATGCATAGCAAAAATTTCTCGATATATGAATATTTCCTGCAATAGAGCAATCCATTTTAATCCTGTATCTGAGGCAGGAAGCTGTATTAAGAATTTCGCAGCTGAGGAACAAAAATTGCTGTAATGTTTTTCAGTATACATGTGCGCCCTGCAAAATTTATTGCAGATATCGTAACTATTCCATTCACACGTATGTTTAACCTTTGTATCTTAAATAATTGCTTCATTGTAAAGCTGTATGTTGCTAAAATTCATACTTTCTTCAAGAAAGGTGGCAATAACTGCTTGGGAAACCATGAACTCGTCTCTGTATTGCCTGTCTTTTCCAAAATCCTCTAAAAAGCTCTTCATTCTAGGCTTGTTTCAGTCTCAGGTAAATTAAGCTTAGTGTTTCAAAATATGATTTTTAGAAAAGGCATTCTACGGTGCTTGATCTTCTAGCATAGAAGGAATGCATGCTTGAGGTTATTGATTTAAAATAAAAGCTCGTAGTAGAAATTGTTTTACATTTTACAAAACCGAACTGATGAGGAATGGCAATTTGGGCTCGTTGGTTCGTCACTAAAACCAAAGCAGCAAAACAAGACGACAGTCAGCGCGTGCTTATGTCTTTTCTTTCTTTGTCGTCGTGGTTCTGTTTGCGCAAGCTTTGGTTTCCGTTACAATAGCCTTTGGACCTTTCAACAGAGACCAACTGATACAGAAGCCGGGGTACTGTGTTATTCGCGGAAGCACCCTTGGTTTGATTCAGGATTACTTAAGTCATCGTTATCATTATGTTTCTGTAGGCAATGGTGTCTCATCTATTCAAGAAAAGTCGCACGGAGTGTTGCAGGGCAGCATATTAAGAATTTGTTTGTTCAACATCTACATAAATGGTAATATCCAAGTAGGCCCGGCTGTAAAATTTATCATCTATGCTGAAAGTACAAGCGTGTTTATTTCTCATGAAAACAGCTAACAATTGATCAATCAAAGCAATTTAGTGTTAATGAAGTTAAGTGACTCGGATTCCAGTTTAAATACCAATGGAAGGTTTTATTATTTAGCTCTGACCCGAAGACCCAACTATAACCCGTCCGACTGGCCGAAGCCGCCACCGAGAGTCAAGACCTTTCGGCCGTCGTCTACGCGGGTAGCCCTCTGGCTACTCGCTTCCTGTTGGACATTAAAAGTTTTCCTATCCTTTAACCGGTGACAGATTAATTTTAAACGCTCCAAAATCTCGGGCTGTTATCTTTCGACCTAAGGACAAAAACATGGTGCTAAGTCTGTTTCTTTATCGAAATGGCAAGCATCTCGATATATTTAGAAGCTCTAAAACCCTGTTAATAATTTCCGAACATATCAATTGAGACTTCCATATAAGTAATGTAACTAATAAACTAGCACGTATATTAGGAATACTATACTGCAATCAAGACTCCTCCGGTAAAGACAAATCTTCTGGTTTATTCCTCATTGTTTTGGTCTTTTATACAGTACTGTCTCCTTGTATGGGGAACTGCCACCTTAAATAACATTACAAAAATCAGGAGTCTGCAGAACAAAACAATGAGAGTTTTTTCTAGCATGCCTTCAGATTATCCTGGAAACCCTTTGATGAAGAGATTTGGTTTAGTTTCTGCAAATAACTTTTTTCGCAACCTTAATTAAAGAAAGTAAAACAGCTTCAGGCAATGGCTAATTTATCTTTACATACAGGTTTCTGACACAAGACACATTGAATGCTGGTCTCTACTTTTTAACGGGAGAAATTATGAAAAGCAATGGCTGTGCTTCATAATTCTTAACCGATTGAATATGTTTAATTAAAATGGTCTCACTACGGAACGTCTTACATTTAGGGAACTAAAAAGATCCGTGTGGAGTGTTGCATGTGTGTTATGTTTACGGAGTGCTGTAATTGTTTTCAGTTTTCAGTTTACATTGTTTCTTACAGGTGTTACGAATGTAATTTAGTGTAATTATGCCTGTTGTTTTTTATACTCTACCACATTTCTTCTGATTGACATGATACTTTCTGTGCCAGTGATAGCCGTGATCGTGTTCCCACCGGGCGGATCCTCATCCCTACCCCACGCCCATGCCTAGCACCTATGGTGACAGATTAGAACATATTCGGCTGGAGCGCAGAAAATACCCACCCCCTCACATAAAACTAGGCTCCTCCGCAGCCATAGACTGGAGGAAAATTCAGACCAACACTTTCCCTAACTTGTTCATCCTACACAAGATTAGCCCCACTCAATATCAGAATACATGCCCTTGGTGTGGAGCTTGCCCTACGCTCTACCACATATCGTGGGAATGCACAACGAAACCAAAACACTTAACTGTATCCAACCCGACATATGAGCAGTGGGAGGTGGCCCTGACCAGCGAGACCCTGGATCAGCAACTTAAGTTGGTTCAGCAAGTCCGTCAGTCAGCTGAACCCAGTGGCGCCTTGGACTAGGGGTGCCACCCAAGTTGCTCGAGCAACCTTCCTCATTTGAAATAAAAGTTTTTCTGTCTGTCATTCAGTGTTCAGATTGGTGCTGTTTTGAGCAAATATTTTTGAATAATCATGTTTTTCCCTTTAGCGATTTCTGTTTTGATCGTTATTCTGCAAACTCTCTGAGGTGCAGATATTATGACATGTCTTAAAATAGATTTCTAGAATTCATCTTGTCTCGTTTTATTAATTTATGCTATCGCGATTTCCGCCAACATTTTCTTTTTCTGCCAAAGTAGTACTTCTTTAAAGAGGTGTAAGCCTTGTCAAAATGCATAAATAAAGCTTTTTCTCTCAACCTTGAAGTCCTTATGAGTGCATGAAATTAACGAAATGAAATGATACATTGAAGGAAGCAACTATACGCATCAGGCAACCATATTAAAGTAGGATGGGATCGCCGTTTCAAATGCTAATTTATCCTTCTTGAGTTCCTGTTTCCAAGCGGTGACTATTTATTTGGCATGCGCTAAATTACAAATAAGTAAGAATGTAGAGAAAGATGGCGATTTCCAACGAAGTGTTGCGACTAAGCGAAACCCGGTTTGCAACTATCGCAAAATCCTTACCCCGCCATCCCATTCTGTTTCGCCGCCGCGGTGGCTCAGCGGTTATGGTGCTCGGCTGCTGGCCCAAAAGACGCGGGTTCGATCCCGGCCGCGGCGGCTAGAATTTCTTTGGAGGAGAAATTCTGGAGGCCCGTGTACTCTGCGATGTCAGTGCACGTTAAAGAACCCCAGATGGTCGAAATTTCCGGAGCCCTCCACAACGGCGTCTCTCATAGCCGTAGTCGCTTTGGGACGTTAAACCCCATAAACCAATCCAAACCAAACCAAACCAAACCAAACCAAACCATTCTGTTTCAATAAAATGGATACTAGTGCAAGATACTTGCATAGATATGTCGTGCGTTCAGTAGTCGAAAGATACGTAGTCATTATGCAATTTCATCTCCGCTGAGAGGATTCTTGATGTTAGTATCTCAATGCTAGCCTACATAAAACACAGTATATTGTCACGTTGTAGTGACGGCAGTCCAGCGGTCAGTAATACAGCAACAAGGCTTGCAAACGAAGCTCTTTATTTGGGCTGACTTGCGCCCGCAAAAGAACTGAATCACTCGGTGGCGGCGTAAGCAACAAACGTGCTCGTCAGTAGTCGAACTACCAATGCCCGCCGCTCGCGGCATCGCTCAGTTTAAAGCCGGCAAGGAAACTTCGCGATAACAGGTCAAGATCATCAACAGTAAAGGCCGATTCACACGACGGACCGTTCGCCCGCGGCCCGCGCACTACGTGTGCATACGTCAGCACTTTGAGGGGCGCGCTGTCGGCCGCCATCCATCCATGCATCCAGCGCGCCTCTCAAAGTGCTGACGTATGCACACGTAGTGCGCGTGCCGCGGGCGAACGTTTCGTCGTGTGAATCGGCCTTAATCTGGAAACACGTAGATGCAGCTTTTCATGGCTGCGATCAATCGAGATTAGTCCGGTCGCTTCTCGCGTCACAAACAAAAATGATAACACCCCTTTCCTGCGGCCTTGAGCGCGAACGAACGGACACTACAATGATACGTGGCAATATAACGTCAGAGCTCTCAAGATATGTCGGAAGTTGTTCCCTCCAAAGGGCAAGCGCTCCTAAAAATTATTTGCTATTCTTGCAGGTGAGTCAAAAAATAAACACCCACCGCAGCTCTGCATCAACAACGCGTCAGTTTTCTACTGTTCCAATGCGCGTGTGTCTGAAACACAAGGAGGAAGGACACAGTCACGTACCTCTCTCACTCTCTTCACTAAATGATACCTAGTGTACCCAAACGGAACTGTGAACCTCGCAACACAGCTCAGTTGGCGGTTCCTTCACAATGGCGCTCACCTCTTCATCTCAGGACCCGCACAGAATAAAGGTTTGGTTTGGTTTATGGGGTTTAACGTCCCAAAGCGACTAAGGCTATGAGAGACGCCGTAGTGGAGGGCTCCGGAAATTTCGACCAACTAGGGTTCTTTAACGTGCACTGACATCGCACAGTACATGGGCCTCTAGAATTTCTCCTCCAAAGAAATTCCAGCCGCCGCGGCCGGGATCGAACCAGCGTCTTTTGGGTCAGCAGCCGAGCACCATAACCACTGAGCCACCGCGGCGGCCCACACACAGAATAAAGGTATGAAAGCTTTCACTGAATAGCCTTGAGGAGGAGAGATCGCGAGTTTCGGTGCAGGGGCGACTTTACGTTTCTTCATCTCGCCCACACCGCACGCGCCAATCTGCAAAGCGCTGCCCAAAGAGGGGCTTTGAGCGGACAGTGCTTGGGCGCTCGCATCTCATTTTCTTCCCGCCTTTTCAATTACACCAAAGAGCGCTGAACCGAGTCCAGCGCACGTGGCTATTTCGCTGAGTTTGATTTGAATAACGATCCTCAGGTTGCTACCAAGAGCGAGGAGGTGTGCGTACCAAAAAAGAGCAAATTTTTTCTTCTTTTTGCAGTCTCAGTAGAATATTAAAAACTTCGTATCTCTGATAATGCAATTACGCCACTTTTTTGTTTTTCTTCATTCGTTTCAGGGAAGGGAACGACAATCTTCCGCCGTAAAAGATCTTTCGTCTTAAAGGAAGTGCCGCCGACGAGTCTGCGAGCACGTTTACTTTGCGAAGTCTCCTAGAAAAACGCCAGCACGTGTTTCGAGGCATTTCCAGCGCTTATATAAGCCCCCTACGCGGTGATGCTATCCACCACCTTAAAAAGAAAAACATTAGGCAAGTGGGATTTGTGTCAATGGAAAACAAAAAACAAACAAACAAGACAGTGTTTAATTTTCAATAGGTAGGGCATGTAACCCACAATTTCTTAAATGGGAAAGCGAAGGTTCATTTAGCTGTGGTAGCCATGTTATTCGCATTGGCTATGTCACTAGCATTCTTCTCTGTAACAAGGAATTGTTTCATGAAAAAATTCACCAACGATTGCGATACCTCCTAGCGCGAAATTTGGGCAGATCGCTTTAGGTGTTTTGATTTTGTGCGCGCGTCTTCGAAGCTACAAGCTACGTCCTTCACATATAGGGTGCGCCGCCTCTGTTGGTAACTTCGTGCCAAAACAGGCACGCACACATGCTCAGCGTCCACAGTACAAACGCCCCCTCAACCTCCCGCCGAGGTTCTCGTCGCCATTGGTCAGGCAAAAAGTGAGGTTTCCAGAAGTTCCGAGTTTCTGCTCTCTGACACTGCGCAGCCGCGCGCGAGGAAAGTGAAGAGCGCATCACACAACATACACAAGGTTACGCGCTCTCCACATGTAAACAGGAGCTGTTTCTCTAAGCTTCTTGGTCATTCTGCGGCGCACGCGGGCGTCATTCCTTTCGCGCCGTGCTGGCTTTCGGCGCGCTACGGCGCATTGGACAAAAGCGCTCGCACGCCTGGCTACGCCGAGTACGCCCTAAGCAAGCTTCGACTACCGTTCTTAATGAATTAACTTAAAACGCCTTTTAGAACGGAGAACATAAGAAACGGGAAAGGAAGAAACGAGAAAGGAGCAGAATTGTTTAACTGACACAGAAATTATGCTCGACTACAAAGAAATGTACCTCTAACTTTCCTTTAAGCAAGCCTTCTAAATGAACTTGTCGGGTGACTTATACGCTCCAGCTAGTGGGATGCCGTACAACTGAAGCGTGAAAACTAATGGTCTTCGTCTTTCATGCGCAAACAGTGTGTGCGCATACTCCTGTCAGATGCGTGACCAGCACTATAAACGAAAAAACACCTTCACCGTCATCCCAAATCCGGACGGGTTGGAGAACGCAGTTATCGGTCTTTTCATGGAATAATTCTCGCTGTGGCCAGCAGACCGTGAGTGGCTGCTAATTATAGCGTTTGTAGTTCAAGTCGTAGGCAGAATTCAGACACCGAGCTTTGTGGCGTGTGTTAACGGAGCTTGCTCTTAATTCTAGTGAGCAAGATGATATAGCAGCCCAAGGAGGATATCAAAGCACCTACAAAGGAAGACATATGCGCCGTGTAGATTGCGAAGTCGGGAGCCTGAGCAAGACAACGAAGAGGAAACGACGGTTAATTTTTTACTCCCAGCAAACTGCGCAGAAAAAATATATTAAAACGGGCCCTCACATCACCGTAGAGAAAAGTCGGAAGCTAAAAACGCGAGGTGCAAAAAAGCAACCGGCAACCGGTATAACGGAGAACAAATGGCCTTGGAACGCTGCCAGGGAAACGCAAAAGAAACCACACTCACAGCACTCCGGACCGTGACAACTTGCTGCCTCCTGCCCTCGTTCCTTTGTTCATCTTATTCTTCTTGTTCTTCCTGCTTGCATAATTAACGAGCTAATATGAAAAATGCGTCTCTCCTCTCCCCACCGCCCAAATCCCCTTCTCTCTCTTCCGCACTGTGTACCGAGATGCTCCTCGTCAACTCTCATGCCGCACATTAAGATCTCCGAGCTAGCGCGAGCGTCTTTGCGGTGAGCGTCGCGCAAAAAACAGCAACAAATGAGCTTCTGCGTAGCGTGGTTCCAAACGTTTTGCGAGAGTGGCTAGTCGTGCAGTAGCGCGAGACGAACACGTCAGTGCGTGGACTTGCTCATGCGCAGTGCACCTGCCGCTGATGAGCGAATAAGCATGCGGCAGTGTTTCTGTGGGCTGTTACTCAATGGAAAGCGTTAACGAGTGGAAGTGGTGATAAGAACGCGCTAATTTCACGGAAAACTTCCCCAAGAGAGTCGTTTGTTTGTTTATTTGTGATTTCTAGGTACCTATCGTTATGTCACGCTGAATGCGTGGTTTACTACTTGTAGGCTTAAGCCTAAGGAGCGAAGGAACGAGAAGCTGACTCGGATCTCGGCAAGAATAGCACTGCTGCTAGAGCCCCGCACAGTCCTTATTTTCTTTCTGGCATGTTTGCTTCTTGCTTCCGTAATTTACGCAAGAGGATCGAAACTGTACAGTCCCCACACAAGGTCGTTGTTCTTCACTAGGGAAACTGCCCCGCAATATCTTTAGAGCTGGAACTGGTGCATGCTTAAGCGATAAATGGAGCAAAAATGAGGCAGAAAGTTGTGGAGAAGGAGTACAGATCCCTGCATTCTCGACTCGAATGTGCTGCAGGTTTCAGGAGAATCAGACCTTAGTGAAACACCCGCATTCCAAGTGACCACGAGACGCTGTGGGAACACACAGCTCATGTTGATTCTTGCTGGGACTCAGTGGACGCAAAGTAGAACAAGTCAGTGGATCATTAAACTAAAACTTCAGCAATAGGGTTCCGGCCTTGACTGAGTTCCCAAAGGGCAGAAAAACAAAACTCAACGAAAACAACGGAAACAAAAAAAAAAAACACGACTGCTGATGCGTTTGCAGTCGTCCATGTGTCACGAATGCATGTGCCCATGGACCGTGGGTACCGCCACGAAGAAAAAACTTAAATTTTATTTAAAACCAATTTATAGCTTTCTCTATTCATCGTTTAATGCGCTTACACCAATACAAGTAAATCGCGCAGCGCCACTTTTAATCAGCCCTGTCTGCCCATTATATTGTTCTCGGTATTGATCTTCTATAGCACTAACCCAGCCAAGACTGCAATTGTTCTGCTTTTGGGCGCGTGTGCGTTCGTGTTTGCGCAGGAAAAGAATCCGAATTTGTGACTGGTTTCTCAAAAAACCTCGTTATGCTCGAACCAACATAACTTTTTGTTTTTACTAGTATCGTTTTATTTTTTAGTGGTCTCGTTTACCACTCTCCGGTTACTCTGATTTTCAAAACAACTCACGTCAGCGGACATGCATACCGTGCCTAATGGCCAGTTGGAGAGCCGGCCGAGTGCCCTACTTTGCCCCAAGTTCGCCTGCGGCTAACAGCGGACAACAGCGAAACTCGACGCTTAATCCAAACCAACTCCTGCGTGCCAAACGAGTGCCGCGCGAATTACAGCGCTATGTGGCTGCGCTTGGTCATCCTCACAGCGACATCCCTAACATGCCGGCGGCCTTAGACCTCGCGCTGACATCCCCGCCGTCAGGAGTACCGGATTACACACCCAACACAGGCCGTCAACCCTCTCTGGTCGATGCGCTTCCAGTTTCTTGACAACACGCTCACCACAAGCTGACTGCAAGAGCGCGATTCAAAAAATCAAGCCTCGCTGTAGGTAAGGCACCTCGAGTTCCTCGGAAACCGGCTGACTCGTCCGTTTCATTAAAAGCCGACAGCCCAAAAAGCGTCCGTTCCTTTCCTCCTCCCCTTTCAGGTGAAGTTTGGTGCAGGCACAGCGCAGTTTCCGTGTCTGGAACTAAGCGCCCCAGCAGCGAGAACTGTAATTAAACGTCGCGCTGAGTGAGCAGCCAGAGCGCACATACTGCACGCTCATTCGCTCACCTGTGGTGATGGCAGTGGTGCTCAAGGTGCACGCATGATGCGGGCTGCGGGAGAGCAGCACGTTCCTGTTGCCTGGCGCTACTCAGGCGTGGATGGCCGCTGTTTTTTACGAGGCTGGGCTGCATTACAAATGAGTTACAAGGAACACTGCAGATGATGCGGTCCCTACCTCTGGGATGAATGTTCGGATTGTGCGCTCTTGCGCAAGCCTGCGAATCGCGCACTCTTAGGATATGTCGGGAGTAATCCGCGAGCAGCTGCCAGCCCACTCGTGAATGTGCAAAGAAAAAAAATCGTTCGATATCAATGGCAGCGTTTAAACATTAAAAAAAGCCTATCCAGATACCATTATACACGTTGATGCATGGCTATTAGGAGTTATTTGCGAATTGGTAGATTTATTGTCTGATTGATTAAACGATTGATCATTAACAACCGCAAACAAGACGACGACTGACAAAGAAGAGAACACTAGCGCTCATCATCATCGTCTTCGTCGGCCGTCGTCATTTTTTGCGCTCTTTAAGCTCAAGAGAAGGAGGGCAAAACTTTATTGAGTGTCAAACTTTTTCGCCACCAACACAAGAAGATGGTTTGTCCGTCGCTTAAGAGTGGGCCCCTACACTTATCGCGTTAGCATGACTAAACCAATGGCTTCAATTTACCCTGACGCCTTCAACAGGGCATCCCATTATAGGTCTGTCACACCAAAATAATCACGGCTCTCTGCCTGTCTGACGGTAGTAACGGCCGGGTCAGTCCATTCTCAAGCATAGGCCCATGTTATGGGGCACCTTAAGAAGGCTTTCCAGAAGCTGCTGTTTGGTAATGAAAGACGCTACGAGGTCAAGCGGGAACTGTTTGTTTATGCACGTAAATCCGCCAAACGAACCAAAATGGAGAAACCCGCTCTGGGCTCATATTACGATTCAGGGCACCGCACACTCACCCCCTCGGCCGAATGTTGCCTGCCGAGGACAGGGCAAGGGGCCATATCTTTGTTCCAGGTTGCGCATCGCGTCCGGGAGAACCTGTCACAATCGATCCCCGCTCTCCCGCCCGCACCCTGCTACCAGTGGGCGCGGTTATTTATTCATCGGGCGCTGCCCAACGACCCTGGCTTGATGGCCCCGCGTGCGCGTGAACAAAAGCCGAGAAAATGCGCGCCTGGGACCTCGACGTGTGGTGAAAGAGAACGCGCGAACCGAGAAAGAACCTCCGCTTTTGTTTCACTCGGCGTAGAGCCCTGGCCGCAACTCCTTTCGGAAGCAGAATACGGGCGCGGGTTGCTTCGTTTTGTTCGATGCCATTTTCCTGGCTTTAGAAGAACACCCCCTCTTTCTGTCCCTCTCTCACTCTGTTTCGCGTTAGCGAGTCGAGCGCGGAAGTTTGTTCTGCTCTCTCGTCTATTCTTCAATTCTGACACTCGATCGTTTCGACAACGGCTCGGGCATTGAAAATGCAGCGCCACGCTCGCGTTGGCTCCAGGAAAGATCTTCCATTCGCAGTCACCTCGGCGCGGGTACGCGCGGAACCGAATCTCTCGCACGGCCGGCAGCGTGCGAAGATGCACGACCACTGTTTTAGCGCCGCGAACAAAGGCTGACGCAGAAGGTGCTCAGCACAGAAACTCACCTGGTTCTTGATTGATCGATAGCCGCGTCCTTTGTGGCAAACTACACCGCCGTGGCTGCGCGAATGTGCGCAGCAGACTATATGCTGGCACGCAAGCGAAAATAATGCAGGAATTATTGGCGCTTGGAGCTGCGAATATTACACAATTTTAGCATGGAGTCACTGGATAAGTTTTCAGAGTGCCGCGTTCCTTTCCTCCGGGCTGCCGGACTTGGAAGAAATATGGCTACCACGACCCAATGATCCCATAATAGCAAAAACTACGATTTGCAAGGACCTGCCCTAGAAAGGAGGGCTTCCAAATCATCTGCGCTTTCTTCTAGGCCCCCGTATATATGCGCAAGATGTTGCATGATGAGTTGCAAAATTCATTGCTTCCCGTTTATTCTGGGTGTCCGTGTACGTTATCGCCAAAGTTATCTGTGGAGCCTACGCGGAAGTTTAGCGCATTTAACAAGACGTTGCGAAGGCAGATACACAGGCAACATGGATGCGATAGCAGTGCTGGGAACGTAAATCACGGCCTCCGGTGAAGCTTCCAAGTCCTGTGTCTGGGAAAGCAGGATTGCGGTACTCTGAAAACTTATCCAATGCCTCTACTTTAGCATACCGTGTACGGTGTTACCGTTACCGCAGTACCGGTAGCCCGCCCACCGCCAGTGCGCACTTGCTGATTGGCCCCGATGCAGCCGGCGTGCGCACAGCTGCATATTTTCTTGCATACCTGACTTCTCTCTCCAGAACACCGCACACTGAACGTTAATCCCACCTTCGTTTAAGCTGGACTCTGTCTGCCACGAAGTCACTCACACCCAGAGTGTACTGCTCAAGTAAGTTCAAGATTTTCCCGTACATCGCCCTGCGCAATCCTAAGTTATATTTAGTAGATACCTTTAGCATACCGTGTACGTTGCCGGAGTACCGGGAGCCCACTCGCCGTTAGTGCGCATGCGCAGGTGGCCTGGAGGGCTGCAGACGGCTCCAGGTACCCGGCCACGGTATCGGTAACATGGTACACGGACTGCTAAAGGTGTCCACTGAATATAACTTAGTATTGCGCGGAGCGATGTACGGGATAATCCTAGATTTACTGAGCAGCGCTGTCTGGACGTGAGCGACTTTGTGGCAGACAGTGTCCAGCTTAAACGAAGATGGGATGGCGTGCAGTGTGCAGTGTGCGCTGTTCCAGAGAGAGCAGCCAGGTATGCATTATAATATACACGCTGTAATGACTGGGACGACAACGGCAACAACAACAAAATCTCTAAAAAGTCACCGTTGCTATATGGTTCAAAATATGTAATGATAAGGACTTAAAGAAATCTAAAACCTCTTGTGACTACATTATATTTATACGGGAGCCTGGAACTAGCGTCGGCGGGTGACCTCTTCATGTTGTGAAAAACAAATAAAATGCATGAATGAATGAATGAATGTTTCTTTCCCGCGCGCGCCCCTACGCACCACAACGTCCTCGGGAATATCCCTACAATAAAGTTCCCCTTCCGCATGCCAGCGGCAAAGAACCACGATTAATCAGTTACTCAACTGACGCTAAAGTACTTCTGTTGGCTTGGTTTTGCCCCCAAGCACTTTTCAACCACCGCCAGAGCCTACACACACCTAAATCTTCCGGCCATGATACGGTACACGTTCGCTACCTGTGTCAGCCACCACGTTCGTCGCTGATCCGTATTTGCCGCACGATATATCCTTCCTGTAAGCGTGGGCCCCATCGCCATATCATCTGAAGATTTTATTTCGGTGCAATGGGGAGAGAGAGTCAGAACAGCTGCTCGTTTCTTGGTGAGAGTTTTTCTCTGCGCCCATCGCGGTGTCATGCAGGGATCGCGGCAGCGGAAAGCTATACAGACTCGTAATCTTCTTAGCAGGTGGGCATCCGGCTTACGTACTTAGAGAACGGCTTAGGTCCGCTCCACCCATTTGCTGACGAATGCATCATCATTGATCCGTAACGACGAAGACCGGTGCCTGTGTAGCCTGCCTGGCCGCGTAGTGTATGCTTTGCCACATCCTCCTCCGCTTCCTACTTTCCCTTTCTTTCCACCCCGCTGCAAGGAGGCAAGGTCAGCCCGTGCTCGCAGCCGTGCGCGGCCCCCGGAGCCTCGCAGCGAGCGGCTCGTCAGGAAGATTGGCTCTCTTTTCCTTCCGCCGCTGTTCTGCTGCTGATCTCTCGAGGCCTGCTTCTTCGCTGATGGCTGAGAGCTGCAGGTGATCTACGTCGGCCACTGCCGCTTGGGGATATCTCTATTTCGATCCGCTCCACTTTTGGTACCCCTTTTTAGTGTTTCTTCTTACTTGTTCGTTAATAGTCAAGCAGGATAGGGCATAATGCTCACCAGCTTAGGAAAGAGCCATTTGGCTTAGGAAACAGTCCACGTAAGACTAAAAACCGCGTCGGGGTGCATGTACGGTTAATGTCACGCATTGCATCTCAACGTAGTGTGTGAACGACGATAGCCGATTAAGCCGTAGGCCGTGTCGTCTAGCAGCTTTAGCTCGCTAACGTTATATGCCTTGTGCGCATTTTTTTTTATTCGAGAGCGTTAGTACTCCTATGTAGGAATGGATTGTCAGGCCACGGCTACCGTTTGAAGCCTCGCAATCGGAGCGAGCAACCGGGTGCTCCGGCAACCTAAGTGGACCAGCTAGGTCACGTGACCCTGTGACGTATGAACAACCTGCCCACCGAATTATGAGCAAAGGGCCCACCGTGGCAGGTGGCAGTTAAATTAATTATTGGTCGCAAGAGGTTGCTCGGGAAGAGCTACTCATGGGTCTCACAAGCCCCACCGATGGCAGCATCTGCCATCCCAGTAGGGCAGTGGCTCATCGCTTAACCGCTGAAACACGGTGTCAGAAGGCGTATGAGGACTCCCAGGACTCCCACGAATCTATGAATCTAAATTAGAGAATGGCCAATTTTGCATATATGCGCATTAACCCACTAACGCTATTGCCCCGTGCTCTTAACGCTGTGCTTAGGTGTCCCGTCCACATTTTTCATTTGCGATGGGCTCGTTTTTTTCTTGTGGCAATAAACAACTAGGGACGAAATCGCGAGGCTATTTCGTCCGCTTTATTGGTCACAGGCTGGCTCGTGAGCATTGGTTTTTTAAAGCAACAAAAAAGCCTATGGCCATGAGAACATATAGTTGCGAATAGACGTTACGTGCGAAGACCGTCGTGAATTGCGGTACTTGCACGATCTGACATGCTTCCACTGCACAAGGATTGTAAAAGGAGGAATTCCGCTATAAGGAAAAGTACCTCCTATCCCTGGGAATAGTAAATACAATCACATGAGCGCGCCGATGTGCACTGCTAAAAATAAAAAGAGCTGGAATTATGTTGTGCAGAAAAGTCACTCCCTGAGTGAACAAAACAAACAAGCTAAAATTATTTCAAAGCAAAAGAAGCATTCTTGTCGTTTCCTGCTTTTCAAACACCATTGCCCGCGTTCTTCCTCTCCGGTAAACACAGTGTCCGTGGGGAAAATTCGGTCTTACTTTTAATGCTTTTGTTTAGCGCCCGCCGAGTGCGATTAAGTTACCTCGCCTTTCCTTTCCTCATACCCACCTCCACCTCTTTTTTGTATGTGCACGAAAAGGGCCGTAATTATGGACGGATCAGTCTTAATCATTGAGACCAGTGCTTAATTGTTACTGTGCGCACCGTTCTGACAAAGGCAGATTAGTATACGTCAAGGCAGTTTCCAGAGCATTATACTCAGCAAGTGCCGCCTTCAAAGCAGAATATACATTTCTTCTCCCTTTTGCAGCTCGTTTTGACACATCTGTATGAAGAGAACAGAGTTCAGCAACTTCAGGGTTTCACTGAAAGCAGTGCCGCCTGTTTCGTTCACACATGCTTTCGTATACGGCTAGAACGGGCCCCCTTCTTTAAACAACATTCTCTTGGACCCAGCGCGTACACAAGGCACGGGTTAGCTCTGAATGAATTTTGTTTGCCAAGTTTTGTACTCCTTTATACACCAGTTCACTCCTCCGCCCACATGGCCTATCTCAGCCGACGTGCAGACAGCTGGCACAGGCCGTTATAAAGTTTCCCTTTTTTTTTTTTTGTCGTCCTGAAAAACAAGCCGTTTCACAACATCTAAGGCAGAGGACACAACACTCCAAGGTGTTCCTTGCGCAATTCATCGAAGATATCGCAACGCGTCACTGGAGAAGCAATGGCTGCAGTATACTGGTGAAATATTATATGTGGTCGTTATAATGATGAAATCGCAAATATTTTGAAAGAAACCTCTGAGTTTACAAGAAAACCATGCTTGTCAGCTCCTAATAATGCCAGTTTTTTTATGTTTGTTTACAAGAAAGGAAAAGACATCTGCAGGGACGAGTCCCGCAGTTTTCTGAAAAGTGGCCAGCACGCCACAACGAGCAAGGTTCCAGAAGGAATTACGTAGCGGCCAGTGGCGTCTCATCTCCCTGAAGGCGCAGTCGAAATAAAAAAGACAACGTAAAACAGACAAGCGTTAGCGGCGCCAGCGACGAAGACGCCTTAAACGTTTCATCGCTGCCGTCGGTTTCTCTCCGTTGAAAGCGTTTCACGCAGAAGGTGCCCCAGAAAACACCGCACCGAACCGAACAGACGAATCGGCATTTGGGCATGAGGGACACGAGCCAAAGCCTTCGCATGCCTCTTGTCAGGCGTACCGAAATTCCTGCATCTACCTCCTGCCCGCTAAACGTACCATAATTGAGACATAGCCTCTGACCATGTCCCCTTTCCTTCCCTCCTTCCTTCCTTCCCTCTCTCCTTCCTTCCCTCCCCCTTTCCTTCCCTCCCTCCTTCCCTCCCTATTTCCTTCCTTCTCTCTTTCTCTCTTTCTTTCTTTCCTTCTTTCTTTCTTTCTTTCTTTCTTTTTGTCTTTCTTTCTTTCTTTCTTTCTTTGTTTCCTTCTAGGTTTCCTTCTTTCCTTCCTTCCTTCCTTACTTCTGTCCTCCTTTCTTTCTTTCTCTTTCTCCTTTTTTTTCTTTCGTTTTCCTATGTCGTTTGTTTTCCGCTTTGTTTTTTCTCTCGTATTTCCGCTGGTAAGTTTCGTTTTAAACTTTTTTTGCGGCGAAAACAGCGGTTTCGACGACAGCGCGCAACACTGAAGGGCAGAAAGCTGCCGCCAAGTGCCACTGCCCCGTTCGGGGCGTCCCCTTTCGAAATTTTCGCCGCTACTGAAGGAACAAATACAATGAACGCAAAGGACAAGAAGGCGCCCACAAACTGGCAACAGCTTCGAACTCCATTTTCGAGGCATTCCCCGAAGCCGGCACTTGAATTTCAAATCAGGGGCTCTGACGCGCTCTGGCGAACGAAGTGCGAGGGGAGCGTGCGCTATTTCACGCGCGCATTTTCACGCCACGCGCGCGTGCTTCTACGTATCGCTTTCGTTTTCCCCGGTGCTGCACCGAGCCGTGTGTAACGCGCCAAGAAGTGGGAGACGCCGAGCACGTGCCCGTCATCCCCACAATCCCTCACCTTTTCCCTCGCTGTCTTTCATGTCGGCAACGAGTGCAAAAGGTCTACATAAATTTTTTCCCCCCAACTGGAGAAGTGTTGCTGAGTAGAGAGAGTGACACGCGTCGCTTTTTGCGTGCCTTTTTCAAGCCTGCGCACATAGCGCAGAGACAAGGTCGCCCTGTCTCTTTGGAGTGAATATGTCGCAAAAACGGCGGCATCAGCTGCCTCGTCTTGTTCCCTTGCCGCTGCCATCGTCGGCTCGGCACGTTTCACTCGCGATATTTCTGACGGCTTCCTTATGCAGTTCGAGCAGGAAGAAATGAGACGGAAAGACATTGAACGTGGGAAAGCCTGAACAGCTACGTGACGCGTTAAGAAGAGAAGGCGCATGAGACATACGTCGGTAAAAAGAGAAGAGAGATGAGACGCGAACTGCAACACGAAGGCTTGCAGCGTCGTTAGAAGTAACTGCATGCAATGGAGCGACAACCTCTGAGGTTTGCTGCACACGGGGACCTCGACTGTAGTGCATACTCGTGCGGTGAAGACCCACTGACGCTCGGTCCTGTCTTTTTCTTTTACCTGTCTTTCACACCGTCGGCGGAGTGTTCCTGAAGGGCTGTGTGACTAGATAGCATAGATGCCGCTGACAGTTCTGGCCATGGAACGATATGTTCATGGTTTGCATTCGGGTTTTTTGGTGGATACGCCCCACTCGATTCTGCTAGCATTTATTTTTGTTGTCTGCGTATTTTCAAGCCTAACTGTTCAATCTTGCTTTAATGATCAACATTTCTTTCTGCCATAGCTACAAACATTCTGAGTTGAGCGCCCCACTCTTACTTTTCTTCGACTTTTGGCTTTCCTGCCTAGAATGAATTCAGCTTAGAAGCAGCGCGAAAAAAATGTCTGTGCTACGAATAAAGGTTACGATACAATTTGTGCCCAAAATCCAAGATTTCATGTAATAAATGATCTGCGTAAGGTATAGGAGACGTAACCGCCCTCTACCAAGAATTTGAACTTACTTAGAGCTGAACTCACGGTTAGACGTGAGGCATCTGGCCTGTTAAATGCCCGACATAGCAGGGCTTAATTAAGGAAGGGATAATGCAACGATTATATTCCGATTATATTCTCCTTAATAATTGAAGGCCATACAGTCCTAATATTATTGTGGTTCATATGCTAAAAACCAAGACGGCCAGTAATTTGAGGTCACATCGGTACACACCTTGCAACCCATCACCGCCAACAATCCAAAATGTGCCATGCCGTTCATCAGCGAAATATTTCTGCATGAAAGAAAAAACAACTTTGTTATTTTTAACCAAAGGCACGCACAAATGCGGACCCCGCCGACATCGAATAACTTGTTCCGCTCGCTAAATAACCCATTGTTGAACAGCATAAAGAAAATCTTAATGCACTATATATAATATAAATAGAGTGCGTCCTTCAACAATTGAACGTAACGAACAGACGATCGAGATTGTGCATGCGTCACAAAATTCAGCGCATATTTAAAAATCCAGCGCGGCGCGAACTCAAAACTCGCACCCGTACGGCGGCGAATTTGCGAGATGAAAGGAGAAAAGGCCTCCAGTTACGGATGCAGAGTGGGAGAGTGCGTAAACTTGCGCCTATTCAAATATCTTATCCCCTTCGCTCCGCAGCAGCGGCACCCGGCTGGGGAAGAAACGCCTCCTGCTTTCTGGAGAATTCCTCGCACTTTAACGGCGATGCGCGCCCCGGCCGGATTAGATGCTTGTAAGCTCCTGCCTTGGTGCGAAGTGACTAACAGATGCGGCGCGCCCTACAAATTAGGCGAGCGCCGGTGCCCAGCCCGTGCCGTAGTTTGTATTCGAAGTAGCGCTCCCGCAAGGCTACTCAAGTTCAACGCTACTGACGTTCAACGCGAACCCGCGAGGGATCGTGCCGCTCTTCGCGGCGGCCTCATCATGAGCCTCCTCTCGTGGGACTGTCGTGGAGCCCGATGAACAATTTGTTTCTTTTGTCTGCCTTTCTCGTATATTCGTGCACTGTAGTTGCGATATCATTTTTTGTACTGTAGCAACTGTTAAGTAGCGCATTGCATGTGTTTCATTGTTTTGTAAAACACTTTGCATGTGTACTTATGAGTAATTTGTCACTCATCTTTATCTCTGTTGTATAAAGTTTGTTGTCTAGTGAACCTTTGACTCCGACCCATTTGGTGGCTAGAGACCGGCAAAAGCTGGCCACACAACGACCACCCCTCTCTGTCAATCGGTAGCTGAATTCGAGCTGAACTTGGCACGCGAAGTATAGAGCATATCCTGGCAGACCCGAACAGCCACCCTTATACGCTGTAATGGTTTCTGGATAAGCACAGAACCCGTGTGCGTGGTAACAGTCTGGCAGAAAAATTAATGGAGAATGTCAACATATATTCGCGCCGACTCGCCCTTTGACTTAGAGTCCATGCTTTATTTAATGCTTGCTTACTCCGTTGCCTTCCTCCCTGCAATAATTGTGTTCCCTGAATACATTTGCATGACTTTCCAAATTCAGACAAAGGCGTGCAATTAACCCCTCTTGATGTGTTTCATCCTTGTGTGCGCCCTAGTTACTCCGAAGAGACATTCGCAGCATCAGCAAGTGAAAGCTATTGTTGGGACGTGTCATGAGCACATGGAACTACATCACCCGTTTGTAATGCAAAGGCAACAACGAACCAAGGGAAGTGCATGAACACTGGCCGCCATAATGCACCGCCTGTCCTCATTTGCATTAGCAGTTAACTCCCAGGTGTAAATACGAAATGTCCCGCTACGATCGCACTATTGTGTTACTAATCTGAATTACGCCCACTAAGCAATTATGTACTCTTTCAGGAAATTTTTTTGACGAATGAAAAAATTTTGAGGAAAAACACAGAAGTCTCACTTCGAAGGCCGCCTTGCATAAAATCTTGCATACGAGGTTCACACAGGTTCCTTTATGCTCGTCCCGAAAAGTCCCACAGCTAGTCGTAGAGCAGGTTGGCCCCAAAACGAAATTTTTCATCACACATTTCTGTACCCCAAGCAACCATTAACTGATCGCACTGGAAGAAGGATAATGAGAGCAAATCTGTTGAGGAGTGGTAGATATAGCTGTACGCATTACTTAGCAAATAAATTCTGTGCTGTCCGACCTAAACACAGGCCCCCCGAAATGCCATCTTTATTTTTAAAAAAGAAGACCATGACAAAGATTAAATCGGAGAGAGGTTGAGGTTGCGGTTAGCCTTGCGGATTCTGCCGGAAATTGCCGGAGTCCATACAGCAGCCACGTACTGAGATTACTAAGGAAAAAAATCCTTCGTACTGGAGTTCGCAGTACGTTTGCGGGTTCCTATCGACGTTACACCACGTCCGTACAAGTGAGGGGTACAGTGACCACTCGAAAATAATGCTAAAAATGCAGTCAAAAATAAGAAAACGGAATAGTTCCTCTCCTAAGCACAACACTTATTTCAGACAGCCCAGAGCGGCCTGCGCACGCTCGAGTTCCAGCATGTCATTTCTGTTTCTTAAAGGCAGCAACAAAATCAACGGTGCAAAAGCAGTGAGATGGGGAAGGGTAAAAAAAAAAGGGCCTTTCTCATTTATTTTTTGCCGCGCAAGCAAGTTAAACGGCCCGAGTGCTGAACGGTTACGAATTAAAGACAAAAAGCACTGAAAGAGTGAACAAATTCGAGCCGTACTTCTCAGGTCAGCAGCCGAGTCAGCTTGGGCACCACAGGGGTGCGCAGTGCCACTGAAATCAGGATCGATACACAACTTGCTCCTCATTAAAGGCCGCCAGCCTGAGGCCTCGATGGAATTCTGAGCGGATGTTTGGCTAAAGACGTTTTGCATTTTTGACAAGCGTTTCAAATGGGAAGGCACGAGAATAATGCTGACCACAGCTCAGGACTGGGCAGGTACGCCGTGAGAAAACGAACGAACGATGCAGACTGAACAGAAACAAAAGTAAGCTTGAGCCAATACGCCCTTCTGAGTGCCTCATATTGACCGAGCCGCACCGTACAGTGCGGCTATTAGTTCTGCAGGTTCGTTGTAACCCACTGACTATTTTAAGTGTGCAAAGGAAGAGTGGTTAACATTTAATTGTTAAACGCATTTCCTGAGTGCAAATTCTGGGTCTAGGCAATCGCCCTTCAAACCGGAGGAAAATGTTTCTTTCATTTGTGTGGGAGCTTCGTTTCATGTCCTCTACGGGGTGAACGGGTGCACAGTGGCGAGTCATTCGGGAATTGTCAGCAGCGTCATAAAAAATGTGGGACCAGTGCTGGTTCATTGGTTTCCTTATCTCGTGAAAGCGCATCAAGTTTTTTTTGGCCTTGTGCAGCTTTAGCTTCATCAGGAAAAATAAATTGCGACCCCACTTCATGATCACGTGATTTCTTTCCACGATCCAGGCCTCTTGTATGTGGACGACCATTGAAGAGGGGGGAGTCGGAGGTGGGCGGTACACGCGTAGCCAGCGCTTCTCCGGCGAGGGAAAAGTTTAGCATCTGGCTTTTTTGCATCTGCATCTCTGTAAGAAAACGAAGACACGACACTAAATGGCAATACTGTAATAAGGAAGTAATTACTCATTGACATCTGCCCAAGTGCAGCGCTATAAGGCTACAATGGAAAGCTATACAGCTTTCTCAAAAACTTCGCAGTTAAAGAAAAATTCGTCCTGGACGAATTTTTCTTTCACTGCGAAGTTTCTGAAAAGCTGTATAGCTTTCCATTGTAGCCGTATGGCGCTGCACTTGGGCAGATGTCAATGAGTAATTACTCCCTTATTACAAATCTACTCCACCTTGGGGGATTCCAATAACATTTGAAGCTGGACAGAGATTAGTAAACTGTAAATTGTGCGGCTTAATGTTAAGAAGGTACACACGGGCTATGATGGACGCCGAATTTGGGACTCCGAAATTAATTTCTACATTGTGAGGTTCATTAACGCGCGCGATGACATCGCACAGCACAAGGGTATTTTTGCGTTCATCCTCGATCGAAGTACGGGCGCCGCGGCCGACATCAAGCACGCGACATTGGAATCAGCAGCTGAACGCCAAAGCAACTCAGCCACCATACCAGGATCTGAGGGATTAGTGTACAGAGGTAACAGGAACATAATTTGAGAGAACAAAGACTGTATGAGCTAGAAGAGCAGTGAAAGATTAACTACATGTAACATATCACGCAAATTGCAGCAATAGCGCCCGGTCGCTTGCAATCTCCGCCGTCGAGGATTGGTGCACTGCATGTCCATAAAGCATTAATTACGAGGCGAGAGTGCCGTCGAAATAGAATGAAAGCACCGGGGTGAGTACTGGCTATAGTAGGACAAACTTAAAAAAAAAAAACAGTTGCTAACACTGGACCGCGGTCCACGTTGTGTTCAATTACTCCGCTGGCCAATCGCAATAAATCAGCTTTTTAATGTTTGACTTAATCAACCAACCCAAGAATCAAAATTCTAGAGCTCATGATTTTTTTCTTGTGATGATTAAGCTTCTTGGTTAGAAAACAGGAAACGTTTATCTAGCGTACTAGTTTTTCGTCGCGGAGGAATTGTGCGCGGAGGCTAAATGTGGGTGGAGCTTCACTGCAGACTTAAGTTGTACCCGACTACAGTTAAGAAGCGCCGCTCGCTTGCCATTTGCCCGACTCGGTCTGCGTGAAGCCGTTGCGCGCAGCAACTTCGGAAACACAAGGCAAGCCCAGGTCCACAGGGAAATTCACGCTCCTTCCAAACGGTGAGTCCTGCGCGTCTTCAAAGGACGCCTTGACAGCATCGAGGCCGGTACACAGTGTGGTGACGCCATCTGTTAATAAATATTGCAACATGTCTACCGCCTGCAAGGCTCCACTGGTCGGTGGATGAAGCGGTTACGTTGTCCCTCGACCAGACGGTTGGACCACTTCCACGCTGCTGCTTGCGCTCTGCAACAGCAAAATATGCCTGCTTTTTACTCCCCCCCCCCCCCCCTCCCCTATTAAAAAGGAACTTAGTATGTATAGCACTCGTTACCTCTGAGGCGCGACTGTCGCTGCACGCCAGTTGCTCCTTCAGGGCTTACCGACCAACTCAAGGGATCGCAATTCGCCACCGGACGACAGCTATATCGTTCACAGAAACCCCAGTGAAGCAAGCTCTCATGCTTCATAGGGTTCCGAAACTTTGAAATGCAACCCAGCCTCTCTCCAGTTAGTCGGCAGCGGCAACATGCTTCACTGTGACGAGAATCTTCGAGAACAGCGCACTGAAGTCGTAGGTGCCATAAAGTTGCTGATTTTGTGTCCCTTGCCATGTGGCCACTACTGGAAAGTCTGTTGCTATTAGAACCCAGAATCCAGGACTACACCCGGTTATGATCGTATTATGGCGATGATTGGGACACGCCGTAAAGGGACACTGCAATCTGGGCCGCACTAGTATTTCGGAAAGAGACACAGGGCGTTAAGATCAAAAATAAATTCGGAAGTAGACAACACGTGCAAGAAGGTTTTGCTGAAGAAGAATGCTGAACGATACAAAAAAAAAAGATAGAAGAAACAGCATGGCTCCCACCCGAACTAAAACCAACGGCCTCCAGGTCCCTAGCTCGTCGCTGTACTGGTAAGCTGAAGTTTTTACCAACGTTGCCTTCTCTGTGCTCTGCTCACGTGCATGATACGTGCTTCTGTGTCCAAGCCGGAAACAAATTAAGAAAAGCTACAACCCAAAACCCGTTCGATTTTTTTCATTTCTTTTAGGTCGTGACGTGTAGATCTAGGATTCCCCTTCAATTAGTCATATATTCCTCCGATTCACATTGATCCCAATAAATTTCACGTCACAATAATGACGAAATGTCCTCCACGTTGCATGCAATAGTAAATCGGAATAAAATTGGAGACTGCGTTCAGTTTCAATTTTGTTTACCACAGCGTCATATATACATGCAAAAAATGCTCTCTCTATAGAGTTCCCTCTAGAGCAGCGCAACAAACTTCCTTTGTTTCCTTATAGTTTCTTTTCAGATAAAATTTTGCTGTTTACCTACTTATTCATGTATTTATTTCTTTATTTAATTTTTGTAACTTTATTATAACAAGAGATCAAAAGAAGCAAAATAGTCTGCGCTACTTGAAGAAGACGCGAGCAAGAGCTCAAAAAGTGTCAACGTGTTCTTTCAATTAGGCACCTCGACGGATGAGGTGAATTTGTTTAGATAATAACGCCAACAATCGTTCTTCCCTGGCCACCGGCAAAAGGGCTTCCTTAAAGCCCATGACATCGCTTGCTTGATATTATAATGAGCTTAGAGGTGCAAAATTCCCGCATCTAAATTCTCGGTTGAGGTTCGCCTTTGTAAAACAACTCTTAGTCGCGGAATAAAGCCAGGGGAGAGGGGGGCTCCTCTGTCCTTTCCCTTTTGCCTTCGAGCACGTGCGCTTAAGGATCACTGCATTCCTTAACGAACCCCTCCTTGTGCCTGCGGATTACACGGCTCCGAGCCGGTGAAGACACGGTCTCCAATTAAGATTATGGAAAAGAAATTCAGCGCCGCAAGGAGAAAACCGCGCAGCTGTAGAAAGCGCGCTGTTTTCCATGGTTAAGCTTCTCGGAAGGCGAACCCTTGTCGTGCTCTCGACAGGGCCATTCGTAATGAGACATATCGTGCTGAGACCTTCAGCTCCTTGGGTAAGCAGCAGATATGCTTGGCTAGTCATTGTAGTGTGAGTGTTCAAAAAACCTCAGTTTCTTTAACGCATTAAATTCAAAAACCGCATTATATAGGCCTTACAAATACGGTACACAATGGCATGCGGGAGTATATGCTTTGAATGTTTGCGTCAATCACTCAATCATTTGCGTCCATGTTCTCATGTTCTTTCAAGTCCGTATAAGCCATGGCATCCATTTAGATAATGTCAAGGTATCCGTCCCTCAAGACGATGACGTCATCATCGCGTATTTCTTATATGTCCTTACCAGACTGCTCATGTCCGGCGTTGCAGTATGGCCTTCATAGACCTCTTTGTTATGTTTTTGCGCTACACTCTTGTCTTAGACTTCTTCAGCCGCACCAATGTTCGCTTAACGTGTGTCACGAACTTACCCAAACCTTTACGCTTCTTAATTCATTCATCTGGACATCCCCTCTGTGTTCCGGCTCTGGCATGTTCCCTCGTACGCTCTATCCTTTTTCCATACTTCTAACTTATGAAAAGTTCACATGATGGGCTATGGGGTCAAGTTTTTCAATTAAAAAAAAAAGAGTTTACTAATTACAAAAAGCCTCGTCGAAAACCTGTAACCTTCAGTCTATCGTAAAACAACTTGACACAGCCGTGATTTTATGAAGCATGCCAGCCTCTTTTTGCCAGCCCCCTTTGAATGCTGCAGTCTATTTGCGTGCAGAGAGTGATAATTGGGCCGGCCCAGGAAGGAAGGCTTTCACTGCTTCGACCGACCGACAAACTGAACTAACTTCACCACATTATGATACATGGATGACGTTAGGTTGTATCTCTTCGCATATCAGTCTTCTTTATAGTTTGACTGATAGCCAGTGGATGCAGCTCATTCTGCTTGGATTTCGTGGCCTTATCCTGAAGTGCGCATTCGCCCACTAGAATCATTCACAACGGAGCCTAGAAGCATTCTGTGATTGTGAGTGCACCATATATTTCAAGATAACAAAAACTGATCAAAATATATCGCGATGCCGGTTCTCAAAACTCTTTTTCGTTGCCTACTCCTTCTCCTAGTGGTCTGTAGAGATAAAAAAAAAATCCGACTAGCCTATAAATAAACATGACGCTCCCCACTGACCAGAGAAGATAACGCCTTTCCGCGTGGTTAGTATAGGGCGCTAATGCCATCCTTGACGTAAAGGCAAGATACCAGCGGGACTATCCGCTCATAGAGTAAGTCTATGGACAATATAGCCTTTGAAGCCTCCCGAGCGTAGCTTCTCCGGACCGCGAGCATTTCCCGCACCGCAAGGCTAGAGCACGCAGTAGACGGAAGAGCGAAAAATTAAGTACGGCCTGGAGACTACTTGTTCTGCCTGTGCAGAATTGGGACCGCCGTGGGAACCCAGGGTAAGGAGGGCTCGGCACTAGCGCTCTTTCTCCCAAGCGGCGGTGGCGTGCACTCCAAGAGCGGCTGCTGCTGCTGCTTCTTTCTTCTCGACAGATTCAATTTCCGTCACAAACGCGCTCCTTCCACCCGCTGGGCTAATCTTGAGCTTCCGTTGGTTTCTTTTTTCCTGGTCTTCCCTTTTCCCCAACTTGGCATTAGCGCCGACGCTAGAGAGACGTCGTTTAGGCATTGCCTATGGAGAAAAAAAAAAGGCAAGAAAGCAATGGGAGGGGAGAAGAGGTGCGGCGGGTAGAGTCCGGGCACCCCACCGGTGTCCACGAAGCAGAAGACTCCGGCTCCAGGTGCAGGCCTGCACCGCCCAACAGATACATAAAGAGCGGGTGCAAATTATTCTCTCCAGCCATCATGGCAGCGTCGACTATGGGATACGCCCACTTCCTTCCTTTCGTGCCCCGTTTCCCGTTTCTCTCTGCGAGACTCGCTCTAATCTCTTCTGTCTTTATTGATTTGCCTTTGTATATTTTGCTCTAAAGCGTGGAATTTTTGCCTGTATTCGGGATTGGCATGTCTTGCCGAGGCAGCTCTCGTAGGGCGTACGCGATAGCAGCCGTAACTCGGAACACCTAAGATGCTTGAGCCTATTTTCGTTATGACGCGTCACTCTTCGTGTGCGGTTATCTTATGGGGGAGTCAGCGCACTTCTCCAGCACGCTGTCGTTTCAGGATCAACCAGCGCTAACCATCGCCGCAACTTGAAAGATGTGAATTGGTTTCAGCCGTGTTCTGGATATCTACGATAATCAATCCCCTTCTTTGCTTCTATTTACGCTTCTGAATGAAGGCTGTCATTTTCTCGCCACATAAAATGATCGAATAACTTATCGTTATATTGCCTCACACATTTCTGTATCAGGGCATGGTTTTCTGTCTTGCTAACAACTCACGTCTTTCCGCTGGGTGGTGTGCATACAGAACACTCTATGTTAGTTAACCCTTAGAGTGTGTAGGAGGTTTGAACTGGAATGGCAACGAGAAAAATAAGCGGATTTGTCATGAGTAGAAAGCGATAAACCGAAATGGTAAACAGCATTTGGGTTGTACTCGTTTAACATTGCTGACCTCTGAAAAGCGTGATTGAAGCTTCATACGCTTGCCAGAAACAGTTCTGAGAACGATGTATGTCTGCTAGCTTGGCTTCAGTCAAGTGAACATATATCACTTAGACAGCTTAGGCGTTTGACTTCAATTGCACGTAATTAGGTTTGGTTTGGTTTGGTTTGGTTTGGTTTACGGGGCTTAACGACCCAAAGCTACTAAGGCTATGAGAGACGCCGTAGTGGAGGGCTCCGGAAATTTCGACCACCTGGGGTTCTTTAACGTGCACTGACATCGCTCAGTACACGGGCCTCTAGAATTTCTCCTCCAAAGAAATTCTGCCGCCGCGGCCTGGATCGAACCCGCGTCTTTTGGGTCAGCAGGTTAACGGCCCGTAACAAGCCGTCGGTGTCCACTTGCGAAACAACAGCGCGCGTCCTAAAGACAGACTGCAGCTAGGAAGCAGAGAGAGAGAAAAAAAAGAGAAAAACGGGCCACAAAAAAGAAAGGCAAGGAATGGATTTATTTACACACAGACACACACAAAATAGACTGCAGAAGCCAGAGAAGGCAACAAATGGGCAAGGGGCCCTATGGCGAGGAGAGAAGGAAAGTGGATGCAGTAGCCGTGGCTGCGATGGGTTTTTGGTGCGTGGGTTCGAGGAGAGGGTGGGCACATACGGTAAAAGCCGAGGATGGAGGGGCTGGTGGCCAGTGTGTGCCTCATATTCGGAATAGGTGGTCGAACAGCTCTTCCGGCACCGTCAGGTGCGGGCAGAAGCGGCTGGTAGAGGAAGCATGGCAACCCCATCCGTTCCCGCTTGCGGAAGACCTCCGGCTCGTCAACGCGCTGCAGACGGTAAAAGGGCTGTCCCCGGCGGCAGCTCGTATTAGTGGGTATCGGGTTCATTACTGATTCGTCTCGTGCCCTCCACGGGGTCATTGTGTGTCCCGCGAACCGGTTCTGTCGAGAAGAATGACTCGGGACAGCAGTGCCGCCAACTGAAGCAAGGAAGCCCCTCACGCTGTGGCTTATATGCCCTCTTCCTCGTCCGGATCCTGCCCCTCTCCACCACCTTTTTTTTTTTTTTTCAGGAATCCGTGGTCTCGGGTTCTTCCTTGCTGCAAGGGGGAGCCTGAGCGACAAAAGTTTCTTTGTAGCGCCCGACCCTAAACAGCGGTACATGGCCCTGATGTACTATCTAGTTAGGTGTCGTAGTCAGCGAACGTAAACTGGATGCACGCGATTTGGGAGACCCTTCCCCGGCCGCTCGTGGCGGCTTTCTGCCCGGCACACATCATTTGCGCGCTCTCTCTCGCACGCACTTTGCCACTGGGGTACACGATCGACGACGCTGGCACCTATGCCGCGTCTTATGAGTAGACATTGAAAAGTGTCGGTAAACGCTCTACTCGACGTCACACGGGCTCGACCAGAGGACATTAAAAGCTGGTAACGCACTACATTGCAGGATTTTTAAGGCGTTCGACGAACCCGACAAAGTAATGTTTTGAAGAATGTTATAGTTTGTAACTAGAGGGTTGCACAGGGAAACTACACTGAGGCGAACTTCGGTGACTTTTAGGGTGGCCAAACGGCAGCAACTTCTTATGTTTCCGGTAACGTAGCTTTTTTGGGGGGTATTTTCTTGTTGGTATACCAAACGAGCCGCTTTGAAGAAATGCAACCCCGGCTAGTATTTCGCGGGGCTTCAGAATAGGTTGTAGCTTCGGGCGTTATGGCGCTCTTGGTATTTAATGCGCTGCCAGGCCAGGCGTCGTGTTTCTTTCGCGCGCTGTAGAGACGGCGACGTCGGGGTTATCTTCATCGGTAACGTTGGGCAGCATGACGCCGAGCGTGGTCGTGGCCTCCTTGCTATGAACGAGCGTAAAAGCCGTCATTTTCACCCGGCTTACGCAAAATCATTACGTCGACTGGTCAGGGCTACGTAAGCTGTATCTTAATCGGCCGGTTATTCATTGTGAACAAGGACCCCGTAGCGGTTCCGAAACTTCAACTAACCCCCTTTTTGACGTGGTCAGTGACCCAAGTTTACATTCTACTATGCCACTACCTGACCAGACGGGATTCCGTCAAACCCTGGATTACATCAAGCCGTCATCTGTATTGTCATAGTGATGGTTCAACAGCGCAAACACACACAGACCAAGAAGGAGAGCAGACACACACAGCGCTGAAATCTGTATTGTATTGTCTGTATTGTCTCTTGTGCTGCTGAGTTGTAGGCTCCTCGCCATGTCGCGCGTTCAGAAACGGTTTTGAATTTCGCCCCTCTCTGTACCGAGGCACATGAGGCGCCCGATTCACGATGGTCGTGGAGACGACTGCCATTGCTGTTGTGTCGGCGTTTTGGCCGTCGGTTCCTTTGCTTCTCGCTCGAGAGGGGGATGGAGTTGAAGCACAGAGAGGACGTTGAGCTAATTTAACTTTCTTCGGGGTCATCACAGTATCCTTTTAGCAGTCCTCGCACAAAAGGAGAAAGGCGCAAAATCGACAACTCATTGCCTCAAGAAGCGTTAAAATCATATTATGGAGAATATTTATCAGCTTGTAACATATCCTGATCTTTAAAATGTTGTACGAATGCTGTCTGTAAGATTGACTTATATGGCAACAGTGGCCATCGTGGTACAGGTTCCAATTACACAGTCTGAAAATATCTGCGTTGCCTTATAAGTAGGCCCTGCATTTGGTCCGCGGTGCAACGGCTGGCTATCGTGAGGTGTTTTCATAAAGGCCGCCAAAGTGGTTAGACAGCTTTTGGAGAGAGTGTGCAGGAGAGTCTGTCCGCCCCTTTTCGCTCTACAGTCAGCAGACAAACAACGTACTCAATGACGGCGAGACAAATGCAGCGCGAGCGTGCGCACTGAAGCGCCAAGTGCAGCAGCGCCTTCTGAAACTGGTTAGGACTTCGTCTTCAAAGCTCGGCGAGAGTATGGGACGTGCGCACTGTGAAAAACAGAAGGGAAAAGGAGAAAACAAACGAAATGAATGGAAAATAGGAAATCCAAGCACGGCGCCCTATTTTCCCATGACGGCCCAGAATCACGACGTTTTAAGATGAAAAGGAGCAAGGCGAAGACGGACTGCGAGCTCGCGGAGACTTTACCGTATTTGCGCGAATTTAACGCCTCCGCTTACTACGCACTGATTCCTCTTTTGGACCACTGTGCCTCAAATGTTAGGCAACATAGGATGCATCACACTGACGGCATTTGCACTGACGGGCAGAATGACCGGCTGCAATGAATGTTAATTTATAGCTGTGTTGAGTCATGCTCGACGATGAGATGTAGTATTGACGTTTGATACTGCTTCTGGTAGGGCGACAACACTTTGTTACGTACGTGTGGCAGTATGATCGACGCATGTGACAGGTTCGCTCAAGTGTTTCAGACGTGCCGTGCTTCCATGCACAAAGCAGAACGGTGATCAGCTTTTGGCTTCTGTGGGGTCCGTGCGTCAGAGTGTCATCAGCACTCTGTGGCTGAGGGCGGTGGCGCTGATTGTTTTATTTTTTTTATTAAAAGATAGAGTTGGTACGACATTATAAAAAACAAGAACTGCTCAAAAAAGACGAGGGCTTCTTCTTTCTTCTCTCTTCCTTCTTTATCAACAGTTTCTGTTTTTGTTGCGAAACCAATACTGCTCGCAGTTTGAGCCCTTCAGCGTCGTCCCGGCGGTGTAACCACGTTTGACCTTTAGCATGACCTCCGCTGTGACGTCACGCCACATGGAGAGAGACAGAGCCCCACTCGTCTCGTCGCGGTCGTCGCAGCGTAACCACGGTTCACCGAGCAGCAGCTGCGCGCCGCTGCCGCGAGGAGGCGCCCGCGGTGATGACGTCACGCCAGACGGAGAGAGACAGAACCCCAACTCGTCTCGTCGCGGTCGTCCCAGCGTAACCACGGTGCGCCGAGCAGCAGCTGCGCGCCGCTGCCGCGACGAGGCGCTCGCTGTGATGGCGTCACGCCAGACGGAGAGAGACAGAGCCCCAACTCGTCTCGTCGCGGTAGTCCCGGTGTAACCACGCTGTACGTTTCAGCCAGGCCATGTCGTCCGACATGCACAAAGCAAGGCTGCAACGATCCGTTCAAGCTAGGAAACGACGGCGGGCTGAAGAAACGGATGAAGTTGCTTTCGCAATTTCCGGGCTTAACCAACCTGAGCCTCTGCCAATTTTTCTAGCTGCTCAAAGTTTGCTTTAGCCATTTGAGACGAATCCTTTGGATGTTATCTTTGCGAAAGATACGAGGGATGAGATCGAAAAAAACAGGACAATTAACCGCTAAATAGCATCATATAGGTATGCTTCCCGAGCTAGCCCAAGCTGCTGTTTCGAAACAGGCTCTATGTTTGGAGTGCCTGGTTTTTTCCTTTTCCACCCGACAAACTTTATTAAGATGAAGGACACTCGGAACCATCGAGTGCTTAAATTCGCGTCTATACGGTACCCTTCGCTTGTGTGTGAGAGCGTGTCCAGCGTGAACTCATGCGCGCCCTGTTCGTGCAATGAAAATAGTATTCCCATCTAAAGCGAGCAGCGAGTGCGTCTGCCAGTACCGAAAAGAAAAAAAGAGGGGCCCCTCGTGGAGCTCAGCACTGCGTGATATCGTCCGGCGCACGTCGCGCGGTACGTCGCAACAGCATCGCGGCGCCCCTCGTAAACGAGAGAACGGTTGTAGAGACAGAGAACTCCTCGCGTTGACGGCTTCCCGAGGAGGAAGGAGAATTCGCATTTGGAAGCCGTAAAATGCGGCGGCGCAGTTGGGAGCCGTAAACGCGGAAGTGAACTCGACGAGGAGGCTTGGAAAGAGGGTGGAGAGGGCGGTTAGGGAGGAAAGAAGGGTCAAGGGAAGAAACCGGCATTGCACGCCGAACCCTGATGCGAAGCATAATCAGCCAACTATCAAAGAGGGACCAGACACAGAGGGAGGGTTCGCTTCGAGGAAGAAAACTAAGCGACCAGATCAAGAAGAAAAGGAGGCCAAAAGGAGATAAAAAATAAAGGAGGGCTTGGAGAAATAGGGAGCAGGAGGGAAGAAAAAAGGGAGCACAGGAAGGAAAAGAAGGGAGCGCGAAGACAGCAGTAAAATGCAAGAACAGCTTCCAGACAACAAAATATGGAAGAAGAGTTGTTGAGACGCTTCACGGAACTCCTCGGGAGGGTTGGGGTAACTAGCAAAATCAGAATAGGCACGAAAAGAAACTGGCGAAAGGAAGGATGAAGAAGATAGGGTGAACTGAAGGAGCGGATTTCTGCAGCATCGCGTTTCAATGAGGGGCAGTGTAAAAGTGGAATAATACTGCAGTCTCCTCGGCCAGCTCCAGGAGCAGTGGTAGTGAAATACAATGGGCTACGTGACGAGACCAGAAGGAGGAGGAGGAGGACCGGGGGGGGGGGTCTTTTATTCGGCCACCGGCTGCGCGGCTATTACATTGCGCTTAGGTGTTTGCAGAAAGCAGCGCGGTTGCTACGCTGCCAGCGGTGTCCCGTTATCACAACAGAGCCACAACAAAGGAAAGATGGGAGTGGGGGTCCTGGCGAGTGCGGGTAGAATATATGTATATATATTGACGGCATCGGGAGGCCACAGGTGAGCGGCAGCGCTCAAGTAAGAATAAGGGGATGAGGGGTGTAGCAGCCGCGAGCAGGTGGTCGAGGTGGGGCCGCTATCTTTATCCGACCAGCCGCGCTTATGAGAACAAAAAGGTTAATGGGTGGAGTGGAAAGCAACATCACCGGCACCTAAAAACTCTGCCACCTCGGCAAAAGCAGAAATGGTTCGTCGCCGTTGTAGTCGTCGTCGCCACGCTGAGCAAACACGTTAGTGACATAAACACAAGGTCGGCTCGCACAAAGCGTGCCGCAGGGACGCGACGACGACGTTGTGCCTGCGCCACAATATTGTGCGCCCGCGGCCTCCGACCTGGCTGGCTGGCTCCACACGAGACACAGGGTCGCTGTGGGAATTTCTACGTTGCTGGATCGGGTAACTCATTGCCTGCCAGTTTGCTTGCCTTTCAGCAGAGGAGAAAGATGAAAAAAATTCGGAGAAGTCGGAACAGCTGTGACAGAGCAGGCCATTCGTACAGATTCACAGCAACAGCGACGTTCGTCGTGTGTCTGATGATTCATTGCTTGTTTTCTGGCGCCCAGTAATCTGCGTAGTTCTGTACTTCTAACAACCGCTGCTTTTGTTGTGAATGCTAACTCTGGTTTTATTTCCTCCCGTTAGATTAAAGTGGTGGCATCACGCGCACTGCGTGTTAATGAGGACAAGGAGGGCGCAGGTAACGGAGGAAGGTTGGAAAAAATTGTTTTTGAGAGAGGCAGAAGACGAGGAGGAGAGATTGTCTCGGTAAGAAACGCTTTTTAGAAAGACATGTTGAGAATGGATGGGGAACACGGACGTCGCAGACGGGTGTGCGAACGTGTGAGTGAATTAACGAGGCAGCCACTTCCAGCTGCCGTATGCCGGGCTATATGGGATCCGTACCTCACTCTGCGTTCGTGCAATATGTTGCTCTTGAGGAACAGTTACGTTTCTTTAGGTCATCATCATCATCATTATCCTGATGACGCCCAATGCAGGGCAAAGGCTTCTCCCATGTCTCTCCAATTAACCGTGTCATTTGCCAGTTGCGGCCACCGTATCTCCGCAAACTTCTTAATCTTATCTGCCCACCTCACTTTCCGCTGCCCCCTGCTGGGCATATCTTCTCTTGGAATCCATTTCGTTACCCTTAAAGACCAGTGGTTATCATGCCTTCGCATTACATGCCCTGCCCAATTAATCCCATTTATTTCTGTTGATTTCGACTAGGATATCATTAACCCGCGCTTGTTCCCTCACCCAGTCAGCCCGCTTCCGATCTCTTAATGTTACACCTTTCCTTTAGGTTGGTTTATTGGTTTATTGGGGTTTAACGTCCCAAAGCAACTCAGCCTATGAGGGACGCCGTAGTGAAGGGCTCCGGAAATTTCGACCACCTGGGGTTCTTTAACGTGCACTGGCATGGCACAGTACACGGACCTCTAGAATTTCATCGAAATTCTGCCGCCGCGGACGGGATCGAACCCCCCTCTATCCTTTTGATGATTTCTCTTTTTTATTTCTTCTCGAGTTACGTTTTCACTTTTCGCCATCGTTTTCATTCGCTCTCCCATAAGCTTACACCAGCTTTATCGAATTTCCAGTAAGTTCTGACTTACGCAACGCAGCACTGGCAACTGCTTGTCTGTCTTCCACCTAGAAATAAGCAGAAGAAAGTTACAAAAATTGAGTAGCGGCTTCGTGCCAAGGAAAGAAATGTTTTTTTTTTATTCTTAACAATTGTTTCAACAAAAGCTATTTGGTACCGCAGTTGTCACTACAGTTTCTGCGATCTGATACCTCTACGAAATTTTTGCCACCTTCTGAAGAAATTCGTCAAATGAAAATCCATTCCACTTCATTTTGTGAATATCTTTTTCCCAGTTCAGTCTAAGGGTCATTTCGCTAAAAGCCAAAAGCGACGTAAGTTCTCCGGCAACAACAAAAAGGTCTTTCTAGGCCTCCGGCGGGATAATTTTATTGCCTTAAGCAGCCGAGCAGGGACTACTACAGGACGTTGGCCTCTCCTTGAACTCTCCATCTTCCCCTGTTTTGCACCAGCTGCGGCCACCATATCCTTGACCCTAACCAGTGCAACGAATTCTCCAGCTGCGTCGACCAAGTTCCTTTTCCCCGTGTATCAACTGCAGTGAGTGTTGGAAAATGCGGTCCATCTGACGTCATGCCCCCTCACAAGGAGTAGTGCAAGAACAGGTCAATCATCCCCTGTCTTAAATCATAGATTTCTTGCTCTAGGAATTTCATCGAGAGATAAGTAAATCAGCATTTAATCGGACGGGTCAAGGTTGCGCTTTACCCCAGCTACTTCTAACCGCGCGACCTAAAGGGAAGACTCCCTAGGGAGTATGACCGCGCACGCCATATAAGAGTAAGGTGGTCTCGGCGTCTTTCGTTAGGCCTTGCGAAATCAGCCACTTGCGCCCTGTTACCTAAGCTCTCTTTAATATGCCGAGCAGCAACTGGGCAGACCTAAACATAGCCGTAACTGGGTGGGTCTTTTCAAAGCAGCTCCGCCCCCTCACGTTTCAGTAGCTACTTTGCTCGCTTCTTAATGACGATAATCCGTTAACGATGCCTGGGTTATGTTACGCAACAGAGACAGAGAGACGGAGCTAGGAGAAGCTGTTGTGGCTGTCGGGCGCCACTAAACCGGCTTAAGCGAAGCTCTTTTGCCCAATATACCAGTTATAAAAGCGTGTTCACCCTCTTTCGTATCACACGCAAAGCCCGAGCCGTATACAGTTGGAGTAGAAATTTGATTTCGTGTAAGCGCCTTGAGAGCCGGCTCTTTCTCTCTTCCCTTCTCTTTCGTTGAGAAAGAAAGGTTCGGCAACCCTCGTGTGTGCGGTGAGACGTGGTGAAGCCAGCGCACTGAGGCGGGCGATCAAAGGAGGCGCCCTTTGCCCTTATCAGAACGACTGCGGCTGAAGTGATGTTTCGAAAGCGAGTTGTTACCAGAAGGAGAAACAACGAGACGAATTCAAGGCTGCCGGATAAAGAACTGCGCCATGCGCTGACTGCTCATTACGAGGTGACTTGCAGGTGTAATCTGCGCACTTCTGCACCCACGCTTGATGAGAAATTTCGACGCCACAGTGCCTCTCTTAGGCTGGCCTGCAAATGAGCCGGCTGGAGACGATGGTGCAGTCGCTGCCATGCCGTCGGTCTGCTCGCGAAGCAATCCCATTATCAATGGCTGGCCGCGCGCCCCTGACGTATATATTGCCCCCAATTTTCTACACGTGTGAACAGGTAGCTTTGAATAGGAAAAATCCGACGTGCGTATGTCCTTCCTCTTGGGAGATAATGTTTTCGCACCGCATTGGACCAAGAAAGGGGGCCTGTACCAACGCACTTTGTCTATTTAACACGGTGTTAACCACTAGCAAGTCGGATTAGCGCAAACCACCGAACTCGCGATCAGAGGCTATTAGATCTTATTATACTAGAAAGCTCACACTGTCTTTGAGCGGCTTAATGTAATCGGCCTTCTAATTCTTATTTATCCGAGTGAATTTGTAATTCCAGGCAGGTCTCGGCGTGCAGTTTCTAACTGACGGTTACGTCGTTATTTTTAGGCGGAGATTAGGTCCAGTTGTGAAAATGACACCGCAATGGCTGCTTGCCTGAAGGATTTAGTTGGAGGCAGATGACTTCGTCTCTCCTGGGCTTGTTTGTTTCCCGAAGTGGTCCAGGATTATGAATTGTCCCAGGTTCACTGACAGCAGCCGGTGCTTTTGAGTCGGTTATTTGGTCGTGGTTATTTGGTCAAACGCTTTCTCGTAATCAATGAAGGCTATATATAGGGGTTGGTTATATTCTGCGCATTTCTCTATCACCTCACTGATAGTGTGAACATGGTCTGGTTTATGAGGGTTATATGTCCCAAAGCGACTCAGACTATGAGGGATACCGTAGTGAAGAGCTCTGAAAATTTTGTCCACCTGGGGTTTATTTAACGTGCACTGACAACGCACAGCACACGAACCTCTAGAATTTCGCCTCCATAGAATGAATATGGTCAATTGCAAAGTATCCTTCACGAAAACCTCCCTGACCATTTGCTTGACTAAAATCTAAGGTTGTCCTTACTCTATCAGCGATTATCTAGTAAGAACCTTGTAGGCAAAGGACGCCAAGCTGATCGGTCTGTAATTTTTGAAGTCCTTGATGTCTCCTTTCATATGAATTAATATTAGCGTTCTTTCCAGCTTCTGCTACGCTCGAGATCATGAGACATTGTGTATACCGGGTGGCTAGTTTCTATAGCGCAATCTCCCCTACATCCTTCAACAGATCTGCTGTTACCTGATCCTCACAAGCTGCTTTCCCCCTTTTGCATTGCTCCTAAAGATTTCTTTACTTCCTCCGTCGTTATTGGGAATATGTCCCATTGCTGTGCGCTACTGCCTCTCTGATTAACTTCCTGATTACATTGGCTACTGTATAGATTTGTGAAGAACTATTTGGCTACATTAACTATCTTATCCATACTGCTAATGACAATGCCCACTTTGTAATGCATACATGCAGTTTTTACCTATGTCTGAATTTCTCTTCACTCCTTTTAGGCTACCTCTATTCTTTAAAGCAAGCTCTATTTTTTCCGTATTAAACTTCTTTATGTGGATATTTTGCACTTATTTATTAACTTGTTGTACGTGGACTGAAAAACACTTATGCAGGGAAAGAAGAGGTGAGAAGGGTAAGCAAGGCTGATATAGATTCGTGGATCTGCTGTAACATTTACCTACGCCAGCTAGCATATAGCCGTTACCCTGTTTACTTATGGCAGTGTCGACAGAATCCGATATATGCAAAGAAGACGTAGTTAGGCGTGCTGTGCGTGCCCTTCCCCGAAAAGAGCTGGTCCCATGAACGAAACCTTAATATAATGGCTGCTGAACTTTTTACTCAAGTTGGGACCCTGTGGGCAGTGTCAAGATCACTAGCAATCACAGGACAGCCAACCTTGTTTCCAGTGAGCAGAAAAATCTTCGCGTAATTCTCCCCCTGCGTCGTTGCACTGCTCTGACTTCTCAGTTGTTCAACCGACAGTGCTGCTCGAGCTGAGCCACTTTATGCAAAAAGCAGTTGATTGCTTTCAATCATGCCCGGGTTGTTAGCTAGGCATCCTAGTTCATATCAGATTCAAATTTCTCATTCATGAACTATGCCCTTGGTGAAAAAATGGTGCAGGAAGGCTGCGCAACGAAGGACAAGTTAACGAATACAAGATGCCATGAACTTCGACTTGTTCCGTGAGTCTCAATGGTGAAACACAGTGTCGCAGCCCTCAACTGCGAACATGCCGTTTTAGCGCATGCGCATATATTGAACCGCATATTTGCATCGTCTACAGGGGTAGTAGATATGCACGTGCCCATACGGCTTTTAATCCAAAGACATGCATGGTATTATTCCTTTTGCTCCCCCGAACCCTCTTCACAAGTTCGCACGTGTCTGGTTTATCTACAGAGAGCCACAGCTCTCATGACAACGAGGAGTACCAAAGGTAAAAAGTTTTCGACGACAGCAGCAAGGGCATATGCGCATAGCAATAACACGTGCCTACGAACACAGTTCCCAACTTCAAGAGGGCACTGTGCACATTTTAAACATACCAGCGTGCGTGCGTGCGTGCGTGCGTGCGTGCGTGCGTGCCGCTAGCGAAACTAATAGAGGCTATGTCACAAATAAAAGAAAAAAAAAACAACTGCTCAGAACTAATCGGATGCTTTCGCGCACAAAAGTAATGAAAAAAAAAATGAACACGTGCGTGGCCGCTGCCTACAAACTAAAGATCCACTAGCGAAACGAGCCGCATCGAATTTCCAACAATCTCAGCTTCGAAGAGTTTATACGCATGGAGTGCTTAACTATTTCGTGTTGTATAACAAAATCTACACGTGCGTTAACGACTCGCTGAAGCGAAAGCTGAGAAATATGGCTACGAGCGGAGGCAGTAAATATAGTGTGGACTCCAATTTCTTTCGTCGTGGGATCCCTGCGTTTAGCTCTGAGGTTTTAGAGCAAATCCCTTTGCAGAGGTTGTATTTCGCGCTTCCAACCTCTCTCGCTGTGGTTTACTGCGCTTCATTGTTTCGCCTGCTATTCGTAGGAAAAAGTGAAGAAATTGATAATCATAGAAAACTGTTTTTGTGGCTTGCGTTACATGCTACCTAAATGTTGCATGCGACCGAGAACTTATTTCATAACACCTCCCTGTCACCTCTCCCCCTTCCATAGTGGTAATTTTCAATATTGAGGCGTTATGTAAAGCTTGAAGAAGAAAGCGTCGGCAAAACTTTCTTTAAAAAAAAAATAAAATAAATTTCCTCTTCATTTCGATCGCCGGAAAGATACCAATTTGATAACGAGTACTTCTTCCAGTGACGTTAATCCTCCTTTTCAAAAGATTCCACGAGGAGAAACTGCTTGCTGTATAGCCACTTGCAGACGCTCTCACATGCCCAGAGCTGTCGACCAGTCAGCTTACGACAACTAAGTCCCAGAAAGACATGGCAGTGGATTCCCTGGAATGGCCTCATCCCTATGTGTGGCCGGTTTATAGGAAGATCGAAGCACAGACAAGCATTGAGGTCTACATGCATGTAATCCTCTGTTCTGCGTTTTTCAACGTCTGCTACACACTGTGTGCTTTACAAGATCATGTATCTTGACGCGCTTACTTTAATAGGATATTGCATCGTGATTGACGTATTCTTCGTTCAAGTATTGACGTTGAAAATATGTACTGTCATAAAACACCAGCATACATTTTTGCTTTTGCTGGCATTTCTTTTTGGCATCAAGCACTGGTTGGTATCCAGTGTGCTTGCTCTCCTCTGGACAAAAAAAAAAAAAAAAACTCCTGCCATTAACGCGGTTGCCGACATCAGCACTAATCATGGAGGGAAGAGTAATTAATAATAAATCTTTACAAGTAGACATTTCCTGCAGTTGGTAAATACTAATATGTTGATCAGCACTATTAGCTCTGAGCATTTAACCGACCATGATGAAACTCTTTGCCTCCCCAAAACATTGCGTCACTAAGTGCATGGCGCAAATGCAGGTTTAAATTTTCAAATTCTTAACCCGGCCGCGAGTACACCACGGTCCACATGCGCCCTAAAGGAACACTAAGGGGAAGTATTAAGTCAGACTAGACGGATAGGTTAGGGTCACCTCATTGCAATTGTGTCATTTTTACCGAAACCAATGCTATTATAGGCCATAAAGCTGCGTGCAAGCTAAGTACACGTGGCGCCGCTACTTGAAGCCTCGTGCAGCGGCGACGAGAGACGTATTCGCGAGCTTTCTGGAGGAACGCTATTTCGCCGTCTGGAGGAGCAATTACCATCGAAACACGCGGAAACTAGCGCGGCGAGCATAGCAGACAGTGCTAATAGTCTCGTAATTAAAACAGCGCAAGACAGAAAACGAAAAGAAAGGTTAGTCGCAAACATGATGGCGGTACCTTTCACGTCGCATTCCGTGCACTCACACTGCGTGTGGCACGGTCGTATGCAGCTAGTTGAGAACCGCGCGCTGCTCTCAGCGGCACTCACTTTCTATTGTGCTTGATAGGCGGCTGGTGATGCGGCTTTCTTCTGATTTCAGCAGTCGAATCGGCTACTTTGTGCAGGCTGCAAGAGTTATGAAATTGAAAATGGCATTCTTTTTTGTAGTACGCGGTCACGCAGACACGCACATGCAGGCACGTCGTCAATATGTGCAGCGCGATTCGAGCGTGTGGCCTTCCGTTTTTCAACGCAGTGTAAAGACGAATATGCTTCGAGATATGCTGAAAAATATCTGAGAATTACCACGCGGGTTCACCCCCACTTCTTATTTGTGTAATAAAGAAAAAAGTTTCGTAGGGCGGGTTCTCATCCACGCAGTATAACATGAGGCGGCGGCACGCAAAGTCGGGTGTTCCGCGAGAAAAAGGTTCAACCAGCTGATGCGTGCTCGTCAATATTATGCATGCATCCCTTGCAGAAGCTACAGCCAGTAGGCGGCAGACGACAGATGGGCGGAATGCGGCCTGGTTCAAGCCGCCGCGGTGGCTCAGTGGTTATGATGCTTATGATTAACGTAACTACCTCATTTTTCTTCAACTATCCAAGACCAGCACCTGTTCTCTAACCACTTGCGGAGCCCTATTACATGAAGGCATTTTATGTAGCATCTGTACTGAGCACTTTCCATAAAGACAAAGACCACAAAAAGAAATTCCGTGAGTACTGTTCTTTCCAGGGGCAGGAACTTTTTTGTCTCTCATTCCGTCTCACGTCGTCAACGCCGTACAATTTCTCGACATCCCAGCCTGTTGTCAGCACGCACCGCTTTGTTTGTCCTTGTATCCGAAAGCACACATCACGAAAGCTCTCCGAGAGAGGGGAGACACCGCGAATGAGGGGCGGCCTCAGAAAACTGGCATCAATCCACCACGCCGGTAGAACAGGCTGGGCACACTTGATAAGAAAGCCTGTCCTAGTAAGAATACGACGCGTGTCAACAGCCTCTTGTCTTTTGTCGTACATTTGTTTGTTCCCTGCCGTGTGTGTGCGCGCGCATTTGTGCGCGGAGAGCCAAGGCACAAAAGGAAACCGACACGGATGAAAATTAGGGAGGGGAACGAGCTGCAGCCCCGATGCATCACGGACGGACAATGGCTGCTGACACGGAGGTGCTCTCAGGGCCGATTGTTCTGAACGTTTGCACCGCGAACGGAGATGTACGCACATGGACATCTTTGGCAGAGACAACGGTAGCCCTCTCCCTGCCCCGTTCCTCCGCTATCCGGAGACGACCACCCGCCGCTGTGGTTCAGCTGCCGCGGTGTACACCCGTCGCACAAATCCTTGTTTTCCTCTCAGCTCGTCCGTTCGTCTTCCTGAGCGACAGAGCCTTTGTACGCTCCAACAGAAGGGACCGCAAACTGCGCGGGCTACGCCCTCGATACCAGTTGGGGTTATCACAATCCTCGGGCCAGAATAGAAAGTTAATACTTTGTCGACCGGCAACGGCACTGAAGGACCGCATTACAGATAAGGGCACGCGAGTGGGAAGAAAGGAAGACTCCGGGCGATGCAGCAGCCCGTAATTGGATTCGGCAGGTACAGCCTTTGTCAAAAGATCCCAGAGGGTTTGCTTCTGGGCTGCATTGCTTTGCTCGTAATGCGACCTCAGCGTCCCAGATCTCCTGAAGGTAAGAAGATTTTTGGTCCTGCTCTCTCCGATGCGTAGGACTTCCACAAGTGCTACAGGAGAGCCACAATAGTGCTTAGAAGCAAAGCTAAACCTGGGCTCTAAACTTTTGACAAAGGCTACATAAGGTTATGTGTGCATGCGTGCGTTTGTGCGTGTGTGTGTTTGTACAGTAACATAAAGATCCACAAGATCTGCTTGCATCGGGCCTTATTTAGTCCATCCGTTTATCCGTATCACTCACACCATGTTGATCACTTTGCTTCGTGCTGCTCTCAATGTCGTAATCACCAGAACGAGGTCCTGGGTCATTATTAGTCATCTTGTTTTCCGGAATACACGAGGGCTGTTATATATTATCGATGCTGCCACAGCAGATGCATGGCCCCAATGGTGTTATGATAAAAGGTGTTTTCCTTGTAGTTTGGCTGCCACGGCCTAGCAGTTCGTTAAGGAAGACTTCAGCCTTTATTATTGCTGTCGCTCTCGAGCATCGGCGAGAATCAGGTGAGATTATAGTAGGCTGTCCCCGCAAACGTAGATTAATCTAGGAAAACCTACCTTCTAAATATACCCATTTTAGCATGTGGCGCTAGCCTGAGCTCACAAGGTGTAATTTCGACGCCACACGTTGAAAGAGGAGCACATTGCTTTCAGTTACACGAGGATCCAATCACAAAAGCTTCTTCGGGGCTCGGATGGGTGAGTTGTGAAAGAGAACGGACCTCAAATAACCGCATCTGAGCCATCTCTAAAGCCTAAACACAGGGCAGTGCCTTGGTACAACATTACCAGATCCTGAATCAATGCAAAATATTTACCTGGACGCTGAAAACATTGTAAGAAGATAGTTTCCCTCTCTTTGCGCAACTACTGCTCTCTCCATCATTTCACAAGAGCGATATGCCACTATTATTCCTGAAGATGAGAGTTACTGCAGCCTTTCAATTCTCTTCTCGTGTGTGTCCAATGGCGTCTGTTCTGCAACAACGCCTAACGCTCTTTCCAACTGCATTGCGAAAATGCTGATTCGCATATGTGCGGTAACACGACCAGACGCAAGTGCATGTAAAGCTGCAAAACGCTTGCTGGTGAGATCAGCCGCAGTTTTTAACATCTCACGCGTTGCATAAAGTTGCCGGGAGTAAAGTTATCGAAAGTGAGGTCACATTGACGTCATCCGTGGATTTCCTGCGGGCAGGTCGAAAGAGTGCCGCGCCGTACAAGAAAGGCTTTTCGCTTTTTATCCGTCTACAGTTGCAGTAGAAGCGGGCCAGAGCAAAGAATGTCAGCGAATCGAAGACCTCATCTTCCTGCGAAACGAAAGACCGGGGCTCCTTTTAAGGCCTCCGATTACGACCTTTGTACTTTCGAGGGGACCGGGCATCACTCAGCACAAAGGAAAAACGCGATACACTGCTAAGAACACGATAGTCCAGCGTCGGCCGATAGAACAAAGAGTTTTTCTTGCGCTCTCTGCAAGCCCTTGAGTAATTAAGATTCTGAAAGAGGAGTATGGTTTCATTTTTTGTTTTTCTTAAGTTTCGGCTAGACAGATCGGCTTCTCCGTTTAAAATTACGGCAAATCATGCACTATCATGTTCGCTATGAGCGGCGAAAAAATAAAAAAGGAAGTAAGAATGAATACGCTGAAAGCTGGTTTTTTTCATACACTGTTTTGCATTTCCTGTCCCGGAGGAAAGTGAAACCAACCAGGCAGCGAAAAGGACGGGAACTTCGGTCAGCTGTCAGAACTTTGGTCAAAATTCACCTCGTCATCCTGGCTAATGCGTTCAGCGTGGAAGGTTTCTCGTGAAATGATCGCCAGTGCTTGCGTTAAATTGGGGCGCTATTTCTGTGGACCTCTTATGCACATGCACTTCTTTTTCAGGGCTATCCAAACTCGCCGCTATGCACTCGACACTGGGCAATAATTTCGAACTACGCTGTGGTGAAACCAAGTAAGCGCATTGCACACGCAAAAAAAAAAGAAAATCTTCAGGAACTCACACTACAGAGCACTGTAGTGACTAAGTGACTAAGTGAGCGAATGCAACTTGTCAAGAGGCTTTTCGTGGCAAACAAGGAAAGACTGAGCTAGAAAAAGTTGCCCAAATGACGTCTGTTACGATTTCATTATAACCCGAAAAGACCTGTTGCCTTTTCGGTCGACACATACATTCCAAGACGGCAGAACAGACCATTGGGACCTATCGTTTGGAGAAAGCCTTGGTTAATTTTTACAAAAACCTGGTGCATGACAGCCTTCATAATCAGGTTAATAGGCTGATAAAAGCTGGTTTTAATATCGCGGTTGTTTCCGCAGTAACGGCGAAGCTTCTACGGAAATTGAAAGCTGCGCCATGCCAGGAAAGCGGCCGTTCAAGGGAAATGAGGCTAGCTGGTCTGCACTACTTTCATATGTCCTACAATTTGAAAATAGTGGCGAACCACTATGATGCGACAGTGTTTTTATTTTGTTTTTTCCGCCCCGTACAAGCTGGCATCGTTGTGCCCTTGGATCATGTCCGAAGGAAAGACTACGCCCGACTGCGTGAAGCGTCATGCCACTCTTCGTCAGATGCGACGGGTGTGGTTAGTTAATGAAATCCTTTCATTTCCCTACCGTTGTCTGCTCAATAGCTTAACAAGGGCCTCGGTTCTAGCAGTCTTCATGTCATAAGTAGTTATAAGAGGGTTCTAGCACAGCGTCCGCCCCCATCGTTCGATGACGTCCCACGTGACACTTGCGGTAACACTGGACGTACTGCGTCCGCCGCTATAGACGAGGGCGGCGCGGTTGATCACTCTCAGAGTTAGCTTACAAGCAATAAAAATAACCCCGACAGCAGAACATTAAGCAGCCGCCGTCGTAGCTCAGCTGGTAGAGCACAGTGCGCGAAATTTGGAGGTAGTGGTTACGGGTTGCACCGGCGGCATCCGGTTGTTTTTTCTTCTGTTTTGTTTTCGTCTGCTTCGTAATCAGCATCTTTCTGCCAAAAAACAACTACACTATTAATTTTTCGTTGATTAATACCACAAATAAACAAAGATAAAAGCATTCTCTTATGCTTTCCTTGCTTTTGCTGACAGATAGCTTCCTTCTTTTGTATGTCATAACAAGCCCCTCACTTCCCTACTATTGTCTACTCAATAAGTCGTGCAAAGATGCACATCGGTCAGACGGGCCTTTGTATAAATGATCGCTTGAAGGCGCACGTTTATAATGAAGAACAAAGCTCGGTCAAATTTGCCTCTACCCTGCGGCGCATGCCCCAAAGCTACACCTAACAAGCCTTGTCGGCCTTTGCTAACAAAAACAAAAGTTTTGAGTAAAAGCCGCGACCAGGTAGCCTGCAGCTAGCCGAGGCGTTTTCGATTAAAAAAAAAAGGAAAGGGGGTTGTTATTTCGAGTGCCCGATCAACTAACTTGTACCAAAGAGGAAGCAGGTTTTTAGACATGCGTGCAGTCCGTGATGTGACATTGTGGAGGTATAAGGATGTATATTGTTTCTAATAAAGATCAGTCGCGAGTCTGCTCTTGTTGTGCTCTCTGTGTTTGTGTATGCGCAGTTAGGTACGTGGTAGGTAACGACAGACTCACCCAACATCATGTTTTTTTGTTTGCTTTTTAAGGAAAAATTCTGCCCAAGTGTCCAGCTGGGAACTTCTACCTGTATGCCTTCAACACCTTTCCTTCAACATTACTTGCACGGACGTCAGATAACACTGCCGTACTAACGTGCTGATAGCCTCTTTCGCTGCTTGCGCTGTCGAGATCCTATTGCGCAATGCGTAAGGTGAGCTTAAGCGGTTGTGGGTGGTAAGACGTGCGCGTATAACTGGCCCTGGGAAGTGAGCAAGCCCTGCGTCTTGTGTTCTTCCGTGGCTTTAGCAATGACGTCACAACCGGTTTGTCTGTATCAATAGGACTTCGCTCATACATGCTTAGCGGATCACACCAGAGGACGATGAAGGGGAACCGTATACGCCCTTGCACTTGAACACGAAAGCTGGCATGCATACATTGTGAGAAAGTTGCATTGCTGTATCTATTACTCGGCTGGCGGCTGCAGAACGCTCGAAAGCGTTATTTTCACGTAATGTACTCCTAGGAGGTACCTTCCTTTTGCCCTAATTCGAATACAGGAATCATATGAAAAAGAAGTAGTTTTGTACGACGGAAGCGCAATTAAGAGGTCACTTCGAGTGAGATCTAAAGCGTGTTCTCTGCCACAAGTGCCGTTCTCTGATCCACCAAGTGATACACAGAAGGATGACCTTATAACCGTGCGCCTATGTGCCTTCGATTCCAGAATTACTTCGAACTCACAGCCGCTGGCGGTCGTCCAAACAGCAAGTGCGGATATCATGGACAGCAGAATAAATCGCCTCTTCTTGCCTCATTTTCAAGTGGCGTCAACAAGAGCAAATTGACAAAGCGCTTCCGTTCGCGTACGGGGCCGTATATGGGAGCGAACAAACTTGAACGTGGACCCATCCAAGCGGCCACAAGATGCTAAAAGGAAACGGTGAGATCCGGGTGCTTTCTACGCCACCAAGGTCTAAGTCCTCTCACAAGCGCCGCCATTATAGGGGAAACTTATCATACAGAGCCCTGAACGTAATACTTAGCCCCTTCCTTTTCGAGCATTTTTTTTTATGTGCGTGTGTGGGCATACGTTCCGCTGCGGGTTCGCTACCGCCGACGTTCCACAACTAGGCACACTCGTCGTCGCGCACCTATTTGGCTTCCGGATTTCGCCCCAGATTGTTTCCGCGAAAGGCTTTTCCACCCTGCGCACAAATCCTGTTGTTTTCCCAAGCCTGAAATAGTGCGTTTCCTTCCTTTCTTTGTCTGGCACCGCTGTCGTCGCTCCAGGTTATCCGCTTATCTCTTTTGTTTGTTTTTTTTTAGCTTCTACTTCTTAGGTTTCTGTCACCTATATACAAACATATATATCTTCGTCAAAACAAACCAGCGGGCAAATCTCCCGGAGGAGCGCAAAAATTGTCCGGTGCATGGCGATTTCTTCCTACGATATCCCGCGGTCTGAGGTATATATGTCTTGTTTCTGGAGCTCCAATTTTTCCCAGTGCTTCCTTTCTAACGCGTTCCATTAAATGATGCTCGTGCCTTTTCATTTTCTTTTTGTTACTTTCCATCACAACGTGGCTGAAATGCTATTATTCTGCCTGACCGATCATGGCCGTTCGGACAGAAGGAAGCTTAATCTGCCACTTCTAAGCTGACACACGTTTCCTTGTCAGTTTTTTCTTTTTCTTCTTTTTTTTCGCAGAATCGGGACGAGCAACAGGCTAAAAGCTTTCGAACCCCAGGTGGTCGAAATTTCCGGAGCCCTTCACTACGGCGTCCCTCGTAGCCTCAGTTGCTTCAGGACGTTAAACGCCAACAAAACAAACCAAACCAAACCAGTGAAAGCTTTTTTTTTTCTTACTCTTTAGCTTTCAACCAAGAAATTGTGAAGAAAATGTAAGGTCAGCGTATAAACAATGCAGAACAGAAGCCAAGTCATGGTTCCGGCTTGCGCTTATGCGAACGGATGAGGAAGTGAAAATACGCCTCGACCTCCTTCAGGTTTCCTTTATTCTTTGCTCGTAATATTTAGCCAGCCTCCTTTTCAAATCTAAGTATTCTTGTTTCGCTCGCTATTTGAGCCACACACAGCGGGTAAACAGCCCCCGGGCAGCTTTATCAATGGCCTCCGTTCCGTTTCACCGAGCTGGCCAGGAAAATACGGCGACCTCCTCGGAGGACATTGGAAGACGCCGGCATACGGATGGCTGCAGGAAGAAGTGCCACCCTGAGGCCGTCTCTCACAATAAGCAAGCTAACATGTGAGCATGAGAAAGAAGCCTTTTATTCGCAGGAAGCAGGTATATAAACGGACAGCATATAGATAGGACTTCGAGTGCAGAAAACTAGCAAGATAGTACAATACCAACCTAGGTTCAACTAGCTGAACAACTACCAATTTGTTGTCCGCTCAACATGCGTAAAAAGAAATGAAAGCAATTAATAGTTAGTTTCAGTTTTCTGCAGTGGTCGCGGTAATTGTCCCATGGATATGGCTGTGCCGTTTTACACTGCGCAGCACTTCATCTGCGGATTTTAACGTGTCTTTACGTTTTCCAGTCTGCATAAAAATGGAAACCGGTACAAAACTACACTCATCACACACTTAAGCACTGCCTGCTCACTGACATTCCGTCTCATCAACGTTATCCACCGCGCGCCTTAATGGCTATGGCATCTCTCCTCGCTGAAAGCAATGTCACGAGCTTGATTCAGAGCAACTGGACCCACATTTTGATAGGAACTAATTACGAAAGTACGGGTACACTGTTATCTCGGTGCACATTTGGAGCCTAGGTAATTGAAATTGTCGAGGAGCCCTCAATTACCTGCTAGCCTCATCACCCTCAGGTAAATTTCACACGTAAAAGTTATTTTTCGTACATCAGACGCTGTTGCTTTTTGTGATTATTGCGAATGCTAGCGCTTATTACGTTGCGTACGTATGGTACTCGTCGTTTGCAGATGAGTGTGTGTTACACTCGCGCCTGCTTGCACTGAATTGGATTCACGAAAGATTAGCGCGACTTACACGCGTATGCAGCGATCTACAGTCGACTCGCATTAATTCGGGTCCGAAGATTTATTCGAATTTCGCTGAGTTCAAATGAAAGGAGGATTTTTAATACATAAGGTGTTGACGTCACCAAAAGCGTGCGTTCGAATTAAGCGAGATAGAATTAACGACAGTCCACTGATAAATGTGTACAGAATGCCTACATCGTCCCCTTCATTCCGCTTATTTGGGCAGCAGTCGAATTAAGGAGGTAAATTAATACAATGCAAGTGTGTGGCGCTGATGCGGTGACGTCGTGAACGCTGGCGAAGTTGGTATATCCGTGGCACGATGCATACTCTTCGAGGCAACTGCGGCCCATTTCGCAATGAAATAAACCGAAGCCTGTCATGGTTCACTGAACCTCCCTGGAGGCAACAAGCAGGATCCAAAGCTGTCAGCTTCGTTGAATGTTTTCTCTTCTCCTTAATACAAACACAGCTTAAAAATACAAAACAAGCGGCACGTATAACAAGAAAAAATGAAAGTTGTTTGGAGACCTGTTACAGTGCTTGATCTATTGATTATATGCAAGGACCAAATTTGCTCACAATTTCTTTTTTTCTCTCATAGGGGGAAGGACGGAAGAGAGAGATGCTGGAAGAAGACTGGCATTTACTGCGAATTTTCCTTGACGAAACCCAATAAAATCCCAACCACCGCGATGACCGGTTTGTTCTTGATATTACATTTCGTGCATGTATGCTTTTCGCTTTCTGCACGAGTGTTCCAATACCCTAAGCTCCTTTCCGTATCTATAGAATGTTATCTCAAGCGTACTTTATTATATATTTCGTCCATCACTATGTATTCTTCAGAAAATGAAGGCTCGCTCACTCGGTATCGATAGCTGGCGCAAATGATTAACTGCCTCCCGACCGCATTAACAATCGTCGGCGGCAGTCCGGCCAGCGGCCGCGGGAGCGAGTTCTATTCACCCCTTCTGCTGAACGCAAGGAGGCCGGGCACGCACTTAAGCCTCGCGGAGAGTGCTTTTCGCTCTTTCTTTTCTCGTTCTTTTGTCTACGCGACGAAGCGTCCGCACTCGAGGCCCACGCGCACTTCCTTAGAATTTATTGTCCCTCGAGGATTTCTCGTGCATCGAGAACAGCGCGGCCGGCGGCGGTCTTGCCGGCAATCAATCGCCTTCGAACGATGCAGGCCGACTGGCTAACCGTGAATTCGAATTAGCGCTCATCAACATGCAGGAACGGGCTCTCTGGGTGCGATAGTTACTCTCTCACCTTCGCTCGTAGCGCGCACTGCCTTGAGGAGATGGTTGATTGGAGGTGAGCTTGACTGTGTGTGTGTGGCCCAAAAAGGGGAGAGGAGGATGGAGAGGAAGGAAGAAAGGCTGAGATGGCATTGATCAGCTACGAACTTGCCGCTGGATTGTCAATCAGCTCTCTACTAAGCGGAGGCTGAAGGCAAGCAAGTGCGAGGGGGGGGTAGGAATCAAACGCGGCGCTGTTACAGAGCCGATCCACCACCCGAAGAACGAGACCAGCCGAAACCAGCGAGGAAGGAGGCGGTAGTAGCCTTCTATGGCCGAGTCTCTGGATATTGGCCGTGGCATCCTGACTGAGTTTCGAATGCCAGGAAACCATTAGGGATGGCGTAATCTCCTTCAAGCTCCCTTCCGTTCTTTTCTGTCTTGTCGAGGCTGTGTGAGGTTATCAGGGAAAGAGTAATTGGCATATACACCCCGCCGGAGCAGCTAGCAGTCCGATCCGCGACGGCGAGGAAACAAATGTCGATCAAGAGGAAGAAGGGCAGTGAAGAAGCCCGCGCGGAGGATGCCTGGCCATGGAAAAGGGAGACCCATTTGGCTCACTCTTGTCTGTCTCTCTTGTCTTCCACTTGCATTGCGTGATTGGTTCCTATACCTCTACTGTATACAGTTTGTTTTTGTCTGTATAAACGACACAGCAATACGCAACATGAGGTGCCACGTTTTTCCAGTATGTACATGGACGCGGCCATTCGGTGAGATAGCTGTGCAGGGAAAAAGCAGAGCCCCTTTGATTATATAAGCAATCCCGCCAAGTGCTGCACGTCAGTGCGCGAAGCTGCCCACGTACGCAGTGTGCTTTCCCTCCTCGCCGTCGTAACCCGTGTTGTGGTCTTGAACGAAAGTAGCGCGGCACCCGTTAGCTAGTTCCATTGCTTCATGTCTCCCACTCCTTTCTGCCGTTTTCATCCTTTCTTTTCCCTTGACCTTGCTTGTTTACAGGGCTATGAGCAGAAAACGAACAAAATGAGAACAAAATCCCGTGCCGTACTCCTCCAGATGACCCCATCAAATCTCGAGGAGCAGCACATTGCCTGATTCAGTTAGCGGGATGTATCTAGGCAGACCAGCGGTCATCGGAGAACGGCGCTGGCTCATCAACCCTGAACCAGTACCCAGCCGTTACACTGAGGCGCGTGCCTTCTCGTAAGATGCGCGGCGATGGTCCGCTGTCACGTCATGGTCTCGTTTCACTTACGCGCTGTTTACGCCCGTGCGAGCGTAAACAACTCCGCAGATCTCGGCGGCGCCACGCGCTTCCGTAAACGGCTGCGTGAGCGGCGCCTCCCTTTCAAGAGAGATAGCGCGCGTGGAAGATTTCTGCGCATCTTGGCACACATCAGTTGGGTTCCCAGGCGTGATCAAATGGAGAATCTATAAAGACATGTGCTGCTGATAGCTGTCTTCTTCGTATTTTGTCTCTCGCTCTTTGTGATACAGGAATGAGTTCTACGGCTTGCATACCAGTTTTTCGTCACTTTAGACTCCGCATAGTAGACGTAACCTGGACAAAAATAAAAAATCGCACATGCCTTTACCACCGTACGTTGTATACTTCGTCACGAGGGCAGGAGAGTGAGTTATACATGTTATCCGAGTAAGTTAGGAAAAAAAGAAAATGAAGATGATGATAACGATAAAGTCGACCAAGAAGATAGCGTCAAAAACACACAGGTTTCCATTAACGATCGATGGGAATAAATTTCTGCAGCAGCTGCACTCGACGTTTCGCGTCTTTATGTTATTTTTTGTTGTTGTTGTTGTTGCTTATTCAACCGAAGGAGCATTGTCCGAGCACTTCAAAAAGGGCACACCATTTCGTTCTTTAGTGCAAATAAGCGCATGAGTGAAATCCATTCCTGCTTACTTGTGGGAGCGTTTCAGACGCACATGGGCGAACTTTGCAAAGGCGCATGATGATTCGGCATCCGCTGTTTTTATACTTCAGACAAACTGAACGTAGTAATATTTATATGAATACTCAAAAGATCAAGCGAAATGCTATAGAAATATATTCTCAAAGTATATTTTGGGTAACAGCATTGACTACGTGTACTCACGACGAGAGAGGGCTGCTTATAGAGGTTAGTTGCAGTAATTTATGAAAAACGTGCATCCAGCGTGCTAGGGCAGTTTTAACGCGCTTCCCACAAAAGCCGTGGCTAGCTTTGAGGACGGCTTCACCGAAGCCATGGGGGGCAAATGCCTTCAAAATGGAGAGAGAAGCCCGCAGAGCGCTCCTCGGCGGTGGTGTTACGAAGCAGCCGAACTAGCCCCGAACTAGCCCGAAGCTAGCCGAACTGTTACGAAGCAGCCGAAGTTACGAACTAGCCCCGCTTCAGAATGAAGCAGCCATCGAGGACAAGGTTATTGGCCCGTTAGGCTCCGTTCAAGGCCGTAAAGCGGCGTCCAAAAAAAAAAACCGCTTTCTGAGAAATATTTTTTTTCTTTGTTGTTGTTGTTGCTCTCAACTATTCAAGGTTCACCGAAGGCTGACGCACTAGCCAGAGCTGAGCGATGACAACGACAGTGACCTTTTGATTCCCTCTAGTTATTCTTCTAGGAGCTTTGGAATGGAAGACTACCGTGCCTTTTAAAAATCGTAATATAACATACGGATTTTGATCCTAAAATGCTGTGGCTTAGCTCAGCTAACCCTGGCTAGGCAAGCGAGAGTCACGCTAGTATAACCAGCGTGAAGAAATGCTGCGGCCTACTGCTGCCGCGCCACGTGCCTAACGCATGCATCCCACATCTCTTTCACCACTGCCACGTACCTCAAAACGCGACCGAGACGTCCACTATCCCAGGTAGCCAATTATGCGCCCTTTCTTTCCTAAAATAATCGGTCTAGAACGCTGTACACCAACGCCAATGAACACAATAAACGCCGAGAATCTCTAGCTTCAGTGCCGCGTTTCTGCCACAACGTTGTCAATGCCAAGGCATGCAGCGCACACCTCTCACTACCGCCATGTAGCTTAAAGCGCGACTGAGGTGTCCACCGTCCCAGGGGGCCAGTTGGCCGCCTTTCCTTTGCTTTTGAATGTCCCGTTCTTCATCGGTTTCGGGTGCCCATTTAGCGCGTTTACGCTCCCTATCAACTGCTAAATCCCTCGCAAGGTTGGTAATGTCGGACGGATGATCATACTCAGCACGCCTGTTCCGCGCTCTCATCGATCCAATACAAACACGCACGGAAACCCAACGCCAATTACATAGGGCCTTGCACAACTTTACAGGAACGACAAAACAGCTAGCGCACACGCTCAGGGATCGATGCCTGTGCACCACTAAGGACCCCCGGCAGGCGGCGTACTCGTATGCAGGCGAAGAGAACACGGAGTTGGACAAGCCTTTCCAACTCCACGACCTCCGGGCAGCCTTAAGCAAAATGAAGCGGGGCACTGCACCCAGAGCCTGACTGCACCCGGGCGCGACAAGGTTACGGTCAAGCTCTTGGCCAGCCTTCCCGACGCAGCCTACGCCGCGCTCCTCAAATACATCAATAGCATTTGGGACGGAGACTCTCCTCTCCCTCTCGATTGGAAATCGGCTCTCGTGACCTTTATTCCGAAGGCCGGCAAACCTATTGATGTGGAGAACCTTCGCCCCATCTCCCTCACGTCTTGTGTCGGCAAGCTGATGGATACGATGGTGCGCGACAGAATCTCCGATTTTCTCGAAACACAGCACACTCGCGGACACCATGTTCGGTTTTCGCCCTCACGAGTCAGCACGGGATATACTTCTGCAGCTTCACCACGACATCTTAGATCATGTCGAATGTCCCCACAACGACAAGGTGGTCCTGGCCTTGGATCTTAAAGGCGCATTCGACAACGTCAAACACGAAGTAATCCTGGACCACCTCAGTAACACCAACCGTGGCCAAAAAACATTCAACTACATAAAACAATTTCTTACAGACCGTCAAGCCGCCGCGGTGGCTCAGCGGTTATGGTGCTCGGCTGCTGACCCAAAAGACGCGGGTTCGATCCCGGCCGCGGCGGCTAGAATTTCTTTGGAGGAGAAATTCTAGAGGCCCGTGTACTGTGCGATGTCAGTGCACGTTAAAGAACCCCAGGTGGTCGAAATTTCCGGAGCCCTCCACTACGGCGTCTCTCATAGCCTTAGTCGCTTTGGGACGTTAAACCCCATAAACCAACCAACCTACATACGCATACAAGATGCAGAACACGGGCCATACACCAACGGCTCGAGGGGAACACCTCAAGGCGTGGTCCTGTCTCCCCTCCTCTTCAATTTGGCAATGCTTCATCTTCCCTCCCAATTGTCTACTTTGCCCGGGATACATCACGCTCTTTATGCGGATGACATTACAATCTGGGCCACGCAAGGTAACCTGGGCCACATGGAATCCTGCCTGCAAGCAGCAGCGACCCTAGTCGACGACTACGCGGCCTACTGCGGACTCCAGTGCGCCCCATCTAAATCAGAATTTGGGCACATACGTCCCTCCCCTCGGGACACAACACCGCTTTGCATCAGTCTTCCCTCGGGACCGATCCGGGAGTCAAGGAGATCCGCGTCCTTGGTCTCTTCATACACCATCAACGCAGGGTCGACACTACCCTAGCCAAACTTCGCACAGTGGGAGACCAGGTGGGCAGCATGGTCCGCCGGGTCTCCAACAAGCGTGCCACCCCGCTGCACGCATCCTTCGCGGCTGCACTCTCGACCATAAGATCAACCTGGTCTGGGTACCCGCCCACGCGGGAAACTCTGGAAACGAAGGGGTCGACCGACTAGCCCGAGGACTAACCAACCGGGCGGCCGGCCCCACGGATCCAGACGCTCTTGCCGAGGCTCCCCAGACCTTTGCCGAAATTACCAACCTCTACAGAGAGATGAGACGCCAGTTCCCGCCTCCACACCCCGACTTGAATCGAGCGCAAGCCAGCTTGCTCCGCAGGTTGCAGACGCACTCCATCCTTAGCCATTCTAGACTTTCACTCATCACAGACGGGGAATATGACCCCGTCTGCCAAAATTGTTACCAGGGAGAAATCGCCACCCAGGAACACATCCTCTGGGGTTGCGCGGGAAATCCGCCCCCTCGAACCTTACTGCCAGCTCCCTCCGAAGAAGGATGGAACCAACTCCTCAAAAGGCCAGACAAGAGCATCCAACTGGCACTCATTTCGTGGGCCCAGGAAGTCGCCCCCACCTGGGGGCCACACCAAGCCCACCTGCCCTAAATCCCTCCAATCTATGGCAATAAAGTTGTTTCTCTCTCTCTCTCTCCAACAAGCGGGGCGGATTACGAAGCAAGGATGCACTGCGGCTTGCCCATGTTTTCGTAACGAGTAGAATCCTCTACTCAACCCCCTACTTGCACCTGCGCAAACATGATAATGACCAACTGGAGGTCATCCACCGGAAAGTCATCAAGCGGGCTCTCGACCTCCCGGTCAACACGTCCAACCAGCGACTTCTGGCCTTGGGCGTGGTAAACACATTCCGGGAGCTTCGAGAAGCCCACTTAGTCAACCAATACACTCGTCTTGCACAGACCACGTCCGGTCGCCGCCTCTTGGACCGGCTACACATCAAACATACCACATTGAGGAAAGGGAGAGAGTGCCAGAACCCTGGAGACGCGCTCTCCGGGTCCGACCCCTTCCCCGCAACATGTCCAGAGAAGACCATAGCGGTCGTCGCCAGGCGCGCGCGGAAGCCTGGCGCGATACTATGGTAACCAAGAACACGTGTATTACGTGGACGTTGCCGGCCCACACCACGGGGGGTGGTACACGGCCGCAGTCGTACACAACACAAACACAGTTAACGGACTCACTTTCAAAGCCTACAACGCCACACACGCGCAGGAGATTGCCATTGCTCTGGCTCTCACTACTCCCAAGTCAAAACACATCATCACCGACTCGCGAGGGGCCTGTCGGAACTACGAGTTGGGCTGGGCTCCCCCGCTTGCCTGGCGCATACTGGAATATAGCTGTCGATGCGAAGATCCAACTCCACGCAACCTGATTTGGGCCCCCGGTCACCAGGGACTCCAGGGAAACGAACAGGCCGATCAGGCCGCCCGCGCACTCTCTCTCCGGGCTATCTCCCTGTCCTTGGAAGGGTACTCCCAATCAGACAATCCGGCCCTTACATTCAAACAAATCACCGATTACTACAAGGAGGAGCACCGGCGCTACCCGGCCCTTTGTAAGGGTCTGGATCGCGCTGACGAGCGCCTCCTCATCAAAATTCTTACTAACACTGTGATGTGCCCGGCGGTGCTGAAACATTTCAATACATCCTTTGATGGCGCGTGCCAGTTCTGTGGGGAGGTGGCTGACACCTTCCACATGGTTTGGGCGTGTCAATCAAACCCATCTATCCCCCCCAACCCCAACCCCACCAGAGAGGACTGGGAGGCGGCCCTGCTCGGCTGTCAAGACCTAAACAGCCAAAAGGCTTTGGTTCAACGGACGCGGGCGGCGTTGCTTGCATGTACTCAAAATCCCCACCTCCCCCCTTCCCCTACCCCTTCCAGAGAGGCATGGGAGACTGCCCTTCTCAACTGCTCCTCGCTTGAGTCCCAAAGGGCTCTGGTGAAACGGGCTAGAGACGGGGCATTGTCATGCGGTGTCCCGGACTAGGGACGCCGACCATGTAGCGGGGCCACTCTGTGGCTCCCAAACTCTATTTCAGTAATTAAAAGTTTTCACCACCACCACCACCAATGGGGCACCGGAATAGGGGCTCCACCCAGTATTGTAAGGGGAAAGGGCCAATAGGGTCCTACCCCAATCACCTTTCTGTAAAAAAAAAAGGACGGCAGGCTTAACTTGGTTAAGCCTGGAGAATGCGAAGCATCATCGTGTCGCGTAATTTGGAGGCGCACAACCACAGCGACGGCGCGAGGTGGGCCCCCGTTTCTCCACTGTCCTGACGTCATCAAGTCACGTGGTGTGACGTCATGTATCACGTGATTTGGAGGCGCACAACCACAGCGACGGCGCGGGGTGGGCCCCCGTTTCTCCATTGTCGTGACGCCATCGTGTCACGTGGTGTGACGTCATGTATCACGTGATTTGGAGGCGCACAACCACAGCGACGGCGCGAGGTGGGCCCCCGTTTCTCCACTGCCGTGACGTCATCGTGTCACGTGGTGTGGCATCATCGTGTCACGTGATTCGGAGGCGCACAACCACAGCGACGGCGCGAGGTGGGCCCCCGTTTCTCCACTGTGGTGTGACGTCATGTATCACGTGATTTGGAGGCGCATAACTACGGTGAAGGGCTGAAGTGGTAGCTAAAGTAGTATGCTTCGCATAAAAACTTAATTTTCCATAAATGTTTTTCACCACCACCAGGCTCGTCGGATGCTCGGAAAGTAATGTATCCTTGAGGTATCCTGTCGGCCTCTTGGTTCCCTGCCATCCCCGTGTGCCCCGGTACCCACACAATTTTGTGTGGGATCTTGTCGTTTCGTTCTTCCTGGTTTTTAATTCTGTCGCTCGCTGCGAGGAGTATACGGAGCGCGTGACGACCTAGGAAATTCGTAGGAAATTGGTCGAGTTGAGGAATCGAACCAGGACCTCCGGAGTGCGAGACGAGCACACCACTCCTCCATGCCAGCTCGATGGTTTGGAATGAACAAAGGCGCGTCTAGTAAATACGGTGTCTTCGTTCACTCCCATCTTCGTCCCTTCCCGTTACGACGAGGTTCAGGTGTCCACCAAGATATGCGCGACAGATACATTTCCTTTCCTCAAAAACCAATTTACGGACGAGCAAGGCGTAGATTCGAACGGGCGATGGCGTTCTGTGGACTCCCTGGCAGCGTTGCAAGACGCTGTCGCGTTCCACTCATGGAGGCGAAGCTTAACATCTTAACCACACATCAGTGACACAAGCAGCACCACCGCGCTTATTAAGGCTTTCGCCTCACCGCACTTAAGGTCAACAAAGCGCCCCCCTGAATTTTTGAGGGAAGGAAGAGCGCATAACTGGCTCACTGGGTCAGTGGACTGACTGACTGACCGACTGACCGACTGACCGACTGACCGACTGACTGACTGACTGACTGACTGACTGACTGACTGACTGACTGACTGACTGACTGACTGACTGACTGACTGACTGACTGACTGACTGACTGACTGACTGACTGACTGACTGACTGACTGACTGAAAAACTTTATATATAAAATATGTACGGGGAGTGAGGGGATCGGTCCTTAAGGGGCCGTCCCTAAGAAACGCTAGGTGAGCTGCTCATTACAGGAGCCCATTGGCTGTAGCTGCTGCTTGGGCGCAGTGGACGCCTCAGTGACGCTTTGAGGCCCGTGGGGGTTATGAGGTGGCTCGAGAGGGAGATGTGGGCTGCACAGGCATACAGAGCCTCACGCCAGCTCTACCCCCCGCCCCACCCCTCCCTAGATAACAAACAAGCAACACTGGCGCAGACTACAGACACACTCTCTCCCCTCACCCCTTACCCTAGCCCACTATCATCCCTCCTTCCCCACTCCTGCTTGCGCCCTATAATATATGCCCAGAACCCTTCGCCTCTTCCCTCCACATCCTTTCCCTCTGCCCGGCGGACCCTCCCCCGCGGGACCTAGAGAACCTCAAGACCTGGGAGGACTGGGAGACCCTGCTACGCTCGGAGGACCCGGCCGTGCAGACAATCGCCACCGGCCGGGATGCCAGTGCTATGGACCTTAGGAACATAAACACTTCAGTGCAGTGGGGTTGTACGGGGACCCTGGGGCGTGCCCCGAAATTCCTCTTATAATAAAGTTTTTTTCTCTCTTCTCTTCTCTGGGCTGCATGCGTTAGCGCTAACAACAATGTGACAGACACGCTGCACTGCAGCAATAGGCCGCTGCGTATTTCACGCTGGTCACGCAAGCGTGACTTTCGCTTGCATAACCAGGGTTAGCTTAGCTAAACCGCAGCCTTTTTTTTTCTTAAGGTAAGGATGATGACTGACGATTAAATTGGCTAATAAATATATGCAACTTTATACTGAAGCAGCATAAACCTGCAAAGCAGTGCGCGAGAATTAAGCCTAACGATCTGAAGGTAGGAAGTATAGAAAAGAAAAGAGTGGATTGTACAAGGGCTTTTGAAACTGGAGTTACGTCTATGCTAGTTTCCGTGCGGCCTCTTGAGCGATTCACTGCCTATGCTGCGGTGCCCTGTATATGATTGAAGAAATGTTGCTGGATGTCGCCTTCAACCAACATGCTTTTCTTATCCCTTGAAAAAACAATACTCATTGTTGTAAAATTTGTGGTGGTTAACATATCAAAGCGACCCGGGCTATGAGGGGCGCCGTAGTTAAGGGCTCTGGGAATTTCGACCACCTGGGGTTCTTTAACGTGCACAGACATCGCCCAGTACACGGACCTCTAGAATTTCTCCTCCATAGAAATTCGACCGCCGTGGCCGGGATGCAACCTGCGTATTTCAAATTAACAGCCGAGCGCCATAACCACTGAGCCACCGCGGCGGCAATATTAATTATTGTGCTAATATCACTAGCAGCATTAAATACAATGTAATCGCGGAAAAATGCGCAAGACGCTTAAGCATGGAATCTAGAGTAGACGTACCCGCTGTACTTTAGTGGAGCGGGCGAGGTTACTTTCAACCTCAATCTACTTTCTGTAGAGTAGACGCGATAGCGCTTTTTCCTGCTTTTCTGACGCCTAATTAGCATACTTTATTACGTCGGGTTTTATTTTTTAATTAATATAGCATCAGTTCACATCCCCAACACACTTCACTTCTATACACACCACAACGCATTCCCTCTGTGCCCCTCTAACACGCTTGAACCAACGACCCTTTGCGGAATATGCATTGCGTGTCCGCCTGACACGCGGAGGGCCTGGCTCCGAAACCAATGCCAGCAAATTTCTTTTCTCATTTAAACTTCTGGGAATATGTGAGTCACGTTTTTTGAGGCCTTCCTGTCAATCGTAGGTCACGGCGACGGCTTTTCGGTCGAACGAGCTGTATATGCTATAGCGTGAAATATTCACTTTCTGACATTCTCAGTGGACCGCTTGTGGCTTTGATAGACCGCTTGTCGATGTATAAAACCGATCTCCTCTGCCTCAGTTAGGCACCCAATCATTCCCCCTTCAACCACTGTGTTGCGGCCACGTGCAAAATATTTGCCCAGATTGGATGGTTTGCACACTCTGCCCTATTCCCGCGAGAGCCGGATCTCCTCTGTTTGGGCAAATGGCAATAAAACCGCCTCGCGGCGATGAGCAGCGAACGAAAATTAAAAAGAAAGGCGATAGGAGAGGAAGACGAGCCCCTGCTTCGGAAGGCAGCTCTCCGCGCGTTGTGGACTCAGGGCCCGCATATTATATCCAGTTGCACACGTGCCTCTGTCCTGAGTGGGGCAAGGCAGCAGCCGACCTGTACGCGGTCTCTATTGAGCGCTTCCGGGCACGCCGTCTATCTTTGGCTCGTATATGAAACCCGGTGCCCACGCACGTTACAGGCAGGCTACCCGTCGGTGTGTTTGTGAATGTGTGAGTCTGTGTGCGCGCCCATGCCGTTCGTCCCAGTGATTGGCTACGGGAGGTGCGTGGTGGTGAAAACTTTATTTGAAACTGGGGAGTTTGGGACACGTAGGTCATTGAGCCCCCGCACGGCCCCACTGCACTCAAACGTTCATGTCCCGGAGACTCATGACGCTGGCAGCCCGGCCTACGGCGATGGCTTGCTTGACCGGTTCCTCGGAGCGCTGTCCGCCGCCAATAGACCTTCTGCACGAACAGCTTTTATGACCTTTTTCTCTGCTTTCAGCATTAAAGCAAATTATACTGGCATGAAAGCCCTGCTGATGACTGCATGGCCGGCTCCAGGAAGAGCTACTTGCCACAGCATCTTGAGTGGATACCCTTTGCGGAGCTTTGTCGCATGTCGAGTGTGCCTCACGACCGTCGCATCGAACGCCACACTTAGAGCAGAAACACTTTCTAGAGAAAGCGAGGCGAGACGGAGCTCCCCATGGGCCTTTAAAGGGCCAGCCCACTCCGTCAGTAGCTGTGCCACGGTTCCAGCGTTCAGCGACGTCAGAAAAGTAGCCAGTGCTCTCCAGACTTCCTCTTTTCGGCAGTGTTGTTTGCTTCTGGTAAAAGTGGCTTATCACAATCTGTCTATTATGACAGCCTCTGTACGCATGCCACCGTGCGCCAAATGCCGGTTACGCCAGCGCCGCAACTACAGGCAACTACAGGGCTGTTTTTGCTTCTTGCGACATTTTGCTTTCGTTTTGCGAAGGGCCTTGCATCCAGCCGTTCCAGTCATGTGGGAACCTCCCCGAAGTATGCATATCGGGGTGCACTCAGGTGCTTCTTCTCGAGGGTGTAGGGTGCCTCATCCGAGGCAGCTTTTTGGGCGGGGTATACGCACACATCTTCTCGATGCCCCGGCTTCCAACAGTGAATGTGCGCGCCCATATGGCCACGGTAAGGGGGGCAGAGGTGCAGAGCTCTTGGGACGGGACCTTCCCGGATGGAGATGAAAATGGATTTGGTGCTGCCCATCCTCGTTCCAAAGCATTAGTGATTACCCCAGGTAGCGACCCGTAAGGGGAAGCTATGTACGCTGCTACTGCTTAGATATTGGCTTGAAAATTCAGGTTGGAGATGCGGACCGTATTGATGGCGTTTTATCGGTTGGGCGTTCTCGCAGCGCACGTGTTATCTGGATAGATGCTGAACTGAACCATGTCCGACGCTTGGAGCTCTTGTGCTGCTAGGAAAAGGGCCGATCGTAGTAGGCGCATGGGCACGGTAGTGAGACGGAGGCGTCTTCTGGTGCGAACAAATACCTTGAAGTCAGTAGGCGGGAACGGAGGCTCTTTTCGTGACCTCTGGGCGATTAGGCGTGCAACGATAAGCCGTCCTGACGTTGGAGACTGGGACGCGATGGCAGCGGGTGGTGAGCCGGCTGTTGCACTGGCGTTCATGCATGGCGCCGTTGTCAAGCTATCGGGGGTTCTAGCCGGATCCTGGCATTGGGCCGGAACATTCAAAATATGCGTCCAGTCACGCGGGTCGTAGTCCCGAGGATTAATGGTCTCTCAGGGAACGTGCACCTCCATGGTGGGGCTTCGAGTGGAGGTCACGGCGGACTAGACCTATGTCCACGTGTAGCGTGGCCTAACTCGAGCGCCGCGGTGGCTTTGGCGGAAAACGGGCAGTGAGAGCCCGGAATATGGTCAAGCTGGTCCCTAGATTCGTCTGCGGGTGGCTTTCGCCTTCACGAGGCTCTTGGCAATGGTATCGACGCCCGGTAGTGTAGGCGATTGACAAAAAACTCTGTCTTTGGACACAGCCGACGTGAAGCTGGTCCGCACTACACTACCCCCTATAGCAGCATTCCGACGGTTGACGGTGTGGCAATCCAGCCTCAAGAAGCGACTGTTTTGCCTGCTTCGACGCTTAGCCTTTCCTCTCCTGAAGTTTAAAATTACGTTCACTGAAGCCATATATTTTGCTCTCACGGTGCGTAAAATGTCGTTCTGTGTCGCATTTTAGCAGTATGTGAACGCAGATCGGGTGATTCCTTTGTACGCTTTCGAACACGGGCACGCACATGCAAGTACCCGCGTGCTCTAGCGTTTAGAAGTGGACGCATTTGTGCCGTTCCCCTGTGGTTCAGGGTTCGTTCATCCGACTGTCATCTTTTGCGAAGATGGGAACACTAATGCGAAGGCGTTGAAAAAAATACTGTAGTTGTATCTACATTACAATTGACATGTCTCATGGTGATCATATGTCCAGGAAAAGTTGCTTAGAATACTCGTAAAAGTGTGCTTGTCACTTATAATTTCTGAGTGATCATTATTTAAGTGCTCACGCTACCTTTCATATTAGAGCTACCTGTATGTTATTGCTGTTTTTCAATCAATCTCACTTATTTCCTCTCATACGGAGGTTCCTGTAGTCAGCGCCTTCTTGACATTTTCTTTCTTTTTTTTGCTATTTTCGGTGAGTCTGCCAGTGTTCCACGTCAAAGAAGTGACGTACCCCACATACATTCAACACCCGTCCTCGATCAGCTGCAAAAAGCACCAGCACGAAATGACCAATCGGTAAGACGACGGGCGCCCAGAGAGACTTCGCGCCGAAGCCGTCAGGCCGCCTTTATGAACGCGTCCAGTGACCCCGTAATCTGCGGTGCGATGTAGCTCCTGCCAGCGCGACAAGGTTGACAGTTTGCCAGTATGTTGCGTCTAGTCAGGAGGGGCCAAGGTTGGTTGGCTTCGCTGCCTGTTGATTCATATCGACGTGGTGGTGTAACAGTAGGTCGCCCCAATCGATATCTGGCGCCCATCTCTCCTCCCTCTCCCACCCGGCGCTCTTGCCACGACAAATGACCACAGCGGATTCCCCCGCGATGTCTGTATTCCGTGCAGTGCAACGGAGGCTACCGTGTCCCTGCATGTGACCTTTCCAGCAGGCACTGGCGTTGAGAGGGCGAGCTCACAATTTCTTTCAAAACTTGGGCTTGGACTAGTTAGTGTGCACAACGAAATCCCAGAAAACAGTACAAAGGACGACACACAGAATAATCACTTAACGCGTGTGCCTGGAGCCTTTCTATTGTGTATCCTATTTTACGTCGTATTCTGATATTTAGTTACCTTACAAATGACCATGCTTCCTCGGCTAAGCTAAGGACGGCTGATCAACTACAAGATTTTTACTGCAGCATCTCTCATGGGCTGTAAAACTGCTCCGAGAACCAGACACCATAACAAGTTGCGGCAAGTCTTTCAAGGTTAAACAGAGCGCCAGAGCAAGTGTTTAACGTGCTTAAGAAATCTACTGATTTGTTTAGATAACGACGTGAAAGAATATGCAGAGACACGCATGCAGGCACTGACGGTGCACTCACAAGCTCTCACGTCTTTATGTTCTTTTCTCTGAGTCAAAAAAAGAGGCGAAGAACGCCACAAAACAAGATTCACCGTGGACTTGAACTTGGGGGACCAAAGCAAAAGATAAACAAGTGTATGTGCAACTTTTCGACGGCCGGGTCACATCGGCACAATGCTTTTTATTTTTTTTTTTTAATTTACTCACAGAAGGCAGCGGTCTCAGTGCGGTTCTTCAAAAGAAAACTTCTCGCTCTGGGGGGAAGACGAGTGGCGGCTGCTTCCCTTCCCCACAAAGGAAACCCTTGCGCGCAGAATGAAGTTCGTAATCTTTCACCCATCAAACATTTCGACCCTGCGTGCACAGGGGAGTGCCCGCACTGTAGAGAAAAAGTATTCAGATATTTACCACATGTTGTGGGCATGCCAATCAACCCCGCACCTTCCCCCTATCCCCAACCCTACCCGGGAGGACTGGGAGGCGACCCTGCTCGGCTGCTCTCACCTGGCGAGCCAAAAAGCCCTGGTCGGGCGCGCCCGAGCAGCAGCTACAGCCAATGGGCTCTTGCAATGAGCCGCCCACCTAGCGTTTCTAAAGAACGGCCCCTTAAGGGCCGCTCCACTCGCTCCCTGTACATGTTTTAAATATAAAGTTTTTCAGTCAGAAAGGTGTCGCAACCACGCTGAGTTGAGCGCTTTCACAAAAGCATACTCAGGCCGGTACTTTTCGATATCCAGGTGCCTATTTTAGTGATAAACCAAGTGCTTTGTTGTTCACACCCTCTACCTTTGTCACTAGCTATGAGTCTCGATTTGCGCAGGAAGCGCTGCCGCTATAGGCTCTTCCATTAGCACGTTTCTGATGGAATGGAAAACACACTCACTGCGAAGCATGCTGTTTGCTGATTCTGTCAAGGCATAGACCCGGATGGTATACGTGTTAGCAACTGGATACGTAACAGCCGGTCCATCGTTCTCTTTCTTTCCATCGCATGAGCTCGTGCAAAACGTGCGGATGCAGGAGAATGCGATACACAATACGAGCCTCCGTCACTATAGGAGTCTGACACTCTACACCAGTCCCCTATCCGGGAGCAGGAGCTGTGGGCCGCTCCTTGTATGACTAAACTTACTACAGCGCAACACTGAACAAAACCTACACATAGATAAAACACACAATCTCGGCACATAACGGTTATGTGTAAGAGCGTTTGGCGACGTGTTTGGTTGAAAAGCAAGCGCATGACAGCTCAACCCCTGGCACTTGAACAACATTTCCCTCTGCATAGGGTTTCAACGTACGTGTTCTATTCTCTGTGATCTTCAATTATTTCTTGGGCCTTATGATGTAAAAAAGACTTTTCCAGAAACGAAGCCCTTCAAAGACCATATCTTCTTCGCTAGTTTCATGGCTTCTGCGTTCGTGTATAACAGAAGCCAACAGTGGTATGTACAGCCTAGTCCGATTTGACTGTTATCGCGTTATTTCCGGTTAAAACTGCCGAACACCTTTCGTGGCGTAGTGGTCACTTAGTCCGCAAGAGACATGACGGTGCAGGGTCGAGGAATCGGTCGGCTAACTCAGCGCGTGTATTCGTTGGAGCCATCTTGCAAAACTAAACCGTGTTAAGCAGAGTAATCGGAGTATCGGTTAACCCTGAAGTGATCACCTTCAAATCGCGTAAGTCTGCACATCATAACGAGCCCCTCATATACTCATGTACGCCCGTTCATGTCTAAGCGTTTCAATGCGGAAATAGTGGCCTCCTTTGAAAAGATTTTCAACAAGTTTTAGTTGAAATCCAGCTGACACACATAAACACGAAAAGGGAGTGCACTAGAGGACCGCTTACTCCCTTTTTACACCTCCCCATTTAGAGAGTAGGTGGCACACATGCCTTATAATTGATAAATTAGGGAAGATAGACTCTCCTTTCATTTGCAAACGGGACTCATTTCGGTGTCATTAGACGAGACAACAGCGGGAGAGCCTCTTGAGTTTAACAGGGTACCCTCCTCAATATTATTTTATTAGCCGCCGAATGGCAGTTATTTCTCTCTGAGAGTTATGCACTCAAAGAGGCGTTGCGATGAGGCTACACGTTATGATCATGAAGGTTGGTTGGTTTATTGGGTTTAACGTCCCAAAACGACTGAGGCTATGAGAGACGCCGTAGTGGAGGGCTCCGGAAATTTCGACCTTTCTGGGGTCTTTAACGTGCACTGACATCGCACAGTACACGGGCTTCTAGAATTTCTCCTCCAAAGAAATTCAGCCGCCGCGGCCAGGATCGAACCCGCGTCTTTCGGGTCAGCAGTCGAGCGCCGTAACCCCTGAGCCACCGCGGCGGGTTTATGGCGTAACGAAAGTGAATAATTTCTCTCTGAGAGTTACGCGCTCAAAGAGGCGGTGCGATGAGGCGACACATGCTGATCATGAAGTTCCTCATGAAGTTCAAGAAATGAACTTACTCATGAGCCTAACGAACTTCACAGGGCGGTTTGTCTCTCGTTTGATTTTGTGCGTGTTTTTTTCGTGGGCTTCGCATGCGCTCATTTTAGCCTTATGTGCGTATACTTCATGTCAAGTGAAATAACCTTAATTTGCTTCAATATGTGCCTATCTGCCCTTCATTGTCGTTCCGAATGCGATCCATCGGGTTGGGCGCAGTTTCGCTTTTATGGATTCGCACCCTTTCGCTGCCTAGCAACTACGTAAAGGCGTCCTGTTACTGGTATTGTAGCAGTGTAATGCTACATCCTGCCGCTCGGTTCTCTCTGTGCGCGTTCTCGTCCTTAATCGCGCTGCACACAACCAGACAGACGAGAGCGCAAGGGGAATAATAAGCGGGTCTCCGCCGCCTCCTAGGCACGTCGGGGCACCCCCAGTAACGAGGTGCCGGGGCAATCACTTACACGGACCATTTGTCAGCCGGCCATCGGCGTTCGCGTGCGGCCGCCTCGCCGCCGCATTAATTGTGGAGACCGATGGCTCGCCGTCGTCGGTGTCGTCCCGGCGCCGCCCATCATCGCGGCTCCAGAAGTGTACCACGCGGACCGCAACGGACCCGCCACCCCTTGCCGCTGGAAGCGTGCAGGGAGCGACCATATAGCAGTTGCATGCACGCGAGCATGAACCCAACAGGCGGGACGCCCATTCTTCGTCGTCTTCTCTGGCTGCATGCACCTGTTTGGATCGATGAACTTCTTGCTCTCATTTCTCCGTGGGCAGGTGACAGAGACGTCTAGACGAGCGCCAGTGATTTCTCCCATGGTGTTTTGGGTGCTAGAAAGGGGGCCGTTTCTTTTCCTTTCTTCTATCCTTCGCACGAAAGGAATTAGTATCAGTGCGTCGAAATGGGATGTCTCGGTTTACATTTGCCCTCACCGTACTACTAGATTCGAAAAATAAGCGAGCGGAAAAGGCAAGTTAGTTTAGATTACATCTCAGTGTCAGTTTTCAGCAGCGCTACGCGAGGCTTTTGCGCTGGCGTCGGAGTGACGTCCTGCGAAGGGCCACGTGACACCTCTCCCGCGCAGCGATAGTAGACGCTAGCAATCCGGCCACCTATTTGTGACTTTGAACACTTTTCCTGTCTTTGTCGTTGAGGAAGGCCCTCTTTCCTGTCGCTCGATAAAATAAGCCTCATTGATATTATTATCAACGACAATTCTGATACCATTGAAACAACGCGGCCAAGTGCAAAGTGTGCACCCAAGGTGTGTTGCCCTTCTTGATAACCGTGCCCACTTCATGCGCAGCGAGAGACCGTGCGTTACAGGAGAAAATGCCTCATGCCTCAAACATTCTTTTTACAAAGTTGATATCAGCTTTGTGTCTTCTTTGTCGAATGTCTTTTTTTTATAAACTTTTTGGTTTTGCGGTCATGGACACAGCTCTAAAGTCTTGCGATTACGTCTGACCTCTTTAGAAATTGCCTGTGAAGGGATGTTCATCATTCTATCGAATAAAACAGGATGTTCGATTTGCATTGTTAGGCCAAATTCGAATCAGCTGCGCTAGCTATTCCGTTTTCACTTTGTTTGGTGTTCAGATCCAGTGTTCAAGGATGGGAGCTGTTCGGATAGCGATAATGAGTTTATGTTCATTTGGTCCACTTTCTCCTTTACATTCACGGATCCCTATGAGTGTTCACACCACTCTTGGCACAATGGTACAACGGGCGATGCGCCACTGCCCTTCTTTGGTAGGTGGTACCATCGGCGGGCTTGGGGTTGGTTGGGTTGGGTTGCGACACAAGTTGCTCTTCCCGAGCAACCTCTCGCGATTAATTGAGCTGCCACCTGACACGGTAGGCAGGTTGCTATTGTCAAGTTGTAGTGACGGCAGTCCAGCGGCCAGGAAGACAGCAACGTGGCTTGTAAACGAAGCTCTTTATTTGGGCTGACTTCCGCCCGCAACTCGGCGGCGGCGTAAGCAACAAACGTGCTCGTCAGTCGTCGAACTACGAATGCCCGCCCCTCGCGGCATCGCTCAATTTAAAGCCGGCAAGGAAACTTCGAGATAACAGGTCAAGATCATCTATAGTAATCTGGAAGAACGTAGATGCAGCTCTTCATGGTGTGATCAATTGAGATTAGTCCGGTCGCTTCCCGCGTCACGAACAAAAATGATAACAGCCCTTTCCTGCGGCCTTGAGCGCGAACGAACGGACACTACAATGATACGGGGCACTATATATGCATATATGCCAGCCACCCGGCCGGCAGGTGAGAAGCCTGCCCCAAAACTGGCTTCAGACAAACAGGCCGACAAACAAACACACAACGGCTAAATGCGAGCAATGCCCACTGTAAGTGTTAGCGCCCTAAAACAAACTATTGAAATCCAAACCAGCGCATGTACGACCATGGTACGCTTGAAACGCCCGAAAATTTGTGGCGTAAGTGTAATGCATACAGCTGTCATGTTGTGCGTCTTATTCTCTGTTTTTCATTAAAGAGTCTCTCTCTCTCTCTTGTGCGTCTTTTCTTGACTTATTCTTTCCTATCATATTTCATTTCATTTCATTTCATTTTATTACCTTAAAGGCCCCTTAAAAGGGGTGTTACATAAGGGGTGGCAAGAGTAAAAGCACAAATTCACAACGACAGGAAAATTTCTACGTTATCAGTGAAAAGACTTGGGCAAGTGATGATGGCAACGTTGTTCGGAAGGCCGTTCCAGTCTGCGGCTGCACGAGGAAAGAAGGAATTAGAAAAAGTGACGGTGCGTGATCGTGGACGGGCAACTTGTAGGCGATGGCTGGTGCGGTGAGATATGCGTGCGGGTGGAAGAATATAAGGTGCGATGTGCATAGGGCTGTGGAAGAATTTGTGAAATAAAGACATGCTGGCAATGCGACGGCGGAGCGATAAGGGTGATAATCCGGATGCTGTTTTTAAGGACGAAACACTGATGTCATAAGAGTAGTAAACGGCGATAAGCCTGCTTGTTTGACTCACTGATGCAAATACGAACAATGAATCACTTCAACTGGCAAAGCCTGCACTTTTTCAACAAAACAACAAGACACTCATACCTAGGACAACAGCCGAATTTATATACGACGCTCTCCTTCAATGTTGGTTAATTGAAGATATCCCATGCAAATGCTTGAGGGATGGCTGTGCCGAAGAAAAATAGAGCAAGCGAAACAGCTACATAAATGCGCCTATGGAACTGCATTTTGTCGTTAGATGGCCAATACTGATACGACTCAAACCATGTATGCGCGTGCTGTTTCTCAAAGAGTGCTGAAGAAATGAAGTTCGAAAATCTTGCGAAAAATACATAATGCTGTTCTCGACGGCCAACTCAGCTGCCTAATAGTTGCGCCACTCTGAGTCCGTCATACCTGCTACAGTCGACATTAAACACTCCTGACTAGCTATTCTATAACAATTTATCAGCATACAGCGTGACGTCATACCTGACCACTGCAAAAATTACTATCCGCACATTATTCGCCGCGCCACCGGCATTTAGCGAGCAGTACGTTTTTTGCAGGACACAACACTCGAATCTCTTCCATGATGGGGGAAGAGGGTATGTATTAAAAGGTGCAAGTACCGCAAGTCTGTGATCGAAGAGCGGTAATGGAATTTGCGCGACCCGCACTGAAGCCACAACATTGAGTACCTCGCGCGTAGAAGTGATCAATCACGACGCGCCCGCAAGCGTTCGTGCGTTTGTGCTCGTGCTTTCACTGATGGATTAGCTAACTTGCCCTACTTGACCTCCGGGTCAAGCTTTTAAAACTCTGCAAACTTCAGCCACAGCGACAGCCTATAGCTTTAGGATATACGTGGTTGCGATCTCTGGTTAAAAGCGCCGATATTTCTATTGATACCTTCACCATTTCCTTATTATATACAATAAATTCTCGCATCTGCTGCGCTGCATTGGTTCCTCAGAGTTGACTGAATGAGGACAGCACGCACCGAATACAGGGAAAGCCCCATTATTTTATTCGTTTATTTCACACCTCTCGATCTGCTAATAGATCTATTACACGAGGCATCATGCTGTAAATTATACATGAGCAAGTGAGAATGAATTACAACGAATTAGGCATTCAATATCCAGTGCCTCTCCGCCTAGTTTTACTTTATTTTTTTTTGTTTTTGCCCGACTTCCCTCACAAAATTATTCACGAGGGAGGTGCGGGGCTGAATCGGCTGAACATTATTAGGCAAGCACTGGCCCCTTGCGCGTACATCATGAAGAATAAATTTCGTTGTCCATTGTCGGATTGCGGCGTCTCGTGGCAAAGCACGATTCAGCGTGGCCTTGAAAACGAGGCCTGTGTATGGTGCTGCATGCTACAGCTGGGGTCATGGAGGAAAGAAGGAAAAGAGGAGAGGCTGCTACGTCACATTTTTTGAAGCCGGAAGCGAGGGCTCCGCCATGACACTTGGCCGCTGTCTCAGCCAATGGCATGCTATCGCCGCGAAGATCAACGCGAGCAGCGCGAGCAGACGATTTCGAGCCGCACCTGGCTGTCGGCAGCTGTCACACACGGCGGAAAGTGAGGCTTCTGCTCCGATTGACAACAAAGACGCTGCGATGCCCAGCTGCTGCGTTCCTGGATGTTGGTCGCGCACGCCAGGACAAGAACCGGACGTCACTTTCCACTCGTAAGTATACTGCATTTTGTTTTCGTATTTAATCGACTGCGTAATGAGTAAAATGCATGCTCGCAGAACATAACGCGCGACACGGCGTGAACGTGGTATTCGTACCGCCCCGGACTTATTCGCGGCTCTTTGTCCGAGTGCAGTGAATAGTATTGTTTTCAAACAGGTTTCCGAAAGATCCAGAGCGAAGGAGGCAGTGGACTGAGGCCGTTAGACCAGGCCAATGCGACTGGGAAGCAGCAAAATGGACCTTCAAAACATTTTCTGGCCGAGCACTTCGATCGGATGTCGCCGCTCGTAGTTCGTATACGTGCGGATGCCGTCCCCCTTCAGGTGAGGAACCACCTCGATACATTCTCAAGAGATTGGAAAGAAATGCTCTTATTGAGAAGGTGCTTTATTATAGCATTGACTGCATGTATGCTTCAATATGACGTTTTAGGTGTTCATGAAAGAAATAGAATGAATGGCTTTATAACTAGACGTTATGAACGAGTAGCGCGGCTACAGTATTCCCGCACTGATGAAAAGTAATCATTACTGCTAAACTGGCTGCGGTTTGTATATGGCTCTGATGAAACTCTGCTTACTGTACATGATTATTTATTTATCAGCTTACGCACTCCTTCATTAGAAGAAAATAAAAAGAGATCCTTGTCATCTATAGCATCGAGCACACCACAGTTTCTTTGGGGCATCATTTCCACTTGATATTATTACTTGTAGTGTGCAAATGTTTGCGTCTAGCAGTAATCTGTATGGCGGTGCATTTTTCTTGTTATCTCGGCCATAGCGCCTGGGAAGTGTCACTGTTTTATAACTATAAGGGAGCACTGTGATTCCTTGAAACCATAGTTCGTTTGCAAAATAAATCAGAAAGAAGTTCCTTAAGGCATAGAGCACCGTACGTATTTGCTCGCGTAATTTGAGCACGTTTTTTCTTTAATTAGGGCTCCAAAAAGCGGGTGCGCAATTTACGCGCAAGCGAGTTATCCGAACACATCCTAAAAAAAAAAAAAAGGTTGGCACCCCTCGCTGGCAAAACGAAAAGGTTGACTCGTCCTCCCCACCCACGCTATGTAGCTCCCCGCGGGGTGGCATGACGGCACGTGCTTAGCTCAAAGCAATAAACGCGCAAAGATTCAATCGCGAAGTAAGCAGTGGGAGGAGATAACGGGCAATAAAACGGGGCCCTTGCGTGTGGCCCGGCTGACTAGCGGCAAACCGTATAGCAAACGCGGTACGGTAGAGTTTTGGATTTGGGCGCGCGCGCAACTGTTCGTCCGGGATAGCGACCGCCAGCGTGAGCAAGCCGGGTAAAGGGCGCAAAGTTCGCACCCGCGTATACATGCTAGTGGTGTGGCTCAGCATAGTGCGCAAAATGTGCGAGTATTTTTTTTTTAATCCGGTTAAATGTTTGAACTTTTTGGGGAGCACAATCTAAGTGCGGGCGCAAATTACACGAGTAAATACGGTAAATGTCTGACTTTGTCAAGATAAAATTCTATTCAAACGGCCGCTCACAATTTAGAGCACATTACAACCTGTCATACTGAGTATTGAAAAGAATAGCTTTGTAATGTGAATGCGTCATGTACGGTCGCCGTCAAAAGTAAATGGAAGGCAACTTTGTCAAAAAAATTTAATTTCTTTAAATCTAAAGCATAATGGTCCATGTTTGTTGGTGCTCAGTGCAATTCGCACAATCCCAATTAGTCTGCACATATGTATTCAAGGATGCATGAATTGAGCGGGTAATGATTAAATTTTTGTGTTAATGTTGCCTTCCATTTACTTTTGACGGCACCTGTACACCACCGACTTAGGCTCATGCTTGATGGTAGTCATTGTCAGTTTTTTCAGGAGTAATCAGGGGTTTGATTTAGCTTGATTGCTACTGAATCAACCAGAAATTACCTGCTTCCTAAAATCAGATTTTTGTCTTTTGTGGTAAATGAACAATACGCACATTTTCAAAAATAAGTCAGTTAAGTAGCATCAGCAGTACATGTCCAGAGTGCAAATGCTAGTTCTTGTTCATGAATCTACATGCTGTAGCTTCACACATGGCCATGTACTATTGGTCACTGATGTACAAGAATAGGGGCTGCAGTTAGCAGTCTCCCAGAGCTTTCTTTAGCATGCCTGCACTACTGTCCTTTAGGGTACAGGGTGACTGAAGTATCGTATTTTGTAAAAATGTGGAGTGCATGGTTTTCATACTATAGAAGCCGGAATAATCAAGAGAGTAATTAGTGTACCATACTTACAATTTTAGTTCTAGATATTCAACACAACTGAAGGTGATTTTGGCCTTTCAAACTAGTAGTGTCAAAATGGGGTGATAATCCCACTGCACGCAGCAACAGAGTAAGCACTAGCATATAAGTTCTAGCATATAAGGGAATTCTTTACCACGCAACACTTTTAAGAGCAAAGATTTTGTGAAAGGACTAGAAAGCCATATTTTGCATACTTAACATATCCTGTTTTCCTTCCAGAAGAGTTATTTGTCATGCGTTTCACATTCTTATCCTACATGAGACGTGTTGTTGCCATTTATTACCCAACATTAGTTTTATCATATAGTTGTTCTTTTAAGAAATGTGTTGTTTCCCATGTGTTCTTCCTCGCATTGTATATGTTCTTCTTGTTGTATTCTGCATTTGTATGCCCATCCTGCTTGGGCCAAAACTGCCTGCAGTATATGTAAATAAATAAAATATATAAGTTTTGCAACCTGCAACAAATTCATGTTCTTAAATGATGAAAACACTTTTCTACGTGCACTTGGTACATATGCATACAGAGGAAAACATTATCATTCTACCAGCCACAATTTGTACACTATATTAATCATTCTTTAGCTGTCATCATGCCTTAGTTGTGCACAGCTCAAATGCCCGTCTTATGTGCAGACTATGTTGGTTGGCTCGTGGTTTTGACAAATATAGAACAGCATGTGCACACAAGTACGACATACCACACAACAAACAGAACAGAAAATTGGACAGAAAACTATGCTATTTCTATACTGTTCCAGGCTAGGCAGATAAGAGTAGAATACAACAATGCAACAATAGAAATAGTGTCAGCAGGGTACTCTTTCTTTACATATATTACAGAAAGGAATACATGAAGCAGAAGGGAGGGAAAATGATTCACTTCTTCCACCAGCTGTCACAACTGTTACCAATTTCTCAAGTCACTTAATTCCACACAGTGCTCCAATTACTTTGCATTTACATTGTTTAAATTTTATCAACTTTGTGATACAGAAACAACTACCGAGAAATGAAACATTTCACACAATTTGGCAAGACCGGTCCACAAATATTTTTCTGTCTCAAAGCCCTCATTTACTGCCTTCCTATATGTTTTTACTCTCTCTGTTCGAATAGTTCATGGTTACAAAGTGATCTAATTCAGTGTTGCATTTCTTCTTCTTTCTAGTCTTTTTGTTGAATCCTTTTTATGTGTGTTCTCTTTCCATACACGAGTGTTATCACTTTTGTTAAAAGATTTTGCTGGCTTCAGGTAGCAAGCTATGTTTTGTAATAAGTGTCATGCTGTATCAAGCCTTTTCAAGGCTCATATTTTGATTTTCCAATAAACTACAAATTTTGGACTTCACTAATGCGTTTAATCAACTGAATGCAAGAAAGTGCAACTCGGCGAAGTGGTCGCAGGTCGAGTCGGCATCTCGGTAAACGGTAAGTTGCGAGGTACACTCAATCTTACAATGGCATGGCCTTACACTTCACCACCCTTAAGAGCAAATGTTTTAAACCTAACACTCCGCCTCCTAAACCCGGCTTTGTGTCCTTACGCTCGCACAACAGCACTCGATCGAGACAGCAGCGCGGGTCGGTCGATCCAGTGGGTCCATATCGGAGAAAATTTGTACGCAGTTGACATATCGCTCGCACAGCGTACAGTAAACATATGGTACGCTTCAGACTGCTTCGCGTATCGCTTTGCTGACGGATACCATCGGATGCGGAGCGGCTTTCTTGGCACTGCACGCTTCGGTGAGCACACCGCGGCCCACGCATATCGGTCGCCAACAATTCCGTCATGCATAGGGGAATGTAGACGCAACGGGTATACTTACAAGGACACAGGCTGGACGAGTTTGTATTTATTCGTGGTTAAAACAGCGCGGGAAAAATACACAAAAATGAAGGAACACGTATACATACACCAAACAAGCGCCGACTCGCAAATGGCTTTTTCTTCCCGCGCTGCTGTAACCATAAACCAGCGTGTCACCGTCGTCTATCGCTTTATGAGCCGTCGGCACTGTCAATTTCTCCTTGGAACAAGACTAGCAGCGTTGAGGGACGCAACCGCACAAAGCCGAAAGAGAATAGCGAAGCTGCAGCGCCAAGCCTTTTCAGAGAAAGCTGTCGCGGGCTTCCAAAACAACCGCTTTCGTCGAGACGGCATCCTGAATGAACTAAGCGCACAGCAGTGAAGACCAGCACCGACTGCAGGCCTCTGGAACTTTGTGCCTCCCGCGGACCACAACGATTGAATAAAAATGCGGATTTCCAACTCTATTCGACCGGCTCTGCCGACATGGGTGATGCGTGAAGCAGACGACGCCGCTGCGCCCAACGCTGCTATTGGCTGCGCCGTCGGCCAAGGAATCCCAGTAAGCCTTGCAAAACCACGTGACTTCCTCCACGTTTTTTGTCAAGCGGCTCGGATAGCGAGGGCCTCTCCTATGGTTTCCTTCCTCCATGGCTGGGGTCCAGAAAAGTCGTCTCGTGACGCCGACACGGAGATTGCGTGCCGGAGCTCACTTTATCTTTCTCCGAGATGAGCTCGTGCAACGTGACGTGGACACCGCACGCCTGGAGCGCTCGGTGGGGCGCCTGGCTATACGGAGGGACGTCACGGCAGTTTTCGCATCACCACAAATCTTTCGGCGTTAAAGCCACGGGCTCCCACTCCCTTCTGTGACGCCACCGCTACAGATTCGTTTAGTTCGGCTGACCTTTCCGAGCGAAGTCACGGCCATTGCAAACCCGCACGATTCTGGAAGAAAGTCTCCAACCCGCATGCGCAACGTTCACTGCACTGCAGCAGACAGTATGCACTATATGCACTGTATGCACAGTATGCACTGCAGCAGACAGGAAGCAAAAAATTGCGGATGCAGACGCAAAGTGCCGGATGTTCGATCACGTTGCACGCAGCACTGGCGGTATTACGTGAAGTTCTACATCCACCGCTATAGATGAGGGTGGCACTGGTGAACACTCTCAAGTTCAAGTTACACTCAACACGAAAACATTCGAAAGTAGAAGGATGGACCGCCGCTGCCTTAGCTCAGTTGGTATAACACCATAGGCGACTTACGGAGGTCGTGGGTTCGGATCCCATTGTCATCATATGGTTTTTTTTCCTTCTACTTTGTAATCAATTATCTTGCAGGTAAAAACGGATTGCACCTAGAATTTCCAAGTGATCAACACCGAAAATTATATACAGAAAAAAAAAACATTCCCCCTATGGTTTCATTGGCTTCGGCGACTGTTGGCTCCTTTGAAATGGATGCCCTCACGAGCCCTTGCTGTGCCCCCATTTCTGCTATGCTGCAGAACGATGTTCCCATTCATTGTCCACAGAGGCTTCTGTGTCCGATCGAGGCTGTCGTCCTATTTTTCGTCCATTGTTTCCTCACCTTCGTCACCTTCATCACTCTTCCAAGTTCCCTACCTGAATAACCCGTATTACGTATACTCCTATAAACTAAGGAAGCCAACAGTCCTATACCAACGCAGCCACGTATGCAGCATGTGCACAAAAAAAAAAAAACGTATGATCTTCATCTTATCCAGGCGAGCTAGGATCAGAGTTGTTCTTCGAGTCAGCTCTGCTGTGCGAGGGCAAAAGTGGGCGGAAATCCGATGTCCGAGCCCTAAAACGCATTTCCGCATTAAAAGCTCCCGATCTCTTCACAATCACAAGGGGGGGGGGGGGGGGGGGGGGGCATGAAGCGGCAGTGATTCTTACATCGTACACACACTTCACCCTCTTCACCCTTCCTCTTCATACCCTTTTTCTTGCCCCCCTGAGGGAACCCACTGCCAGACACACAAGCTTAATAGATAGCTGGGAAGCCGATCAATATGGGCGTTTTCTGTTGCGGCATACAAAGCTCAGAAAGCCCGTGATGTAGCTGCTGCTATTTTCTCGCTTAATTTAATTTTTTTCAGAATGACCGCATCAAGCAATGGCCGCAGTCGAAGGCACTAAGGTCGAATTTTAATGAAGGAGTTGTTAATTCGGGTTCTAATGAGGTGAGCATAACGCCGGCAAGAAAACAGTGAGAACCATGTTCGGGCGGACATCCTGAGAACGGCTGAAAGTAGACAATATTTTGTTGAGGTAGATCTCAAAGCTAATAAACTCAGGAAAATGAAAATGATTGGACAGAAAATGATGAAAGGAACACTTTTCAAGAACAGTGAGCTCATATAAAAACGGGCAACAGCTGAAAGAATAAGGACTGTCTTCACTCTGAACGCGATGCGCAAATGCCTGAACGTTGCGTCTATGCAGGAAGCGCTGCTGAGACGCCTTCTCTTCTTTGCTCTAGGGCATTTGTAATCCCTCTTCCCTCTCTCTCTCTCTCTCTCTTTGTAAACGGACGACTGCACAATACGCTGAAAAATCCAATAAGCTGAAAAAATGATGGCAAAACAGGCAAGCGAGGAAATTTTCATAGTTCGTCAAAGATTAATCGATAACTGAATACTAACAGGCGGTTACTAGGGAAACTATGTGCTCGGGAAAGCGTCGTGCGAATGAAGCAAACAGTATTTAAAGGAGGCGTAATTAAGAGCAATACAAATACATAGTAACAGTCTAATCGCTGATGATTGCCAGTGAACTCTAAGCTGTTGTTCTAGTGAAATTATTGCCACCTCCATCGCTAAAAATATGCAAAATGAGCAAAGAATGAGGCTAATTTGTGCTGCACATTTTAAGCGTTTAGCGCTGTGTGGAAAGTGGAACAGGGACGGTGGAAAACACGGCTGGCATGCACAGAACGCATAGGTACGTAGATCAGTGCGAGTAGCTCGACATAGAGCTCTGCTAGTTAGATGCTCTACGTCGTGGGCTTCCCCGTCGTGTTTATTTAGTCCCTGTCCAGTTTTTTGGCCCGTGTTAAGCGGTAAACGCTTAAAAAAACGCTATTGGCAGCAGCTGCATTTTAATAGATGCGTAGCGCAGTTACGCCCATTTTCTGTGCAATGGGCAATCCGAGGCAGTCGCGATTCATCTGCATCGCTCCACTACACCTACTCCCAGAATCCCCCCCCTCCTTTCTCTCTTTCCTACGCATGAAGCCTTGGGGCGTTAAATGTTTCGCACCGCAACTACAACATCACGTCGAAAATTTTTGGAACGCCTATTTCCTGCTCACATTGCATTCCGGCGTGCGTCGCTGCAGTTTCTCAGAGTGGGACAATTTTTCTAGACTACACTGGCGTGTTCTCTCGTCGTGCGCGCGCGTTTGAATGCACATGCAAATTTTTTCAGTGTGTGTCGGTCCTGTCGGATCAAACCGCACACCACGCAGCTTCGGCGGCACAAGCGAAGAAAACGCGACTGCCGATGGAGGCCGCAGTTTACAACTCCGATCCCAATAAGGCTGACCTTTTCTGAATGGGTCCAGGTGGCAGCAGCGAGCGGTTGCGGGGTGACGTTTGTTTGTAGAGAAAACACGCTACTCGACGCATCTTTCAGGGAAAAAAGTCAGCCCTGTTTCACAACGACGTCGCAAACACAGAGTGCTCGCTGTCGGCTTCATGGACACGCCAGCCGCGTTTTAGTGCCGAGTTCTTTCTTCAAACTCCACCGGCACGCGACCGTGGCTTCAACTGCATTGCACGGACGACAATGATACGTAGCCCGTACACAAATTCGCACGGCAGGAAATATTTCTCCGCGCCCCGCGCACCAACGTAGCGAAATCCACCCAGCGTTGTTTCGAACGAGTAGAGGAATGCGAGCGCGTTTTGCGAATGGTCTCACATTCATTTTCTTCGCTGGCTTACATATATCTGGCGCGGTTTTTGGGCTTTCAAAGGGTAATTTATGTCCCGCAACATCAGCTATCCTTGAACAGAGCTCCGTCATTCCGACTACGCGAGGTCCCAGTGCATCTGGCAACAATGGGAAACGCTAGTACCATAGAGTTAATAGCTATTACCGTCCGGCATCTTCCTGTTTCTTTCCCTCAAAACTTGCCTTTTTTCTGTTTATTCGTGCGGTGGATTACGAAAGGGGAAAATTTATCCGTGGTAAAAAGGGACAGTGAAAAAATTACTGCCGATTTAGCTTGGCCAAATGCAATGTGCGCGAGCACGTCACGTTTCATTTCGCTTTCGGTTCGAGGCTAAGGTTTCAAGACAAGCACAGGCGCCTGCGCTTGTCAACCTGTCCTTTTGTGTGTTTGGTTTGGTTTGGTCTATGGGGTTTAACGTCCCAAAGCGACTAAGGCTATGAGAGACGCCGTAGTGGAGGGCTCCGGAAATTTCGACCACCTGGGGTTCTTTAACGTGCACTGGCATCGCACAGTACACGGGCCTCAAGAATTTCTGCTCCAAAGAAATTCTAGCCGCCGCGGCCGGGATCGAACCCGCGTCTTTTGGGTCAGCAGCCGAGCACCATAACCACTGAGCCACCGCGGCGGCCCTTTTGTGTGTGTTAATGCAGCGCCTTGTTTTCACAAGTTAACAGAACAGATGTAGAGGAGGCGTCAGCTTGCTTTGGCGTCCTTTCGGTGCTTTCATGCATCTTTGAAAACACGGACCTTGCCAGCCTTTGCACGCATCAGACGAAAAACAGGAACACACGGCGGATTCAACCTCTTTGCAGGTTATAAGACGGATACTTCTTAAATCCCTTCATCAAGGTCGATTGCGAAACAGACTTCATCTTGCGCTGTTTAAACTTCTCCGGGGGAACGGTTCTCCAGCTTTGCTGTATCACGGGTATTTCGTGTCCGTAACATACAACAAAGTAGCCCACTGATAACACTTTCATAGCAGATCGATTTACAGCCTCTGTCGGCATTTTCTCCTTTTCCGCTTCTTCCAGGAATAACAGAGGCATGTATATAAAAACACACCACGAAAAAAATAACCATTCTTGCGTATAAAACCTAATTGCCGAGAAATGATTCCTCTGATCTCGCTGACTGGAGCATGTGTTTGCTCTCACACCACTGAATGCTTCAGCACGAAAAAAAAAAAAAACCTGCAAGGCCCCACTTGCGACTTTTCAGCTCAGCTAAAGCGCACCAACATGTTCCCACCAATTCATCGTCGCCGCCATAGAGTTTCATACTATTACCTAGAGGGAAAGCTGGCGACCCGTCTTTGGGAGTTTTCATGGAGCCCCCTCAAGACCACTTCAGCTACCATGGGCGCTCAAAGCATCATGGGGCGGTGAGCTACCGACTGCAGAACTACAACTTTTGCCCAAAATATAATAGAAAAATAAAGCCGTTCGATAATTACAAATGCCCTAACATTCAATATCTTGTCTAATGATCGCAACAAATGAGCAGAAAAGCATTTGAGTGCAAAGTTTGTACAACATAAGAGATGGCTAGCTTTCCTATTGGCCAAGTAATGAACACTACAAAAACTAATATTTTGTAATTAACAGGCGCACTTTTAAAAGTAAATATGTTTGAAAAAATGTTGTTGCTTAAACACTTTAAGAGGTTTTTAAAGGCATTTCAGAAAAGTAAAACCTTTTATTGGCGTCGTGTGCTGTTGCGTTTTCACTACTATGGCTTTTACACACTATGTTCGCGCGAAAGTCGTCTGCGCACACACGAACAGCGTTTTCGGAATGAAACATCTTAGTAGTGCCACTCCGTGCTCCCCAAATACTACGACTGTCTCGCAACAAGTGCCTCACCGCCCCATGATGCTTTGAGCGTCCATGGTGGCTGAAGTGCAGCGCCGCCAGCTTTCCCTCTAGGTAATAGTAAGAAACTCTATGGTCGCCGCCGCATGCAGCATCTTACGAGTAAAGAACGGCGTTCGCTCATCTCCATTCACCACGTAAATAGCTGTCGAGCATAAATTACAACGAGGTACCTTTTGGTAGCGCGCCGTTCTTACTAACCATTAAATCTCTGGCGGCGGAGAACTAAAGCTAGCGGCCTGTCGTTTTCCAAGGCTCGCAGTGCCTTTAGAGCCGCAGCGCTTCTTCTTTTGCATGCGAAAATAGATCGCGTAGTCGGTCCCCGTACTCTGGCTCGCCCCCCGACCGCGCCCCTAAGCTGCGCGGAACACTTCGTTCAAGGGAGCGCGTACAGCTCTCGCAACAAGCAACAGGGCGGAAGCCAGGCAGCGCCCTAATGAAAGCCATCTGTCGAACGCGCGACACCGAGAGGCACGAAGTGCGGCTCGCTTCCAAGCGAAAGCATTGGAAAGAGTGTGAGCTGAGACCTGTTGTACTATCGATAGCCTCGAGAAGGTGAAACAAAAAGAAATTGTTGAATATGATCGAGAGCGAGAGAAACTGAAAGAAAATAAGGCCGAGAGTGGCGGTTAGAGGAAGCTTGTAGAAAAAGTAGCCGCGCCGACTCCCACAAACACTTCGACAGGAAAACCAAAGAACGAAGCTAAGGAAAACACAAACCAAGTGCACGAATACCCGCGAGCAGTAATGACAGGGTTATAGAAGTGAACGCAACGAATTAGGAAAAGCGCGCGAGCAGTGACAGTTATTTCTCGCCAACATCCGTTAGTTCAGGTTGCGTTAGCAGCGAAACAATGAAGCGTCGTTGGCGCATGGCCTAAAAATGAAAAATATGAAAGGAGAAGGCTGCAGCGACACTTTGAAGCATGGCGGAAAGAAATGGAGAGATGGTAGGAGAAACTGGACATGCGGTTAAAACAAAGGTAGCAATGATTAGCAGCGTTGAGAGGTGGTGGTCGTTGACCAGATTGTGTAGACCATGTCCACCAATGTAATAAGAGAAAGAAAAGAGGAAAAAAAGCTTTCTCCTTGCATTCAGGAGGAGTGACGGGAGGGGATAAAAACTATAACATGATTTATAACTTGCCTAAAGTGACGGCGCTCGATAGGCATCACATATCGCATAGCGGGGCCAGTGAAAAGCGCAGAGCTGGCTCTGAGTGACGGAAGAACGTGTCCCGAATCGAGTCTGATGCATTACTTGATCGACCCTCTTATCAATGTCGGTCGCCCCTGTACTGAGAGCAGCTGCAGCGTGCACTAAAAGAAAAGGACGCAAAAAGGTTAAAAAAAAAAAAGAGAGAGCCAACCAAAGCGTAGTCGCAGGCAGATTTGGTGGGAAGCCGAATATTTCTTTTTTTTTTAATCCGCATCACCTTTCACACGTCTTCCTCCTGCATTTTTTATTCGCGGCTTCAATTCTTCGTTCCTGGGTGGCGCAAACAAAATCTCGACGGAGATGTTTTACTTCGTGCGAGAAACCGTTGAGCAAGACAGCAATAAAATCAAAGTTGGTGTTTTCCTTTCGTCCTATGAATGCTATCCTGTAGATCTATATATGGAAAGCGACGAAGCCCGGCAGACAATCGTCATTTCGTCCGCACCGAAACAACCCCGCAAAAACGAACGAGCCATCTTCAATCGCAAAACCAGCCAGTGGCAGGGCTCCACCGTCTCACCATCCGGCACCACACTTAATACACGGTCGTAGTTGCGTTCACCGGGGAAATTTTTGCGAGAGATGATGCGTAGTTCGACCAGTTGTCGCAACTGTAGTCGTAAAGTAGTCGTAAGTGTAGTCGCGGACGACTCTCGCACGTAAGCTTGAAAGCCTAAAAAAAGGTAAGAGTGTGGAAGGAGTTGAGAAAGAGAGAACTGCGTAGAAAGCCAAAGCGTGGATACACCTGCGAATACGTAGTTGTCGTGTACGTACATCTATATAGCAGTTTCCAGCCGGCGCAGGAGAGTGTTAATTGGAGTTCAGTGGGAAAAGACCTTTCAGTGATAGTTAGGCTGACGATTGATGATGATCAAGTCGGCGCTGGTGCCGCGTGGAGGGTCACCTATTGTGCAGTTGTTTTCTTCCTTTGCAACTCACGCTAAGTATTCCGGCCAGCCCTTTCTCTCCATTTGCTGCTAGGACAGTATACTGTAGCTAGAGAGATGTTTGATAGACAGCGTTGATGCGCCGAGCCAGTGACAGCTTGCGCCCCGCATTAGAGAAGAAAGGCACATTAGCGCCGCGTGGTGACGTTGAATAAAGAGACCGAAGTTGTCCTTCACACAGCCATTTCCATCGTACGTTCGCCGAGTCCTTTCTTGCTTTGCACAATTGTTTGCCACCGGAGAAAACGCGGCACAGAAACGCGCAAAACATTAAATAGGGGTCTCCGATCAGCAAAGCATTCAATGGCATCTACATTAGCATGCTTATAGAATATAACTCGGAGAATATGATTTATAGGCGTTGCACAGTCAGTACTGTTTTTTGAGTACACAAGAAAGTAATTCGCTGTAAAAAGTTTAGCAGCTAAATTTCGAAATACAGCACTTCACAAACGATAACACGAAGCTCACTCTCCGGAGCTGCTCACATTCGCACAACTCCCCAGTGATTTACTTGCAAGCCACCCGGGAGCAAGACAGCAGCAAATGATTAGGTCACGGTGGTGGAAGAGATATTCTAACAGAATCTTGCTAATTTAAAAGCCGCATCTGTAGCGGAGTGCTCAACTAAGCACGCCCCCTGTCAGCAACTCTCACTATCCAGAGTCCAGAGGCAGTTTCAATACGTTGACTTTCCGTTCCTACGCGCACGACAGAGAGCAGGCATTAAAAATTGCCAAGGTGCTTCCTCTAGCGGTGCTCATTTCGTCCTTGCCACTTGTTTTTCTCGACGATGCTTTGAAAAAAGCGTGAGCAGGGTCTGCGCAATGTTGTGGCGTCAAGTGAATACGCGCAGCGCAGCACGCGACAGAGGATGGATGGATGGATGGAAACAACTTTATTACACACAAAAAAAAAAATCTTCCAGGGTGGTCCCCTACTGGTCCAGGAGTCCACGGGCTAGTGCTTCACGTAAAGCCCGATCCACTAGCCATTTCTGGCCGGCGGGCTGAGCGGTCCGTAAAGCAGCCTCCCAGGAAGAATGAGTGGGATTGGGGATGGGGGATACTGCCTTTGGGGAAGGACATTCCCAAAGGTAATGGAAAAGTGTGGATTTGGGCACGCCACAGGTGTTACAATCAGGAGGAAAGGTGGGATGAAAGCATGACAGGCGGTGGGGTGAAATAAAGCAGCCTGTCTGTAATTGCCGCCATGTGGCCCTGGATAAGGGCGACAAGGTACTGTGTGGTGGTGGCAGTGTCATGCGGCTGAATTTGTAAAATGTGGTAATTTGGTGATATGTAGAGAGGACCCAAGGGGCTTCTTGCGCAGGGTTGGGTGCCTGATCCTCCGGGGTCCGGGAGGAGAGTTCTCGGGCCAGCGCATGAACGCGCTCATTACCGGGGATCGAGGCATGCCCAGGAACCCACGACAGAGTAACCGTTCGGTCGAGAGTGGTGGCCGTGGTAAGAATACGGTGTGTTGCCGGAGTCGCCACGCCCTTTAGGTAGTGGCGGTACGCGGCCTGTGAATCTGTGCAAATTTCTGTTATGTTTTTGTCAATGATGGAGTGGGCCAGAGCAAGTGCGATGGCGGCTCCTTCCGCCTCTGCAGGCGAATTAGTTCGAATAGTGGCGGCGGCCCCCACTGTGCCGTCTTCATAGGCTGCGACTGCCGTGAAATATCCTGGTTTAGAATTTTGTGCCGCGTCGACATAAAGGATATCGGAGCGGTTGCTGTATGTTTTCGTGTAATAGCTCGCTCGTGCCTGCCGCCTACCGTGATGTAGACTAGCCTGCTCCGCAGTCTGAGTCCTCTGAGCTCGGTGGCGCTGTCCGCAGAAGGGAAGGAACATTAATTACATCCCCGCTGCGCTGCAAAAGTCGAGAACTTCTTTGCGCACAAGCGGACTTCTTTGTGCACCCGCTTGTGCGCAAGTGGCAGTGCGTGTGCAAATGCGTTCGTACGTAGTGCAACAGCACTACGCTGTGTTTGTTTCCTCATTTTTTTATTTCTTTTTTGGACGGGAAACGAGCAGAACACAGCTCCCCTCAACAAAGACGGTCTCCTGGAGTGCAGCAGAGACCGTTGTCCGGGAAGTTTTTGCGAGAGATGATGCGTAGTTCGACCAGTTGTCGCAACTGTAGTCGTAAAGTAGTTGTAAGTGTAGTCGCGGACGACTCTCGCACATAAGCTTGAAAGCCTAAAAAAAAGGTAAGAGTGTGGAAGGAGTTGAGAAAGAGAGAACTGCGTAGAAAGCCAAAGCGTGGATACACCTGCGAATACGTAGTTGACGTGTACGCACATCTGTATAGCAGTTTCCAACTGGCGCAGGACAGTGTTAATTGGAGTTCAGTGGGAAAGGACCTTGCAGTGATAGTTAGGCTATCACCTTGCAGTGATAGTTAGGCTGACGATTGATGATGATCAAGTCGGCGCTGGTGCCGCGTGGAGGGTCACCTATTGTGCAGTTGTTTTCTTCCTTTGCAACTCACGCTAAGTATTCCGGCCAGCCCTTTCTCTCCATTTGCTGCTAGGACAGTATACTGTAGCTAGAGAGATGTTTGATAGACAGCGTTGATGCGCCGAGCCAGTGACAGCTTGCGCCCCGCATTAGAGAAGAAAGGCACATTAGCGCCGCGTGGTGACGTTGAATAAAGAGACCGAAGTTGTCCTTCACACAGCCATTTCCATCGTACGTTCGCTGAGTCCTTCCTTGCGTTGCGCAATTGTTTGCCACCGGAGAAAACGCGGCACAGAAAAGCGCAAAACATTAAATAGGGGTCTCCGATCAGCAAAGCATTCAATGGCATCTACATTAGCATGCTTATAGAATAAAACTCGGAGAATATGATTTATAGGTGTTGCACAGTCAGTACTGGTTTTTGAGTACACAAGAAAGTAATTCGCTGCAAAAAGTTTAGCAGCTAAATTTCGAAATGCAGCACTACACAAACGATAACACGAAACTCACTCTCCGGAGCTGCTCACATTCGCATAACTCCACAGTGATTTACTTGCAAGCCACACGGGAGCAAGACTGCAGCAAATGATTAGATCACGGCGGTGGAAGAGATATTCTAACAGAATCTTGCTAATTTAAAAGCCGCATCTGTAGTGGAGTGCTCAACTAAGCACGCCCCCTATCAGCAACTCTCACTATCCATAGTCCAGAGGCAGTTTCTATACGTCGACTTTCCGCTCCTACGCGCACGGCAGAGAGCAGGCATTAAAAATTGCCAAGGTGCTTCCTCTAGCGGTGCTCATTTCGTCCTTGCCACTTGTTTTTCTCTACGATGCTTTGAAAAAAGCGTGAGCAGGGTCTGCGCAATGTTGTGGCGTCAAGTGAATACGCGCAGCGCAGCATGCGACAGAGGATGCCTGCTCCGCAGTCTGAGTCCTCTGAGCTCGGTGGCGCTGTCCGCAGAAGGGAAGGAACATTAATTACATCCCCGCTGCGCTGCAGAAGTCGAGAACTTCTTTGTGCACTCGCTTGTGCGCAAGTGGCAGTGCGTATGCAAATGCGTTCGTACGCAGTGCAACAGCACTACGCTGTGTTTGTTTCTTCATTTTTTTATTTCTTTTTTGGACGGGAAACGAGCATAACACAGCTCCCCTCAACAAAGACGGTCTCCTGGAGTGCAGCACAGACCGTTGTCCGGGTAGAAACATCCCGCTCCCTCGAAGCCAGCGTCAGTCAGCTATGGCGGGTGAATGGGGGGACTTAATGCGAGTGAGATGAGCAAGCGTCAGACAGGCAGTGTGCTGTGTTGGTTGCGTCTGCTTGTGTATCTTTACTATGCCGTTTTCTTTTGTTGGGTTGTTTTTTTGCGTCGGAGCGCCGCAATCTTGCCTGCCTGAGAGATTGTCTCCTCCTTGTGCTCTCCTCCCTCGCAGGATTTAAACCGGACAGCTGCTCCTTGTGTACTCCCCGTGAGCAGCGATAACGGACCAGCGAGAAGGGTTGCTGCAGATTTTCTTTCTCCTTTGAGATCGAGAGAAAGCGAAAGGCATCGGCGGAGAGTCATCAGCGCAGCTATGCCGGGGGTTTCACTTAAGATATTGTGCAAAGTTCTAAAAACAGGTTTTTCGAGTTTGAAGAGCGCTTTTTACGGCGTAGCACTGTGAACAGTGTAGCGCATCAGAATATTGGTAAGGCATGCTGACTAGTGCGCTGGTTAGCTAATATTGAATAGTTAACTTGTTAACCATTACCGTTAGTCTTCTTATTATTGAGAGACGTGTAGCCCACCATAAGCAATATCCATATCACTTTTTAGAATCTCGAAAACGTGGTTAACCTTAGCGCTGTGGCCCAACAAGTGTTGCCTGTTTTGACGAGTTACGTGAACTGGAGGGGTTGCTTTGCCTCTAAGCTTTTAGAAAGCGCATGTATTTTGGAATGATGTAGGCAAAATTTGTAGAGTAAATGTGTCTACTTTCGCCATTACTTCGATTGTCCAGCCATTTCTATCTCTGTCCACAGTTGTTTTTTTTTTTCTGTCTTGATGCGCCCTTATTTTTTCCCCTATCTCACCGACCCTCCCACTAATGAATTATACACCAGATAGACGGGCAATTAATTAATGAAATGGTAATGACGCATTGGCGGGAAATGATAACGTAAAAAAAAAACGTTTTCACCAGTCGCTTTCGCGCAGGGAGAGCAGGAAGTGCCCGTCCGAAGGGCGTGTCCACTCTCAAAGCACGTGTCACGACCTCTCTCGTTTCCTTTAGCTGTGCGCCCGCTTTGCTTCTTTTGGTCCTTTCCTTTCTGGCACTGTATTGTTCAGGGCGTGCAAGAGAAAATAAAATGCAAAGAAGCACGTCTTACTTCGACGGAGCAAGAAGGGCACCAGTTGGAACTTCTATATATATATATATATATAAATACATGGCGACTGCTGGGCAAGTGCGACGATTATGCAAAGAGCGGAAATGACAGGCCTCGTCAGGTTGTCAGGAAAGGCTGTTTCAAAGCTCATGGAGTCAATACTGCTTTTCTTTCGAAACGGAAAAAGGAAAGGCGCATCTGGTGCGAACAGAAAAATCGACAATAAAGATATGAGAGAATATGCAGTAACAAAGCTGAGGCGACAGGCGTCACCCATCCTCAAGCAGCGCCTGTGTTGAATTTATTGTGAAAGCCCTCGTTTCTAATTACTATAATAAACACATCACTTCCACAGAGGAACCGAGTTCGTTAATAAATCAGAGGTTTGAAATTATCCTTGCTTTAATCATACCTGCGGTATTATGTCAGGCAGGGCATCTCTCACCCACCGCCCATTGAGTTATCACAGCAGAAAACACGAAGACATAAAGGCGATAAAGGTTCGACAAAGACCCTTGCGATATCTTTGCAGAAGATGAATGATTCCGTCATAGCGTGTCGTTTCTACGTGCTTCTTCAATCAAATATCGATTGGGCCTTGTCAGAAATGAACGGGCAAAGACCCAGTTTTCCCTAGCGACAAATAGCGCTTTTTTTTTTCGCGACTGCCAGCGACACACATGAATCACTCGCTTTGTACGTCTAGCCCTGTAAACACGTACCTTTTTGTCGATTGCCAGAGGGAGTAATTTTTCCGCGAACGGCACAGAATGGGCAGCGCAAAAGTACTCTAGAACAGGCAAAGTACCTCGAAACGGCTCCGCTCCCCATGGCTACGGAGAGCTGCCTCTATTAGTAGCAACGACGTACCATTATTGTGAGAGTCTCCCATCCTCACCAACGTCAAGTTTTCGCCCCAATCTCGAACAAAGTTAATCTCGTAAAGATCGCCACTTTCCACTGCGTACACCGATCTTCCGAAGTATCGCTAATGCAAAACCTGACGAAAAAGTGGTCGCTGTATAATGCGGAGCAGCGAATTTTCAGCGTGAAACGACGCTAAAGGCGACCACTCTTAGAATGGCTTCATATAGAAGTGCATACTAAGGCAATAATCGCTCCAGGCTAAAAAAAATAATCAAGTCTGGCGTTCTGACTTGCACTGGCGCAGAAACAACTGTAAACACTCGTTTGAAAATGCTCATAACCCGGAAAGCCTGGAACTAACCCTCGGGGTCGACATCATCGCGGTCGACGGGCGCGCGCGCGCGTGTGTGTGTGTGTGTTTTGTAATAGTGAGCAGAAAGGCGGTGCGGTGTTAACACGAAAGTCAGTGCGCACAGTTCTTGTTTGCACATCTGGTTGCAAAGAATGCTTTGTGAATAGATAATGCGGCACACTTTCTTTCAGTACACCAGGCAAACTAGGGCGTGCGTATTTGTCACTCAGACTAGGAGAATGTATTCCATATTGCGAAGAGGCTTTGCCTTCACTGCTGAAAGAATCGCAAGATGATAATTTTCTGGTTCATTGCCTTCTTGTTTTCAATGCGTTAAGAGAATCAAGAAACTAAACAAACAAACATCAAATAACTACCTTTTAAATGCCCCATTCTGCTACATGTATACTCAGAGACTCTCTACAGAAACGAGTAACGAGTAGAACATCAGAAGAGAGAAGCGGATGAGTGGTGACTAGGAACTGCAACGTTGCTCTCGCTTCTCGAAGCACAGAGATTGGATCCTTTTTCAGTGGGATGCGTTGAATATGAGAAAAATGAGATGTCAGAGTTCTCTCTTTTCTGCGTGTTTACGCCAAGATGGCAGTGTGATTACATCCCTATTCATCCGACGCCCTTTTTACAAAAGCAAGAAAAATACAAAAACACCGTGTGAGCCATGCACCCTTTAAGCGCTCATGTGTACAGTGAAGGGGCTCGCTGGAAGCAAACGCAGCGCTGGGAACACATCAAAGGCAACTTGCTGCTTCTGACTGAGCGCTTCTTTTTGAAGAATTAGACGATGAAGTATTTTTTTTGTTTTTATACTTTGCTGCACACGCTCGTCAGCAACTCGGGATTCTCACGCGTTTCAAATATTTACGTTTTCCACTTTGCGGTCATTGCATCGGCCATATTCTTTATTTTACTCCAGGGGTATTGATATAAGCAGCTACTTCTTGCTTGCTAGATTGCGACTTTTTCTCTTCTCTCTTCTCTTCTCTTTTTATCCCCTCATTCCTTTCCCCAGTGCAGGGTAGCCAACCGGAAACCTTTCTGGTTAACATCCCTGCCTTTCCCCTCTCTTTATCTCTCTCTCTCTCTCTCTTGAAATCACTGACCAAACAACACATACCATCTATCGTAATCAAAGTGCAAAGCATTTGTGCAATTCCTCTTCGCTTCCGAGATTGCTTAGTTCTCAAGCGATATATATATATATGTCGAAATGACGAGCCGTCAGTGCGGCGTTCTGTTTGCATTTACGGGAAACAGCGTGGGTGCGTAGCACCCAACGTGACGCCATACGACCGCGCCTCCTTCATTGGGATGTCAGCGACGTCGATCGAGAAGTCTAACCCCATACAGTGTCGATGTAGGCGATGATGGATGAATGCCTTTCGCAATCGGAGCTGCACACGTGTAGCCACCTTTTGCAAGGCGACCGAGGCCGGTGACCTCCTTATGTCGTTCCACACTTACATCTGGAACGATATATATTTATAGTAGACGGTAGCGACACTCACGGTGTTCATACTGCATTCGCAGCTGTAAAGCAGGCTTTGCGGCTTCAAATAAACGCTCCAGGGTTTTTGCCTCCACCTCTGGGAAGTTGCGAAACGTGCACACTAGCAGTAACACTTCTTTGAAGACTGAAGGCCTCCTCATAAAGCGTACGAAAGTCTTCTTAGCGAACTTCGTCGTCGATCACTGCGCGTAGGAAGGGGAAGCCATTCTCCAGAAACCACCGAGGTGCGAAGTGCATGAAGGAGTGCCGCCTCATAGTTTTAGGTCTTTTTACGTTCGTGAAATCTCGAAGTAACAAGGTGCGACTCCTCCGTCCTTGATAACAACGCCGCCCACTGTGGTTTCGGAGCAGCTCTTCCACCCCTGCCATCACTACAGCTATATCTCTCGGGTCAAAGACCGATGGCGTTGTGCCTATGCTATGCATGTAAGAAAAAAAAATAGCCTTCTAACCTGCTTTAACCAGAAATAAGAAGATAGTTTAGTTTAGTTTATGGGGTTTAACGTCCCAAAGCGACTAAGGCTATGAGAGACGCCGTAGTGGAGGGCTCCGGAAGTTTCGACCACCTGGGGTTCTTTAACGTGCACTGACATCGCACAGTACACGGGCCTCGAATTTCTCCTCCAAAGAAATTCAGCCGCCGCGGCCGGGATCGAACCCGCGTCTTTCGGGCCAGCAGCCGAGCACCATAGCCACTGAGCCACCGCGGCGGCTGAAATAAGAAGAAATATATAAAATAGATAAAAATAAAACATCAAATGAAATAAAATAAATAAATAACCAAGAGAAATATAGCAAAGGGTGAGTAGATGTGCTAACTTGCTGGGCGAAACACAATTCCTGGAATAGCACGGCGCGCACCTGGCCGCTAATGAATGAATGAATGAATGAATGAATGAATGAATGAATGAATGAATGAATGAATGAATGAATGAATGAATGAATGAATGAATGAATGAATGAATGAATGAATGAATGAATGAATGAATGGGTCATTTTGGAAACAAGGAAAGTATTTTAACAATACATTTAAAGAGGGCACTTCACTTGCAGGAAAGGAACATTTCAATTGTGGGAAATGGACCTGCAATCATTCAATTTCTTTCGTGTTTCGCTGATAATCCATGACTTTACAGTCACGAACAAGTATCCGAAGAATATCATTGGCAGCGCGTGCAAATCGTTGGTCTGATTAATAGCAATGGCTAGAAATACAAGAAAGTGGCGATGGGGGGCATTGACTAACCCGAAATTTAACCTAAAAGTAATGCTCGTAAAAAGAACACAAATGGTTAAGCGCCCTTCTGTTCAAATCGCAGCTCGTCCAGCTTCTCATTTAATAAGCATCGTGCATGAGTGATCGTACGTGCATAAAACAGGGCCGTACGCACCGCAGTCTCTCGCAGGCTAGTTTCGCGCAGCTCAGAATGTAATTCTCTGGGAAGGCGATGGGAAGTTGCGTGAACAAAAGAGGAGGGGAAAAGTTGGAGAAGGTAGAACAGTGGAACGAGGCTATCGATCTAGACCCCGCAGGGAGCCAAGAAATACTTTAACACCCAGGCAAGAATTTCCTCCCGTTCTGACACCCCCTTCCCTCTTACCTCCTGTCTTTAACAGAGGTGCTCGCATGAAAGAACGGTTCCCCGCCTCCCGCCGACAACCCGCAGGGTTCACCTTGCCTCCTAAAGAGCGAAAAGATTTCTCCCTTCCCTGATGTAAGATGCCAGGTGCAACGTAAAGAACTTCAGCTCATTGTTTTCGGCTCCTTTTCTCGTTAATATTTTTGTCTCGTCGTGTTGAAGTGCGGGATCTCAAGCAGCGCATGTGTACGACGAAGAGCGGGCGAGAATTTGGGACGCGTTTTCGGATGACGGATAGCGGATCTGGATTACTCGCACAGCGCGTATTTAAGAACACTATATGGCAGAGCACTGATCCTTACGCCCGGAGTCAAGCCGCGCGCACGGAGGTCTTCGGAAAGTGTTAAGCCGAGTGCACCAGAGCACGCCTTTTATGCCTGAAGAACGCGCCTGAAGTGAAGGGAGGCGACGCTGTAGTTCGACTCCAAGACCATGTGTTTGTGCATTTTGTTCCACCCTTTTAATGCGCTTAATTTTACGTTCTTTATTCAAAACCTTTGTCATTTTACTTGCAGCTTCTGGCACTCGAGCTTTAAAAGCTACTTTGTTTCTCACCATGTGCCCAGAGTACTTGAGGCGACGAACTTTGAGCTTCTCCGGAGTTTCACGCCATAAATTTCCTGACTCATGCATTTTGCAACATCCTGCAGCCTATACCTATGTTCTCGCAAACCGACTCTGTATGCTTTATATATGTTGGTTCTCTGGTACTGTCTTATGTTTATTCTTGGTTCACTTTCTAGTATATTATAGTCACGACGTGGTATATCAAAGCTTTCATTTTATGCCACCACTATGACTGAGATTGATCGTGTTCTGAGCAAGGGGACTCCCAGGCCGGCTCAGCCGACCGTTCGTTTAAATACAAACCCAGGCGGCGTCCTGTCAAAGTAACGGCTAACGAAATCACCAGAAATCACCAAACCTAAATAACCGAATGACGCCTTCTTTTCGCTGCAAACTATGCACACTTTCGATGGTAAAGAGTACAAATGTGCGGACAGCATGGTGATCCCGAAATCCAGACACCCGGGTCACTCCGGCTCTTTCGCCACCTCAATTTCATTTTTTTTTTTCAGATAGCGCCACCCGTGACCTCATTCGTCAACCTTACACGGAGACGAAGCGGCCATGTGTTGACTTCCACTCCAACCTCTGTTTTCCAGCCACCAGTTCCACTCACCCTCGTCCGCCTTCACGGGCTGCCTTGCCGGCACAGCTGAGTCAAAGCGTTCTTCGCTTCGATGGCGGTGACCGTTCATGCCCGTTCACTTTTTCTTTTACTTTTATCACAAGTCTGGGTGATATACAAGTATTGTATATTCTATGGACCAACTCGGAAATCTTTCACTCAAAAAAATTCGCCTCTTTTCATCGCAGCTGAAAGCAGCTTTTCGAGTGCAGACTTTGTTCCTGTAAAGACCTCCCCGTTTCCCATCTTTCTCTCTCACTCTTCCTTGACTGCCTCTTACCCTCGAGGCATAATAAAAAAAAAAGCCACAAAAGTAGACGCACGCGTCAAGTTTGTCAACAAAGAAATGTTTACGAGCTCTTTTTGGCACCCGGAACTCCCAGTGTTTTTCTATCGATTGAAACTTGACGCTTCTATTTGCAGCTTATTTGCTTATACTCCTGGTGGGCCTGCTTGTTCGCTTTATTTCTTTCAGGACGCGTTGTGTTTGTCGTCGGTGACGATGAGGTCAGCAGGAAGGGATCTGTGCTCTTGTATTTCCTTGAGCGACTGCAGCATAAAGTCGGAGGCTGCTGAGTTTTTGAACCGCTTTCAGTCTTCCGGTCTACCGAGGGGCCTTACCTCCTTCAAACCGGAAGAAAGAAGTACTGGGTCGCATTTTTTCATTTTTTCGAAGTGTGAGTTTAGAACAACCTGAGTTTAGAACAACAAAGTACTTTATTTAAATAATTTATTAGTGCTATAAGCAGCCCTTTGGCATTTGGGCTATCAGCGTGGGAGTACGGCTGACACTTTGTACGCTAAAGGCAAGTTTTTTTCACGCGTCCCACGCCACGCAGCAAGCAACCAAAGCTCAACAATACACCTTAAACGCTGAATAGATGCATTCTTGAGACAAAAGGTACAGTAAACATTGGGAAAAGCACACGAAGCGTATAGCACGTGCTAAATAGAAAACACAATCCATGCACCACAGTCCTCAGCGGAAGGTAGTTAGGGCTAACTGTGGCCTCGGGAAAGGCGGTGTGAAAGAACACGCTGGCAGAGGTCTACACTAGGAACTCTGTGCGAGATTAACCTCGCACCAAACGACGAAGCTCTCTGCAGTTGTAGTTTGCTTGTCGTGAGCTCCGTACTCAGGCCACAATTCTTTAGTGCTTTTCCGTGATTGCGCGGCCCCTGTCGAACATAATCCGGCTTCATTACTGAATCACCGTGTGGATACATTTATTTAACATTTATTGGCGAGAGGCCTTTGTCGGTTTCTTGAATACTTAAGGCTCAGACGTCTGCTCTGCTTGCCCTGAAAGACTAAAGCTTCTGTAATCAATCATCGGTGTTTACTTGTTCATCATGCTTTAAAATTTTACTATGTGATTGCAAGGACTCTTCTTGGTTCTATCAATTTCCATGACGTACTGCCATTCCCAACACATGTCCAGGCAGGATAACTTTTAAACCGGTCGATGAAGCCTCGTTCAGCTGAAACACCTTAATTATGTATACTTTCGACTGGCACCGTTGAGTGAACACAACGCACGCAACGCAACCAGGAAAGAGCAGAGGTCTCTTCGCCAAGACGGCTCACCAGAGAGGCTCCTTTTCAGCTTGAGTCCGTATTATTGCGCATGCACGTCTGCACACTGTCCGGCGCGCAAGCGATGAAGCAATCGGCGGAGAGGGCTCACGGAGCGCCCTCAGCTGAAAGCCTCGGCATCATGCAGTAGCAGCAACGACTGGCGGGCGCAGCGTAGCCTTGACGATGTCAGCTACCGCGCAACCAGTGAAAGGGGGGACTCTGAGGCCAAGCGCGGCAAATATCGAACAGTCTGCGCGTTCGCTTGAGCCGGAACTGAACACTCCCACCCTCCGCTGGGTAGGTTTTTTCTTTCTGTCTTTTCACAAAATAGGGAGAAGCTATAACAAAAGCTCCCACAAAGAGAAAAAGAATTCAAGGGCAATATAAATGCGAGAGGCATCATCTCTACACAAATGCGTCCACCTTCCCTCGCTTCCTCTCCTTCTTGCCCAGCGGACCGCACCCGATCGTAATCGCCACTCGCATTCCGCAACGGGGTTTGGGCGTCACATGAACTTTCGTGAAACGGCGCACGGCAGTGCTGACGTACACAGGAGTGTACCCGGACGGTGTGTCTGTTTATTTTGCCCATTGAGCGTGTGGTCCTGACTGGGAAACTGTTTACTTTATTATTTATTTTTTCCTTTTCTCCTTTAATTTCTTCTTCTTAATTTCGCATGAATTCCCTTTTGTCCTCTTACTCAGTTCTTTTATCACTTTTTTCTGCTTTCTTTCTGTGGCCTCTTTCATCATTTCTTCTGCTCTTTAGTCACTTTTTTTTTTCACATGAACTATAACGTCCTTTCATTCTCTTTCTTCCTGCCTTCCCTTGTTTATAGTCTACCTCATTCCTTACTCACTTCCTGCCCTTATTTTTTGCCCACTCTTCCTTCATTCTTTACTTGCTTTCGTTGCTCGCTTTCCTGCGTACCCTCTGTGTCCTTGGTTTTCTGACCCTCCTCTCTCTTCTTTTTCTTTTTTTTTCAATTTTCAGTGCACCGCCCACGATTTCTTTGCTGCGGTGCGCAACCATCGCGACAATACGCGCTCGGCTGCAGCTGTGGCCCGGAAGATTGGCTTTCCTGCTTTACGTAAGCGAAGAGAAGGCGATCGATTAAATTGCGTCTCACCAGGGGTGGCCAGTGATCAAGGCTTCCGTATGGAAGCCGAAACGTCTTCGTCTTCATATTAAACAACAACCTTTTGGTCGGCGTTCCTGCTATTGAATTCATGTATCTTCTTCCCCGACCAGACGAGTTTTCGTCAAACGTTAGATTTCAAGTACACGCGCTGTTTTATTGCTCCCTCTGCGCACAAGCCAGCATCAAAGCTCTTCGATACCTTCTAATATAGCGGATGCGAGGTACGGCAGGAACGATTCACAAAAACGTCAAGCCATAGGCCTTTGCAAGCGCGGCTTAGGAGAACTTATTCGGTCGCCAAAGAAGCCGATGAGATGAGTCGCTGTATCCTCCAAATAGATGAAATGTGAGCGTGCGCACTAAAGCGGAGCAAGAAATAAATAAGCAGCGTATTGAAATAGGAGCCGCGAAATTAGCTCTTAGAAATGTCTTTGATATTGGCAGAAAACTTTTCTTTTTACCGCTATTCCAGAAAAAAAAGAAAAAGAGGAGGAAGGGGGATATTGCTACCGCGTTAATTCATAACGAGACTTCCTCGAAATCTGGCAAGCTTCTGAGACAAGTCGCCAACTGGATGTCGTTCTTCGACCGAATTTCTCGTCCCTTTGATCATTCAGTTTTCAAGAATCATATCATTCACTCGATTAAGACCACAACACTTCTCATCAACCCACCGTCCACTGCCTGGAGAGCAATGTTTAAAGAATAAGCGTGCGATGTGTTATAGAGAGAGAGAGAGAGAGAGAGAGAGAGAGAGAGAGAGAGAGATTGAGACAGCAAGGTTCTTTAATGTCAGGCAGAGAATTTAGCCGGCGTTGAAACCGAGCCGACATGCTAGTCTGCGTTGAGGAGGGGTTTTGGAAGATGTAAGCGGAAAGCGAAGGGTGCCGAAAATGCAAAATAACAAAGGAAACATATATGCTGTCTTTCAATTACGTGTGACACAAAGGAGAATGCGATAAAGTTTCGAAATTAGTGAGCAACTCTAATTTACAGCAGGTGTACAGCAAATGGTTCAGTGCAGGGCAATTACGTTATCAAGCGGTATGCAAAAGGGGTGCGTTGAGGAGGGAGCAGCAGTATGCGATAGGTAGGGAAGCGCTGTAAGTGGTAAATAAGAACATCTACTTAGGGCAGGTAGGAAAATAGCGCGAATAATAAGAATATGGGGTGGAGCGCATTAGGCAGGCACTCTCGGATGATGAATGGTTCGGTTTGGTTTGGTTTGGTTTATGGGGTTTAACGTCCCAAAGCGACTAAGGCTATGAGAGATGCCGTAGTGGAGGGCTCCGGAAATTTCGACCACCTGGGGTCCTTTTACGTGCACTGACATCACACAGTACACGGGACTCTAGAATTTCTCCTCCAAAGAAATTCAGTCGCCGCGGCCGGGATCGAACCCGCGTCTTTCGGGTCAGCAGCCGAGCACCATAACCACTGAGCCACCGTGGCGGCGGATGATGAATGCAGTTTACCAATATCCCCCCAGATAAAAGTATATAACATCTCAATTTTACTGTTACTCACATGCGAGACAGAAAGGTGGAGGCTAACGAAGAAGGCTCAACTTAAATTGAGGACCACTCAGGGATGTATGGAAAGGAAGACCGCTTTAATTAGAGAAGTATGGGAAGGAGAAGCCTTTCTCCGCATTGGACGTAGTTAGGCTGATGATGATAAAAGCTTTTGTATGTTGTTCTAAATAAACGAAATACAGGAACTACAACCCTAGTCCTGAGCGCAGTCGAGCTTTTGCAGTCATTTCCAGTTATTATGCGTACGTCAACAGCCTCTCTCGACTATAAGCGCTACAGCAACCAAGCGGCCACATATGTGTGCGCGCAAGAACTATGTACAGGGCTGATCAAAAGTTCCCGGGCCACAGGCTCTGCTTTTGAGCTGTACGGTAAGGCAGTTACGACACTCTGAAGCTCTGACGTTCAAAATATCTCTAGAGGGTAGGAGAACTATCGTTCTGACCACCAAGAACTTTGATAGCTTAATCGGCACTTCATTGCAGGATATACGGAAGAAAACCAGACCCTGAGACCTGGGAATTTTTGGCCAACGCTGTACATCGTTTACAAACTGAGTTTTCAGCCCGCAGCTTTGGGACGGCCCACCCTATTGCGTACCATACCATACCATACCATACCATACCATACCATACCATACCATGCCGTACCGTACTATACCATATCGTACCGTATCGCACCGGGTCGTGCTATTTGTGCGAAGGTAAAGCTAAGGCGGCTTATAGGCGGTGAAATGCAATGAGCCATCGTTATGACGAGACGCCATATAGGGTCGCCGGATACAGTCGCCGAATTTTCACTATCTTTGACACAATCAGATAACAGCTTGCATCTAAATTTTCCTCCACTGCTGAATTCATTATTACGATCTTGTACCGTAATTGGTAATTCGCTCGCTGCCAGCGTATATCTTCGTTTTTCTGCCACATTGCGGAGCGCACATTGTGCGCACGTGACTCAATAAACCGGCACGCAGCAGAGCGGAAACGATCCGAATAAATTTTACCTCCACTTTATCGCCTACACCATCACGTGGGCCCAAGAGTGCAATTTAGTGTCCTGCTCTCGGCAAAGCCATACTCATCCAAACGCTCCACCCAGCTCCTCTTAGTGGCCCTAGCCTCCTCGCCCACGCTCACGTTTTGTTTCGGCCGTAACGGCTATCACATCCGCCTGCCTCGTGAAACGTCTGCGTCTCTTTTTTTATGACCAGCATCTTTAGAGCAAGAAGAAAATATGAAATGCGGCTTCGTTCGGTCCCTGCACAGCACACCTCAACGGACACTCGTAGCCTAGCGTCTGCATCACACAAGGCCGTCGGACATCATAGTGGTGTGGTCAGAATTTTTGCCCTCTCGCTCTCGTTCTCGTTGGGCATCTCTTTCATTACCCCCTTGGGTGCCGTGTGCGCCGGGCAGGAAGAAGAGCGGTGGCGGGAAGCCAGTGGCGGCGCGTTCAGCCCCTTTTTACACCCTTTCGTCGCCTCATGCCCATCGTGAGCGCCAGCCCAGAGAGTCATGTATGAGCCATCCCTTCTCATTCCAGCGAGAGTCTGCTAAAGCCACCGCACAAAGGACAATGGAGAGACAATAGAAAAAATGATTAAGAGGCGGGAGAATAATGAATCGAACGCGACTCACTGAATTGTTCTTGTTTGTTCTGGCGCCCCGCTATAGTTCTAATGCTTCCGTTCCGCGTAAACACGTCATTGAAGATCTATATCTCTCGCTCAACAGAACACTCGCACCAAGGGTCATATATATGCGTTTTCATCGCGTTCTCGTCGCGGGTGCGCTTCCGACCTGGTGGTGTTTATGGGGGTGCGGTCGCCTGAGTGAGGGAAAGGACCTTAGGGAACGACGAAGCTATACTTTCGGGGCCCCAAACGGGCGGGTGTACAGCCCGCGCATGATTGTCACATCGGCGCGGAGAAGATTACTCCCGTCGCTCGCCACGCCAGATTTAGCTGGAATTGCCATGCACGCACTAGGGTTGCACTCAGGGGCGATATTACAGCTTGCGACCAGTATTGTCACTAAGCCGCGCCGGAGAAAACTCCACGGGACAGGGTGGCGGCGAAGCTCATCTCCGCGTCCACGTCGGCACGCGTTTACCCTATACGATGTTCGGCGAAGCGTACAGAGCGCTGTGACGTCATTGACGATGACCTCCTGTCGCGGACTTCGTGTTATGTACTATGGTGCGTCGCGCCTGCAGAGTGCGGCGGCTTGTGGCTCTCAGAAGCACAGCATCGGTTGAGCGCAAAGTGACAAAGGTTGTCTCGAACTCTGCTGGCTCGCTACCGTTTCGGCTTAGCGTCTTTTGTGGAAATAAAAAAAAGGAATTGTCTACAAGGGCGTCACGACATCTTATGGCTGTAGAGAGACCAGTCCGTAGGTGGCCGATAGAATATTTCATTAGACGATGGCCGGCATCACCTTCAACTCGGGAGTTGTTCTTATATAAACCAGGCCTCTGCACTGTGACCAGCGTGGGCCCTATACCGGGTGATTTTTTTTACAAGACTCAGAAGTTTAGGAATGCCTTCTAACCTCTGGCTGTATCGTTAAATTTTGATGTGGCGCCAAAAGATCCGAAAGCGTTTCCTAGTTCAACGTTCGCGGAGAAAAAGTATCCCATTGCAACACGGCAGAAAGGAGCCACGAGAAAGGGCACTGTTTATAACATCGAGAAAGAGTGCCGCTACCGAAAGGAAGGAAAGTTGAGACTTGGCACGTCGCAGGAAACACGTACGTATCGCTACAGGCGCGTCTGGAGCCACGGTTTGTATATTTTTTTATTCAACAGTAAACGTGTCATACAAGCGTCTTCGATTACGCCGTCACTTAAAAACACAGGAATTTCTTACAAATGCCTCTTAGGACACCGTGCTTTCTCGCCCCGCTAAGGTCATCCCATTAAAAATTACTAAAATACTAATTATAAACGCTTAAATAGATAAATGAGGATGACATCAGAAAATAGTTACCAGCTTCATGAGTGAGTAATGGTAGATGACGGCGTAGCCTTCACGGCTTCACTAACTTAACTTCCCCCAGCTTAACCCACATCTGTTTAATGCAGTGGCGGGCTCAAACCAAACGTCTGAAAACATCTTTCACCGCGTCAGATCAACGCGCGCAAGCGTGCTTAGCACAGCTCGCTTAGTGCCGCAAGTCTCTCGGTCGGCTATAATTCTCGATTGTGCATCTGTATAGCGATCATAGTCTGGTTTATGAACACGAGAGGAGATTGGTTACGGAGCGCTTCCCCGAAGAGGCTAAAGCAAAATCCTTGCAGTATCTTCGGAGCAGTATGGTATATTCAATATTTCAGTGTTCAGCAATCATCGAATTAACTGCTCAGAAGACCCTTAGGGCACGTCCGCACTTCGGAGTGGATATTTTTTAACGCTGGCGTTTCGTCCAAAACGCGGATAGTGCGGGTTTAAACACATCGGCCGGAATCAGAACGGTGTAGTAATATAACCTCTTGAAAAGCTTCTGAAAGGATGCTTGGAACCTTCATATTATTTTTCCCCTCGAAGTCACTCTCCGCATTCCGGTAACTTTCTTCGTTCCGCCTGGACCTGTGTATTCATTGCATCAAGGTATGAGATGCAGTAGAATCAGTGCCCGAATTAAGTGTTAAAGATGGTGCGGTTTTCGAGCCCCAGATACTGTCTGGTCGATACAGTGTTTGCTTGCTTCCGAGAAGACATTGGCGAATTTTGTGTTCAGAGAGGATTTCGGTGAATTTTGAGTTAATCTTCACAAATACCGTTGGATCTGTTTCAGCCCCCGAGCAAGAAAACATTGCGTGAGGTCGTACACAACATCACGCAACGTTATTTTCTTGCTAGCCTGTGGCATGCACGAACGCAGAAATATGTACGTATTGTTAGAAAGAAAGAGGGATTTATTTGAGTGTGTTTCAACAGCCAGTTGAACTAAACGCGAGCACACTAGGTCAAATACAAAAATGATTACATGAACACTATGCATTAGGTAGAGAATTTAAAAACAATTATTTAGAATTAGCAATTAAAAACACCAATTTAGGCAAATATGCCCGTGCTTAGAAATGTCGAATTATATGCGATCTGCAAACAAGTCGTGGGAAAAATGGCATGCATCTCAGAATAAATGTATCAGAACATATGGTGGCTTTTGCATGAGGTACACGAAATCTCAGTGACATCTACAGTTGTCCACTGTCGGTTGAGTCGCGCTCAACTTTTTGCAGAAACTGCATGTCACGCATGAGTCGCCTGTCATGAAGAGTGTACACACTGAGGTGTGGTAAGGGAGACTCACGGTCGTAGAAACGACGGCGACCAATATATCTGTAAGAAAGGATGCGTTGAGTTTACGCTGAACTTGATCGATTTTCTTGCGATAGCTAACCGAGACACTGTTCCAGGCTAATTACGCGAAATCAAGACGTGATATCACGAAATTACAGTATAGAGTACACACACTCGCATCGACGAAATTTTCTTCTTAATCTCGGAATAAGACCAAGCTGCCTCAGTTCGCGCAAGACGATTGAAGATACATGCAATAAGAAATCAAGCCTTGATTCAACAATAACACCAAAGTCTCGTACATGGGCAGCACGAGATATTTGGCCGGCAAGAAAGTGTATAATCAAACATAACTGTATCGCGTTTGCTAGTTAGAAAACGGAAGTTTTCTTATTGAGACGATTCATCCAGCACCATGTCTCGATGTTGTCAATGTGAGCTTGCAAACAGCGGCAGTCTTGTAAGTTCTCAATCTTACGGAATCATTTTAAATCGTCTGCAAAGAGCAAAACTCTAGAGCCTGTGACGTGTAACGGCAAATCATTAATAAACACTGAAAAAAATAGCGGTTCTAAGTTGGAGCCTTGAGGCACTCCCGATGATGATACAAACTCGTCGGTCACACATCTGGAAAATCGGACCGCACTACGGCGGCTGCCAAGGTAGCTTTTGGGCCTTTGCACTGCATGGGGCAAAGTCCGCATTTCTCCATCTTCATCAGAAGTACTTCATGGGAAACCTTGTCGGAAGCTTTAGTCATGTCAAAGTAGATTGTCTACCTGACTACGATTGAACACGTGAGGCACACTCTATCGGAGAAAGTTGCATAAATTCGTTTCCACAGATCGCCCGTTTAAAAAACCGTGCTGCAGAGCTGAGATCTTTTGTTAGAAATACGAGCTCATGCGCTCGTATATTCCCATTTCAAAAACTTTAGCGAAAGAATAAATCAGTGACAAAGGTCTAAAATTATTCACATCAAAAGCATCGCCAGGCTTGCATACAGGAACAACTACTAACAGTTTCCAAACACAAGGAAAAACACCAGTGTGCAGGGATCAGTTCAACAGGACCAAAACAGGAACAAAAATGTCGGCGCATCTTTTTATCATGAATCTGGAAATATCACCGACTCGTGCTGAAAGTTTTGGCTTAAGCTTTTTAATTTACCGATAGAACCTCATGCTCTGCGACACTTTCGTACGCTAAGCAGTCAGCGCTGTCTTCAAAAGTGATAACAGCAGTTGTGCTATAAAGGCGCACAAAACAAGAACTGAAGTGGTCAGCGAAAGCTTGGCACACATCTTGCGGTTTTAAACACATACCATCATGCAACTTTAGCCCAGCAGCACTATTATCATTTCCTTGCTTCCACATAAAAGCCCAAAAACAGTTTGGTTCTGGTTTAAAGTTCTGATAAAAAGTTCGTGGTATTCATCTTCATTGCATGCAATCAGTTTTTTTTTTTTTTACATTTTGTCTACGCAATGAATATCTTTGGTGCCCATTATTCACTTTCTGATTTATGTACAGTTTGTGATGGCGCTGTTTTTTCTTCAAGTAGTGCCTCAAATAGCTAGAAAACCAGCAAGGGAATCAGTCTTTCCCGGTTGACACCGTAGTTTATAATTTTTTCATTATTCTCTGTAAAACTGATGTCAGTAGCTCAGCGCCCTAGTCAACGTTCTCGATCTCAAAAAATTGAGAGCAGTCGTTGTACTGAAGCTCACTGTGCAGCCCAATCGCCGTAAGAGTACGTAAATTCTTCTAGTATCATCTCACGCACTGGACGATAAGACAAAAAGAATGGTAGACAATATAACGAATGACATTTTTCTACAAGAACAAGAGGATCGCGCACCGCTTTCACATCAAAAAGAGACAAATTAGATATAATTAGATCTGAAATGTTACCAGCGCAGTTCTTCATCGCATTATATTGACGTAACCTATTGAAATTAATCGAACCACAAAGACATTCGGCTTTTTCTGGTACGGCTGTGCAGTCACAGTGACCAAACCGGTCGCCCGTTCGACTTTAGGAAGATTGAAGTCCCCGTAAATGTGAATCCTGTACTTTGAAAAATCAATTTTTTTCTACAATATCCACAAAACCGTCAGTGAAAACGTTCCGATCCGAATTTGGCGGAAAGTAATAAGAACCGACGAGATAGAGGGGATTTTTTCATGGTTTGTAATTTCCAACCACATACATTCTTCGTAGGTCTCCAGGTCTGGTCTTCTAAATGCACTTAGCACAGAACGGTACGCTATCAGAACTCCACCCCATATTTAATTTGGTCAGAAAACATTCTATTGGCCCTGAAAACAGCATACTCATCTCAGAAATGAGAGGAAGTTGCACACGATGAGTTTAGGCACGTTTCTGTAAGGCATATAATGTCGTGCTCACATCGATATGCCTTCGCGAAGAGCTCTTCCCATTAACTCGGAGCCCTCTTGTGTTTTGATAATGAAATTTTATTTCCTGTGCCCTTTTCGGACGTGGTTACAGCACCGTTAGGATCATTAAAGTGCCGTGAAGAACACAGCTTTCTAAAGAAAGGGCGAAATACGCAACCATCAGGGCACATTTAAGGTTTTCTCACCAGCTCGAACAAATGCTCATCCACAGAATCATGGAAGGAACAATACGTATCGGACATCGTTTCCAGCCTTGTACACGTAATAACCTTGTCGCCTGCTATATCCGCCAAAAGTTCCTGTGTGTCTAACGCTGTTGTAGTCGGACCCAAGCGAGAAACAAATAGGTTTTTCTTTGCCGGTAATTTTGGTGCTACATGGAGTGCTTAGCCGTGCAAAACGTCGCTCGAGGCCGAGATGGTTGGCTCACCGCTTCTGACGGGCGTTGCAGATGATTGCGTTAACACTGAGCAGGGGGCTTGGGTGGGAGTGGGTGCGGAATTTGTGGCAGCGTGGCTTGTCGCCACAGCAGACCTGCAGTTGCTAGATTCCAAACAGTGGGAGAGCAAGCACTCACTCTGGTCGGCGATACGAACCAGAACACATGCACCCAGGCCACTCACAGCCTCATGCAGGAGCGAATTCTCGGCTCGAAGCTGTCGCACATCACTCGGCTAGCCATTTTTTGCACCATCTGAACAACACTCGATGAAGCACTGGCGGAAGCAGTGTCTTGAATGTCCAGGGAAGAGCGAACCTCGAGGGGCGTTTCCTTGTTGTTGGTTTTGCAGATAAGCTCTGTAGCCGAAGGACTGCGGCGCTTCACGCAGTGAACATATTTGTATTTGCTGGTCCCGCATTCCGTGAGAATATTGCATTCCTTGGCATGTATGTTGGTGTAACTGAAATGCAAAAGCTGTTTGCAAGACGCGCCCGGTAAAGATTGCTGCCTAGCACGAACGGGCTGGGAGCCGCATGCTCATGCGTCTGCCGCGGGCGCCACCTTGAGCATGTCTCATAACATGTCACACAACCGTGTACACCCCCCCCCTTACCCCCCCCCCCCCCCTCGCAACGCATAGCACCACACCCGCGTCAGACTTCACTGCATCACACTCTGCCCTCATTCATATCGACACTTCGCCGTTAATCTAAGAGAAATAATTATTTAAACGTACCACTGGAAAAAAGAAAACATCCCAACGTCCGCGGTACCCTGCTCAACTTCATGCGCAAGGAAAACTTGATATTCTATATAGTCCAGAGTTTGACGGAATACCGTCTGGCTAGGAGCGAACATAGTGTAAATAACAAACATACACTCGCCAAATTATTCAAAAAAAAAAAAAGGAAACGACGTTTCCGGGCCCGTACGGGTGCCCTTGATCACAAGAGCGCTGCATGGAACGACAGTGGCTTATATACGGTTAAAATTTCCTTGTGAGCGATTGTATATTTACGGCAGATTACCACGTGTCCTGTTAAGAGCATGCTTTGTGCTATGTATATGGAATGATTCCAAAAGGAGGCGCGATGACAAGTTTTTCTCTGTGCTAATGATAGACGCTTCGTCTCAATCAATGGGGTGTCCTGTTGATGCGTTGTGTACCGCCAAAGCATTAGATGTAGAGCGGCCGTTCATGACGTCACTCTGATGCTCTTTGAGCTTTCGTCTGAAATTTCCAGTTTCGCCAATGTAGGCGGGGTCACAGCCTTGGCATGGTATCTTGTACACCACACCAGGGTATCTTGAGCGTTCTAGGTGGTCTTTAACTCGGACCACTGCTCTTTTAACTTGCTGGTAGGCTGATGAGCAATGTGCACGTCATATCTTTTGAAAATGCGGGCAAGTGCCTCGCTCACCCCCGCAGCGTACGGAATACTTGCACGCTTGGTTTCCCTGTTTTTCTCATTTTGGCCAAGTCTGGATGCTTGGGCGGAGCGCTCTTGGCTTTTCAGAAGCTGCTGGGGGTATCCGTTGCATTTGAGATCTGCTTTCACTTTGGCGATTTCACAGCGGCGCTTTTCCGGGCTCGAGCATAGGGTGAACGCGCGATTAAAGAGTGATTTGGAGACCGAACACTTGTGTCCAATAGGGTGCGCTGATTCAAAGTTGAGGTACTTTCCAGTGTGCGTCAGTTTTGGATACACCGAGGATTCAAGCCTAGCGTTTTTCCTCTGGACGAGGACACCAAGGAAAGGGATTCGTCCATTCATTTCCTCCTCCACGGTGAATTGTACAGTTGGCTGGATTGAGTTTAGATATACAAAATATGTATTGTCGAGACAGAATCTCAACAGGCGGCAAAGATCGTCCACTACAATCGCTCACTAGGAAATTTTGACCGTATATAAGCCACTGTCGTTCCATGCAGCGCTCTTGTGATCAAGCGGAGCCGTACGGGCCCCGAAACGTCGTTTCCTTTTTTTTTTTTGAGGAATTTGGCGAGGGTATGTTTGTTATTTACGCTATCAACTTGATATTCCTTCCGAAACCCGCGTATGCATCGTTTTAGACATTCGCGGGATATCTGTAAACTTGTCGCACAATAAGAGACTGCAGTCACGGCGTTTCTTTAAGACCATACCAGATTTTTTTACGTGTTTATTAAACAAAGGTCGCCTTCTTTTGCGCGCATACACATACATAGTAAGTCTTTACAGGAGCAACGCCTAACCCACACAACATACCTGGGAAGCACGTCTGCGCACCTCTACCCTGGACGACCAACGAGCGCTCATCGGTTTCGCTCTAGAGGCTGCCAGATTCCAAGGAGTCTTGGCCGACCCCTAGATCTGGGCCTTTGGCCCCTTGACTGTTTTAATAAATGCTTACCAACCAACCAACCATCCTAAGAAAAGTACCACATATAGCCGGGGCCGCCTCTCGCATGGTATCCACACACAGGCTGCGAAAGCGAGCAGCTACACCGAAATGAAGGGCGGGGGGGGGGGGGGGGGGGGGGGGGTGAAATCGAAAAGCGCCGCCACGTGAGCTAAGACGAAATAAATGAAAAGAGGAATTCTGCGCCCAACGAAGAAGGGAAGCGACGACGGCGGCGCTGCAACGACAGAAGGAAAGCCCGACACCGGCGCAATGTTGTCGGTGAAGCAGCGAGAGACAACTCTGCCGCAAAAAAATAATAATAATAACAGCAAAAGGAGGTGTCACGAGACACCAGGGAAGTGAAGAGAGAGGAACGTGTGGACCGAGCAGCTGCGGCCGATTCGGTGAAAAAATAAGATAAAGAAACGCAGAAGAGGGCGCTGAAATGATTCGCTTTGACGCGAGCAAAGCGCAGGAAAGGAGTCAGTCACTCGCAGCCTCCGCTGCTTCTGATGCTCTGCACACGAATGGGGCTGGTCTTTGTCGTACAGCCCTTGCCCACACTGTCGTTGCCAGCTTGGAAGCAGACTTCTGGCCTGTCGTATTCTGTCCTACACGCACAACGTCTGCAGGCTTTTGATCTGGTGCGAACGATGTTCTCCATGAATGACGCATGAGTGAATCTTGGAACCGGGCTGTTGCGCGACTACTCAAGCAAAGTGGTCCCGACTCCCGAGGGTTCCTTCGTTGTTCTTCTCTCTCACAGTTTCTAATTGTTTGTTTTCCTTGCCTGCTCCTCCTCGTATGGGCTGCGTGGAAGCTGCCAGGCGGCCGGCGTCCTGTGCGGCATGAACGACGGCGACGACAATAAAAACACGCACTACTACGTCACGATAACCGGCCGTCTGCAGGTGTTGTGCCTTCTAGACATTAGCACACGCGCACGCGCAGCGACTTTGGGATGCTCGAAAGTGCCAGATCCACTCAGTGGCATAGCTGTCGCCGTCGTAATTAAATAGGAAATGTCCTAGAAACACCGAGGGCGCCGTACACACAGCAGCGGGCCGCCCACTTGCCCCGGTCCCTGCCATAGATAGGTCCAGCAGGGTCCCGGAGAACCGTTCGGAATGACGCATCGATCAGTTTGTTCTTCGTTCTTCGTGTGTGCACGATTAAGGACACGCCACTTCGACCTGCTGAATCGTCGCGATTCCACAGCTCAGCCCCCCCCCCCCCCCCTCCACCCCGTCTCCGCTAATTTCATTAATTTCGATCAGGTGTGCGGGTCGCTTTAATGCCGGTGTGAATTGCCAGCGGAGATATATGCGAGTGTTTACGCGCGGAAGTGGACGTTTCTAGTCTCGGGACGAGTCTTCCGAATCGCAGCGAATCCGCTCTTCCAAGTCGAAGCAAATAGTCGGATCAGTTCGCGTTATTGTTGAGATACCGGGCACCCGTTGAGAAAATGAGAATTATGTGCATTAGTTAGGTCGCCCTGAATTCCTCATGGCTTCGTTAAACCTGACAATTATGAGTACGCATCCTATCTTACGTCCCGACTATAGCCCACGTCTTCGCATATTCTCGCCGTCCTGGCTCCTTGCATCTTTTAGGGAGTGAAAGAGACATATACGTGGTAGTGCATGTATTCACAAACTTGCCTCAGGGGTCGTAACAGAGCTTGACTCCATCTTCTGCTGTGTTCTTAGTTTTGTTATCATCGTGACATTGCCAGCAGACAAGAAAACGGCAACGCAGCTCCATCTGTTAGCAGAACGGATCATCAAAGCTAATTTATCCCTCTAAACACATAACTGTACGTCCCCTCCTTTCATCAGCCTCACATAAGTAAGCGGGTGGGTGATAAGTGTTATCTTTTAAGAGATGATCAGAAGTCCGTACTTTCAAAAATGCTATTTGACTGTAGCCTAACATTGTACTACCAGATCATAGAGGAAAGCCACAATGCACGCGGAATTTCATTTCATTTCATTTCATTTTATTCCCTTAAAAACCCCATGACTGGGGTATTACATAAAGGGTGACAATAAATAAAAAAGCATTCTAACAATTGTACATAATTTTTTACATTTTAGTTGAACTTGGATTAGCAGGTGACGGTGGCAATGTCACCTGGAAGGCCGTTCCAATCTGCAGCTGCGCGGGGAAAAAAGGAATTGGCAAAGGTGACAGTGCGCGAGAGTGGACGGGCCACATGAGAATGATGACTGGTGCGGAGTGATATGCGTGGTGGGGGAGGAAGAATATAAGGAGCGGTGCGCATCGGGCTATTGAAGATTTTATGAAATAAAGACAAGCTTGAAGTGCGACGACGGAGTGATAAGGACCGTAAACCAGATGCCGTACGGATGCTTGAAGCAAAGCTGGAACTCGCGCACGCAAAAATTAGAAGCCTATTATTAGATAAATAGACGCGTTTTCCGACGGCCGCGTTCCTGAAAGTTTGTTGCCTTGTACGTAACTCGAAGGTAAAAGGATGATAGAGCTTTGCGAATTCCTCGTGCAAGAGCGCTACCTCGTTATTAGTCAAAGAATTTCTTTATAGACAAAGCCTATCTCCCACTGTAATTATTGTTTGCGCGCATACTTACGAGAATGCGTTATTTCGAAACTGTGCACGTACGCACTCTCTTTCTGCTAGAACAATTTAGCGATGCCTCCGTAACACCTCAAACCAGGGGCATGGAACGTAACTTAGGCTCCGGCACCCAACGTGATGAGGACGTGAGTAAAAAGAGTGCGGTGGCGCCGTTTTCTTCATCCCATCCACCTACATGCACATCTAGCAAATCTAGCCCTCCTCCACTACCACCACCTACAAAAAAAAGACCTCTGACTTCGCACAGTGTTGCAAACCTCAAATTTGCTAGCTTGTCCAGCACCTTTCTGCGTGACGGGCAAAGCAAAAAAAATATAGCGTGGAAAGAGGGTGAAGCCTGTATATTAGGTTGTCGAATCGGGTGCACGTCACGCAGCATCGACAGCTACCATTAGCACAATCATTTCGCATCACGGTGCCTGTCGGCTTGCCCGCACACACACGCGCACGCGCGCACAAGCCACCGGTCTCCCGCGGGGCGCCGAAGCCAGCATGCCTGCACACAGTGGAGGCAGGAGCAACACCACGCGCAGTGGTTCCGCTTGGCGGCCAGGGTCGCACTTCCGTCGAGCTTGGTCCGATGTGCGGGCACCGGAACGACTCTATCAGCTCACTTCCGAAGTACTCGATTCCGCGTCACAGCACTTCCGTGCAGACTGGCTGGATACCGCGATCGATCGAAACCCAGTGCGTGCGTGCGTGCGTGCGTGTGCGTGCGTGTGCGTGCGTGTGCGTGTGCGTGCGTGTGCGTGCGTGCGCGTGCGTGCGTGTGCGTGTGCGTGTGCGTGCGTGCGTGCGTGCGTGCGCGTGTGCGCGCGTGTGTGTGTGTGTGTGTGTGTGTGTGTGTGTGTGTGTGCGTGCGTGCGTGCGTGCGTGCGTGCGTGCGTGCGTGTGTGTGTGTGTGTGTGTGTGTGTGTGTGTGTGTGTGTGTGTGTGTGTGTGTGTGTGTGTGTGTGCGTGTGTGCGTGTGCGCGTGTGTGCGTGTGTGCGTGTGTGCGTGTGTGTGTGTGTGTGTGTGTGTGTGTGTGTGTGTGTGTGTGTGTGTGTGTGTGATAAAGGGATAGAAAGATATAGAAAGGGGAGAGAGGAAAGGCACAGCTCACTTTTTCACGTGTCCGTAGGCCTTTACTTACAGGGCACATACTGAAAGTTTACAACCTTGAACTCAGTCCTGAGCCCGTCAGGAACTTTAAAAGCGCTTTCACAGCTGTCCTCTGCGATGAACTCGGTCCCCCTGAAACCATGCGCCTCACAAAAGATCCATGGAACACGCAAAAGTTCTACTGAAAATGCTTCCGACGCTGTGTACGTGAGGTTCTCATTAGAAGGCATCATCCGCATGTTGTTCGGGGTTCGTCGTGACGCACGCTAGTTTCGAACAGCGCAGGAGCGTGGGCAGCGTTGCATCGTATTAGCACCGCAGCGCCAGGAACACCTCATAAACATTCCTAGCGGTTCACATCGCCGCGCCGACAGGCAGTTAAAAACAAACACCAAACAGCCTCAGACAGCTTCCCGGCGGATAAACACATCGGTTGCGGAGGGCCACAAGAACAACAAACAGCGAAAGCACGCACTTCACCGGGGCCTGCAAAGATCAACAAGATGTTTGCGCAGGTACATATCTCCATAACGCTCGGGGCGCCATTAGGATTCAGCGGGGTAAAATGAGGCGAGCTGCTCACGCTACCCTGAGCGGTGGTCCATTTTATTTTCCGGCCGATAGTACCTCCTTACTACGAAAGCCTGTTTGTAAATTTCTCTATGCTGTCTTTTCGACTCCCTTTCATCCATTTTTATGTTCTTGATGAGGTGATTGTCATCACTGCTCTGCCAAGTTTTTAGTAGATGCAGGACCGGTCAAACCTCTAGAAGGGTTTTTGTCTGCCACCTTCGACGCACACTGCTTTTGTGTTTCGTGGTGTTAAAAATGTATCAATTTTTTTTATTTCATAACACATTGAAACCTTCGTTTTTATATTTAACTTTGCTCAACATTCTCACCATGTTCTTTGTCCTTATAGATTTCCTCTGTTCTGCCTTAAACAAAAAAAAATTGTAATGAAATGCTGTCCTCTCTTCAAAACTCGGTTTCAGCCTTCGTTTCCGACATGCACCGATGCTTTATTTCTCCCCATTCTTGCTTTTGCTTCAACTTTCTCGAAAATTTCATCTATGGGCTCAAAGTTAGAAAAATGCTTCCACAGTAGCCCTTTAGACTTGACCAATGGCAGGTTTACTGGACTAGAAGGTGTAGAGACAGAGACCGCGTTTCGAAATAAATATTGAGCTTTGGCAAATAAAAAGAGGGAATTAGTATATCGACGTCTTTTCGCTAAGATGTTATTTGCTTCGACCGACTGTTGTCGGCTCCTCCTAAAGGGAATCACATACGCGAAACCTTCACCTCCTTTGTGTCCACATTTATCACCCCCTTCGGCCCAAATAGGGCCCTCATACTCGGTATCATGGCCGAAGGCAAGATAAAGCCCATCTCGAGCGCTGCGACAGTTTCGAAAAGTGTGTTAAGCGGTGGCACTAGGAGACAACTTGCGGTAAAAGCAAAAACCGAAAGCCGGGCTCTCGAGGTGTGTAAATAGCGGAGGGAGAAAAACGGTAGAAATGAAGACGGACGTAAAACCCAAGACGCTGTTTGACCTTGGTCCGTGTTTCACAGTTTATTTTTCGGGATCTTGGAATGGGAGCTCTTGGCACGTTCTGTCGATCTGTTTCTTTCATTGGTTTCCATTCCTTCTGGCACCATTCTTACTTTTATTTTACCCCTTTTAAGTTCAGCCCTTCCTATTGTTGGTCTTGGCTTGCCATATACAAACGCTGGATAAAAGCTTCTCGGTTTTTTTGTTTTTTTTTTGTAATTCTCATTTTCCTCTTCCGGCAGATTCACAAGGCAGACGGGCTTTCAGTAGCTCTCGCTCCGTTCGCTCCCTGCATTTGTGATCGCGTGGACGCCGAAGGTTTGTGGTCGGTGCATCTGCCGAAGCTGGGAGCGGGTTCGCGATCGCGATCGCTATAGGATGCGGGTTCTGGCTTGAAAGCCCGGAGAAGGAATAGAGGAATATTTCGAGAGAGACAGGATGGGCGTGGGCCCGTTTCCGCGCCTCGCTGGCGTTTCCTGAAACCTCGGCATAAAAAATGCAGGGGCGTAAAGTATCGCTGCGAGCCGAGCCGTCACTCGCGCAGCGCCGCATATACTTCCGAATGCCACCGGCTCGGTCATTCATTTCGGCCGCCACCGATGGCCTTTCGTCGCGGAGCCGGCGAGGTACGGCTGTCTGGCGCGCGCTGAGCGATCCGTGGCCGCAGAAACCCGCCTGTTTGAGGCCGCGCTCGCACAAGATGCCCGTTCTTTCTATTAAATTTACGTTCGCAGGAGGGCTGTGCCCAGCCGGCTCAACTCCCTGCTGTCTCTCTCTTCGTTCGTCATCTTTCATCTCTTTGTCTTTCTGTCTTTCGTTTTATGGCCTAGAGAAAAAGCCGTTCTCTCAGTACTGCCGGACGTCCTGACATTTCGCGGCGTACACACGGATGCGACGATCGGAAGACGACGGCGTCGCAGAGAACGTTGCCTTGAGATTTTGGTTTAGGGGGGGTTTAACGTCCCAAAACCACTAAGGCTATGAGGGGCGCCGTAGTGAAGGGCTCTGGATATTTCGACCACCTGGGGTTCTTTACGGTGCCCTGACATCGCACAGCACACGGGCTTCTAGAACTTCGCCTCCATTGAAATTTGACCACCACGGCCGAGATCGAACCCACGACTTTCGGGTCAGCAGCCGAGCGCCATAACCACTGGGCCACAGGCTCCGCGGATTACGCGTTGGTTTGGTGGGCGACGTTTCGGACGTCGAAAAGCCAGCGCTTCAAATGTGCTCACGGGATAGTACTTGTTGTAACGTATGCGGTGATCAGAAACAATAATGAGAAATGAGGACAAATAATTGCAGATACACGAACGAAGCGCTGGTTGCAAAAGTTGTAGAAATGCAGTCCGCGCTCATTGTCCATAGATAATCCTGCATGTATTCTACCAAGATTATATCTTAACGCGATAGTGTGAGGGGTCCCGTTCAGTGGAAATCCTGCGACGTCGTGGTCTTTGTCGCTTCTGGCGACGTGAGCGAAAAATCTCCAGAGAAATCTCCAGATGTGACTTTGTGACGTCCTTAATTACAAACTACCCACCTCATTGTTAGCAAACTGCCCACCGTGTCAGATAGCAGTTAAGTTAATGATTTGTCGCGAGAGATTACTCGGGGGGAGCAACCTGTGCCTCACAAGACAAACCGGTGGCGGTGTTTGAAACAGCCACCTGCCAGGGCAGTGGCGCATCGCTTAGCCGCTTCATCACTGCGCCAGGAGGGGCATGAAGACTACAGGCGACCTATGAATGCAAAGTGGAGAATTACCGATTCCGCATATACGGACATTAATCCATTAACGTTTGGTTTGGTTTGGTTTATGGGGTTTAACGTCCCAAAGCGACTAAGGCTATGAGAGACGCCGTAGTGGAGGGCTCCGGAGATTTCGACCACCTGGGGATCTTTAACGTGCACTGACATCGCGCAGTACACGGGCCTCTAGAATTTCTCCTCCAAAGAAATTCTAGCCGCCGCGGCCGGTATCGAACCCGCGTCTTTCGGGACAGCAGCCGAGCACCATAACCGCTGAGCCACCGCGGCGGCTCCATTAACGTGATAGTGTCATACTCTTAAGGCGGAACTTTATTAAGTGTCCCCTCCAGTTATATTGATGATGATGATGACGTCCTCAGGCTTAATGGCACATACCCACGGCGGCGGATTGACCAGGGTGCATAGCGGATACAATCGCACTCATGTACAAGGAATGCAGTATTTTGGTAATTTTGGGACGTAGTGCTAGAATTTGTACAAAACAAAAAATACGGAAAAGTAGTGATATTCCTCGTCGTATGCTGCTTCCTCCTCTTTTCCACCTTCAACTCCGTCCAAGCTAACCTGGGCAACGTGGATAGCAAAAGCGCTCCTACCTGCGCGGTCATATAAGTAGCGTAATTACCGTATTTACTCGTATATAGGTCGACTTTTTTTTTTCAGAAATGTTGCCCGTAATTAGTTATCGACCTATAACCGTGATTAAAGAACCTCGACCTATATTCGTGACGCAGGTCTTCATCATCATCATGCGGGTGCACGCAGTGAATTGCTGTGTGTACCCGCATTGCTCTTTCGCTCATTTTTGTAGTCTTATTAGAGCACTCCACGGGCCTCAATCTGAGGCCCAAGCCCGGTCCGGGCCCAAGATATGAAGCCCGAGCCCGGCCCAGGCCCGCGGCTTCAAGCCGGGCCCGGCCCAGGCCCGCTAAATTATCGCTTTAGCGAGCCCGGCCCTTGAATCCCGGAGTGAAGACCAGCCCGGGCCCGGCCCGGCCCGTTTCACAGTAACGCTTGAGATATACTGCTCACTCTGAGCAAGTAGACTGCTACTAGGGCAATAAGAAACTGGCCGACGAAGGTTCTGAAACCACAGTTTGGCTTGCAGAAAGTTGGTTCTTTTTAATCCAGAAGGAAGTGATTAAGAATAGTGCTCGCCAGGCCCGTCTTTTGGACAATGATCTCGTGTGGGTGCGCAGAGATAAACTCGGAAGTTCCGAGAGCCAAATAAAAAGGGCTGCATACGCGTGTAATAGACTACTTTGCATTGCCCATGATTTTAATCAGTTATATTTTGCCGCCCGTGAAGTATAAACTTTAAAGCTGCCTAGCAAGCAGTGGGATGACATTTTTTAGTGAACGCGATGTCACAGGTTGAACTGATAGCCGAACTGGTCACCTCTCAGCAGAAACGAAAAGCTAAAAGGCTTGTGTATTTCATAGTGTGTGTTTTGAAGAATATAAGCGTCTTAAACTAAAATGTTCTTCCCTAATGCATTTCTAATAGTGTATAAGTATGTTTTAGGATGACGAACGATCAATGGCCAATTAAGACCGGTTGAATTTTACTCTTACTGGTGGAGCAGAAGACAACGCGCGAACCACGTTATTACTTACAGGGCAAAACACTTGTCATGACAACCAGGCCGGCCCGAGCCCGTGCAGTGCACTAGGTCTTATCGTGGTAGACAGCTTAGGAAGCAGTATATTTTGGCGCTCTGGGCAGGAGCGGTGATAGTAAAGCACGGGAGGTTTTGGAGGCGTACCACATAACAAAAAGAGGAAAAAGTGGTGCCAGCGATACATCTGTGAACCTTTTTAAAGCTGAGATTTCATATCTTGAACGGTTCTGTTGATTGCACATCAGGTTTCTTTCTGCTCATGCCTAGGTTTCTGTATATTTGCTCGCTTTGCAGAGATTAAAGTGACATGAAGTGTGCGCTTGTCCTACGTCGTATGTGCATGTTTTTCATAAGATATGGATCGTCTGATATTCGAATAATTTTCTTTTTGATTTCTCGGTGAGCCCAATGTATAGGGTTGACCTATACTCGTGGTCGACCTATATGCGAGTAAATACGGTAAGCTGCACTTGACCACGTACCGTCTCTGCCAAAAATAACCGGGTACAGGTGGTCTGTTTCTTAGCCGCGTAGGGAAATACTTATGGCAGCCCTAAATTCTGAATCTGTGTAAAGTAAGGTGAGCCTTTGTCCTCACGTTTTGATACCTTTCGGTCTTTAGGGCTGCCGTAACGGCTCCGTTATACGGTTGAGAAGCAAAAACTTGTTGCTAGTGCGGACAGAAAAGCGAGCCGAAGTAAGAAGTGGAAGCTATGGATCCGTATTTCACATTGCGTCCCCTTTGAAAACGTCTCTTTCGGCGAAATCAGATTTCGCCGAAGCGACGGATGTGGATGTGCCACCGCATCCGCTTCGTACGTTTCGGCCAACTAGGTGTCGCCGAAAGGGACGTTTTCAAAGGGGACACCATTTGAAATGCATGTCCTAGAATCTAATTCTTCATACAAAATGCAGCGAACGCTTGGCGTACTGCGGTTACGTGTTGAGTCCGTGCTGGAAAAGCTTCTGTGCGTTTCATCCTATGATTCTGGGAGGAAGATGCAATTCGCCGTCTCTACCTTTATCTTTTTCGACAGGAACCACTTGCACGACCACACAGGCCACGTGAATATGACCCACCGCGATCGCATTCTTAGTTCTCAGAATTCGGTCATGTCATCCCGATAACTGTGGCACCATTGAATTTACGGGACAACAGACGTATACTACTCGTACTGCTACTAAGGATATACATTCTTCCAAATAATCTACTGCTACTACCACATCCTACTGCTATTACTCTTACTACTTTAATGAATGCTGCTCTTACTGATATAATTAATAGTGCAACACGCACCGAACTCCGGAATACATTCCTTACCGATATCGATGCGAGACAAAAATTTAGGGGTGATCAATTGGATTGATGCGGAGGAATTGCGATAGCGTGCTTCTTTTACTCCCGAATCAATTCCAGTTCTGATTCGGTTCCAATTCTGAGTTCATTGTCTTCCGCTCCCCAGTCTACTCCAATCCTGATTTTATTCCAATTCCGACTATCAAATTGCGCAAAATCTGTCACACTCAAAGATCGCAGCGAGTTCTCATACCAATACCGGCGATTCGACGCAGCGGTTAAGCGACGCACCACTGCACTGGCAGGTGGCTGTTGCAAACCCAGCCACCGGTGGAACTTGTGAGGCCCAGGTTGCTCTTCCCGAGCACTGCGAGGAAGAATAGCTCTCGCAAGCTGTAGTTATGCGCACATACTTCTTTGGGAGGCTGTACATTTTGCCCGTTGGCCTGCTGTTGTCTGGACAATTTTCTTCTTAGCCATTTTTATTTTTGCTGAGTCATTTTTTGTCTGGCGTCTCCCTCTTCTGCCCTACAAGTGGAGAACAAGAGGGAGGGAGAGGCATGGTGGACTACGCACTGGAGGTGGAGAGAGGCAAATTTCCTTAAACACCCCCCCCCCCCCCCCCCCCGACGCCATGTGGTGTGTGGGGACGCCAGTGTGGGCTTTCACACTGATGCCAAAGCCGAAGCCTCCTAATGCGATCGCATTAAAAAAAAGAAGAAAAGATAAAGCCGCGAGCCGGAACTGCGGGGACCGAGCAATCTTCAAATTTGGAAGACAAAACACAAAGCAAAAGGGAAATATGAGATCTGGGTTAAGTAGCAAATCTTTACATTAAAGAACTTCTCGTCCATCCCTTACGGTCATGGTCGTGTTGCTTTAGACTTCGGGATAGAAGAGGTCATGCGTGTTTGGCTTCATTTGCCTGTCAGAAGCTGGCATCTTATCTGCGAGGGCTACTGGTTAATGCACTCCACCCGCATCTTAGAGCCCTCACCATAGCGTGCTCGGTCATTTGAGACGCAGCTGTCTTCCATATGCAGAAGGGGGGGGGGGGGGGGGGTCTTCGTAAAACACTTATTTAACATGCTATACGGTGTATCTGATGCCCGTATTCTTCAGCTACAAACGATACCAACCCGTGTTCTTATGCGGGCTAGAGGTGACAAGTAGCGTTTTTATACTCCTCGCATCCTGACCCGTCGCGAGATTCCCAATATAAGGTCGAGATAAATATCAATGAAATGTTATTGTCCTCTTCTGTCAACAGCTAACTGAGGCGAGCATACAACCATGTGTCGGGTGAGCATGCGCGAATACAGCATCAGTGCGAGCGCTGCAGGATGTGCGTGTGGTTCGCCCGTTCTGTGCGGCCTGATATTGCCACGGACCTGGCTCGAGCTACCTGCGCGCTAAGCCGTGACGAGGACGAAGTGGTCGCGTTCGCGTGAGGCGCGCTCGAGCTGGCTCTGTTCTGGGCGATTAAAACCCTCGGCCGTTCTGCGGTCCCCCTCTACGTCTACGACTGTTCTCCGTCTGGCCTGTGACATCTGGTGGAGGTGCTGCCACAGAGCCAGCTCGAGCGCGCCTCACGCGAACGCGACCACTTCGTCCTCGTCACGGCTTAGCGCGCAGGTAGCTCGAGCCAGGTCCGTGGCAATATTATTTATTCATCAATATCTATAACAGAGGTATAATGAACACGCAACACGTATGTGGACGTGCCCCGCTCCCCCCCTTGTGCCCATATCTGTCAATCCGAATTAATGTAGAGGCTTACATATGTACATGTAGGCCCATTCGGAAGTCGGACAACACTTCATTCGTATATCTGACACTCAAAGGCATCTTTGTCTTTAAGAATGTCCACGATATTCCCTTCCACAGTCAGGTTTCAGCTCACTTTATCTACGCTCTCTTTTCTCTGTGCGCGGTATTCTGTTAAGTTGTTAGCGCACTACTTGGCACGGCTTTCCAGAGATGCAAGATCCCGCATGTCAGTTTTCTCTGTGTCCCATTATTTTAATAGCTCATAGTTCACAACTCAGAGCTCATAGCTCAGAGCTCATAGTTCTCCGTTTGTCGCCACACTTCTTCTCGACACCTTGAAATTTCAAATTCCATTTGACAAATCCTCTACTGGGTACCTCAGAGGCTTGAATGCCCGGCGGACCCTCCCCGCGGGGCCCGGAGCTCCTGACCACTTGGGAGGAGTGACAGGTCCTACTGCGCTCGACGGACTCGGCCAGGCAAAGATCGTGACTGATCAGCCCGCCCACGTCATGGAACCCCATGAACTCATGAACTCGTAGCGCAGTGGGGTCGTGCCGGGACACAGGGGCCTGCGTGTCGTAAGCCTCTCGGTCAACTAAAAATGTTTCTCACTCTCTCTATCAGAGGCTGGCTGTCCTTAGTACAAAATCTATCATTTTGTACTAAGAGCAAAAGGGTTAAGGAAGGACCTAACGTATAGTTAAAGCGAGTACAGGCGGGAAAGCAGGGAACACTTGGGCTCCACCGTAAAAGGCTTACTGGGTTAATGCCCATATATGCAGAATTGGTCATTCTCTACTTAACATTCATAGATTCATAGATCTACTTAACATTCATAGTAAGCCGGTCTGGACAGCTCGAGTGCTTCGTCAGGTGGCGCCCCCGTGCAGAGCGGCAAGCTTTGGAACACGCAGTAAGGAGGCTTTTACTTTGGCCCACGACTGTATCTATCCTGTTTGCCTTGCAAACTACGCTGCACTGTACTAGTGAGGCGAAGAAGCACACCTCGCTTGCGAAGCACTTGCCCCTTTTTGCCTCGCTTCCGACATAATTACGACAGCGGGGGAGGGCGCAGCGCCGCCGCTGCAGCGCGGCGCTATTATATTCTTGGTAGGCTTCGCCGTTTGCGCGCGCCAGCTAAAGTGCTTCCTTACACGATCCAAAATTCCAGGCGGGACGCTGTGGAGAGTTTTGTGGACGTTGAAGGCGGCGAGAGCTGGGCCTGCGGCGAGGCACGCAGAATCCGATGGCTTTCGCGCCAAGTGTTGTGAAGCCAGACTTCGCCGCGGGCGCAAACACACGGCGAGCAAGGCGACAGAGATGTTGGAGAGAACAACGTTTGCCCGGGCGTGCACGCCCGCCGCCAATGGCCCCTTCCCAGGGCAGTCGTGTCGAGGCCGCAACTGCCCAGAGCGTGCCCGCTGGGTAGTGGGGTTTAACCGTGCAGTACACTCTAGCCTACGTCTAACGCAAAACAATGTACTATGGAGTGAATTAAGGATACGCTCAGAACCAGTGATTCCGCGCGTGTATTTTTGTGTGTGTGTGCGCCGTTCAGAGCTGTCTTCGGCGGAGATGCCGTCAGCAATAAGAAACCTTTGATACGAAGCATTCACGGTGCGTGCCTCGCAGCCTGGGGTATATAGACGCATTGAAACATGAAAGTTTCGAGATCGCCTGCCTTACGGCACGGAGGAAGCCGCAGCAGCTCAGAAAGCTATACGGCGCTTTTTCGCTGAGGCAGAAGTGCCGGCGGTGAAGTCGACAGCGGTCACTAAAGCATGTTTCGAGCTATTCTTGATGCCGCTGATGCGTACACCCCGTTCGGAATGTGTGAGATGACAAGCCCCTTGGGGCAGCGCAGAGGGCAAGGCTGACTTATGGCATTTGTGGACCAAAACATTAGGAAAATATCTGCTCGCGAGAGCAGTAGCTACTTCTAGTTTGGTTGGCAAGAACTGGTTTGATATGGACTTTGACTGGTCGACCAAAACGCTACAAGCATATACGGGCTTTTTTTTTTTTTTTTCTGGAATGTCGAAAATTCGTTGGCAGTTATGTTTCCTTGAGCAGTGCAAATAAACGATATTAGGACAAAAATTCAAAAGGCAAGAATTAGGCCCAAAATTATCGTTCGACACATCACATCTTGTGGCACGGTGAGAATGTGATTTTAGAGGCTTGGACTGCTAAGGGGAAAGCTGAGAGATATGGGACAGCGGGTGCAGTGGGAAAGTTCAATTAAATCGCCCATGAGCCTCAGCAAGTTGACAAACAGCGAAATGAATGGCACTGTGATACTGGCCGCCCTTTCTTAAATGGCTGACATGACTGGCGCGCAAAAAGTTTTCTGAAAACATTTCGTGTTTTGACTCTTAATGACTTAAACTTTGACTCTTAATGAGTCTTAATAAATAAATGAGACTCTTAATCTCGATAGCAGCTGGAAGAGTACCCCTCATCTGATCGCTCGCATGTCAAACAAGTAAGGCAGCGCAAGACAGGAGGCCTGCCACACACTGGCTCGCACGGCAGCAGTCGGTAAGGTACTCTATGGCGCCACCAAATACGAACTGACCGCAAAAAATCACGAAGGCTATAGCTTTTCTGAGCAGGGCCACGTTGCCCATCATAACTCTCCTACCGCCACAAACGCGCATCTCGGCTCTAGAGGAAGCGGTTGGTTTTATTCCTATATATAGCAAACATCATCCGTGAATGGCTTACCGACTCTCGCTCTCATCATGGCAGCAATGTAGACGATGTCATAAAATGCTTGTACTGCGGCTGCATATGCCGTGCTGATCTATACCACCCAGTTTGGCAGTGCTCGGGCTTCCACCATGGACACGACGACTTCGTCGGCAAACATGGTGTTCCCATTGATGGCGAGGAATTTCGTGCGCTGACCAGAGGCGGAGCTAACGGCATGTGGTGAAAACTGGTGATAAAAGTAGCATTGAAAAGGGAAGTTCAGTTCTCTTGAATTTTGAAGAGCTGTCAAAAACAATTTTGAATCAAAAGAGCGACACGATAAGGCCGACCGCCCCTGTGTCTCAATAATCCTACGTCGAGGAGCTTCTCGCACACGTTGGAATGCAGTTTTACACTCCGTGTCGTGCCTATCTTGCGTCGTCACCTCGAAGCGGGCCTAGCCAGTGGCCGAAATGTTTCGGACAAAGCATATCGCTACCGTTGTCATGAGCTGGCCGCGTAGGGAGGACGGGCACCAGTTTCTTGGCCGAGATGAAGAGCGTCGGATGGTGATCGCAAACAAACAAGAAATGTGACTCGGATAGATTGGTGCCAGAGCAAGACTAGACGACCTCCGAGCGGCAAATGGGTGGAGACCCCATCTTCCCTCGCCGTGGGTCGGCACATCTTCACTCGCTGCAGCCTCGGACGACGAAAAACCGACTCCCTGAACCTCCTCAGTCGCCACGAAGAGAGTAGAGGGGGGCTGGAAAAGCAAGAAACAACGAACACACGAAAAGTACAAGCAAATATTATCGGTCACTTGAGATGGCCGGATAAGGAGAGTAGTAAAGGTGGGAAGTGAACGACAGAGCAAACTTTTCGTCGTTTTCCTTTGCCACCACCATCGTCCCCAATTTTGCGGTCCCCCCGAAGAGGATGTTTTCTTCTAAAGGGCGCGATGCGTCGCTCGACGTGCTCGGACCTGATTATGGGCTCCTTCTTCGAACCCCGCCTCGTTTACTCCTCCCCTCTTCTTTCACCTTTCTTTATTTCTCTCTCGCGTAGCCTTCAGCAGGATGACCTGGGGTGAGCCGCTGCCGATGAATACTTTAAAAGGCGCAATCTGGAAACGCTTCAAACACACCCGCCGCCGCCACCAACGGCGCTACGGTGTCGGTCACGTCGACCTCGAGGCCCAGTAGAAAGAGGTGCGATGCTCACAAAAGCCGGCGAGGAAGATATTCTGCTGCACCTTTCTTCCTGTGGGCGAGGAGTGGGAATGCTTTTTTACTGGGAAGTCGGACACGACCTTAAAAAAAAAAAAGCTGTTCTCTCTTTCCGAGGGTAGCTGTTTTGCAGCCCACTATAGAGAAACAAGGATGCGGCGTTCCCACAGCTAATTCTCGTCACTGTTTACACGACCAATGTTCTCGTGTAGGGACTTCACCGACAAAACCTCGGCGACACAGACGACCAAGACCGAGGTGAGTAATAATCAGGAACTGACAGGTTCTGGGATTTTGCATGTGATCACATTTTTCTTCTCGGCAGTACACATATACAATGAGAGTCGGTGTATATGGTCAGACCCTGCTTCGTTTGCGCTCTATTACGCTCAGACAGTGCAAAAAAGGCAATTCGCGATGAAAGAAACGACGCATTAATAGTCACTCTCTTGGTGCACACCCGGACTACGCCTTCAGGGAAGAAACGAAGGCGGAAGTGAAAGAAATCAGGAAAAGACCGAGGTGCTGATGCGGAGGGCTCCTAGTTAATCTCGACCACCTGGGGCCATTTGACGCGCACGAGTATACGGATATCGCACAGCACAAGGGCAGTTTCGCCTTTCGCCTCCTCGTGGAAATGCGGCCGCCCCGACAGGGATTCGAACTAGCGACTTCGTGCTCAGCAGCCGAACGTCGTGGCTACTGAGCCACAGCGGCGGATATGCGCTGCACTCGACACCCACGTTGCACCGCGAAAGAAAGAGCCTCTGCTGTTGTCGAGCCAGCTATGACTCGGGTGGCAAAACCGCTGCATCCACGCGCGGCTCGCGTAACTAATGTGAGTGCATGCACAGGGCGAGAAGCGTGGAGCTCGCTGCTCTTGTCCATACTGCGTGCCTCGCCTCTCCTCATCTAGGAGTTCTTGCAGCAACCCTCGCACTTTTCTCCGGGAAGCTAAACTTTTGCCACGCTGGCACTTTCGAGCACAACGTAAACTTTGTGCGGGAAGCTGCAACAGTGGGGCTCGAATATGCGGAACTGCGCTGCTTCTCCCGCCGCTTCTTTTCGTTTAGTTTGCTCGGCCGAGAACAAAGAGCGAATGAAGGGGAACTGCTACGTGCGCTGAAGCCTTGCTTTCTTAACCTCAATTGCCAGCGGCGCCTCTGACACAGACGTGACTCGCATCCGAGAGTCCTCCCGAGAGCGCTTTGCGCCCAGCGCTTTCCGAGGGCGCGCGAATATTACGACCAAGGCCTCGCGTTCTTTCTCTTCTCTTAGTGAGATTTTAATTACGCGTTAATTGCCAGTGCCAATAGTTGATACTTTATCACCATGTGTAGCCCAGACTTCCTACTTTTTATCTCGAGATGTAGGGAAGTCAACAAGTGTTGGACTCGGAATACTGTTTCAACCAGCGGTGAAAGACAAGCGCATATATCAAAAAGAAAACTCACGACAATAATCAGAGGAAAGAGACAATGTTCCCATGTGGACATGTCAGCTCGCTACAAATCGCTTCAGAAGTTACAGCTTACACTTGTTTCGCACATCATCATCTGTCGGTGAATTACGAGTTGGTATCATCCCAATACTCACGGCCAACTCATCCGTTTCAGCGCGGATAGCGGATGCTGTGAAGAGATGTACAATTTTTTTTAATGTGCCAGCAATCGACGAGCGTGCTGACAATCGCTCTTTAAGCTACGTGGCGGTATACTGACAGATAGATGTGCGCTAGTTGTGGTTTACGTTCTAATCTATTATCTTTCACCCATAAAAGCATTGCACCAATAATATTCCTTTTATCAACGCCACAACTTAAATAAGAAGGCGTAAACATTCCCTTATGCCCCTTGGTGGGCTTCCTTCATATGCATGCCATAACAAGCCCCTCATTTCCTTTCTCTTGTCTGCTCAATAGCTTAACGAGGGTCTCGGTTATTGCAATCTTAATACCATAAGTGGCGTAAGAGGGTTGTCGCACAGCTTCACCCCTCAATTTTCGGTCACGTTCCGCGTGACACGCGCGGTAAAACAGTATTACGTTTACCGCTGTGCACGAGGGTGGCATTGATGAACACTCTCAAGGTGAGGTCCCCCCCAACAGAAATACCCCCGAAACTAGAAGATTGGCAACCCGCCGCCGTAGCCCAGTTGGCAGAGCACGGGGTGCGAGAATAAGAGTCTGTGGGTTCGGATCTCACCGTCAACACGTGATTGTTGTTTTTGCTGCTTTCTAATCAATTATCTTTCAGCGTTAAAATAATTCCACTACTAATTTCTCGTTGATCAACACTATGACTAAAAAAAGGATAGAAAAATTCCCCTATGCAACTTGCTTTCGGTGGTTATCGGCTTCCTTCACTCACAAGTTTAATGTGTCCGCTCCCTTGTCCACTGGGTAGAATTTTCATCCGCCTTATGGTGAAAGCGGGTATTCGGAGATCAGGTAGCGTGCTGAAGGCGACGATGCCGCCCTTTACTTCAAAATTCACCCCTTATACAGGTATAACTTACGAGAGATAGAATTGAAGAATACACGCTTTCTTTGTGCACTTGCTCCAAGAGTGAGAGAATGAATCAATAAACGTTTAGTTATTGAAAATAAATAAAAACGTCCCCAGGTAAACCTCGAGGTAAGGTTCGACGCCTCAGTGACAGCAGCCAGCGTGATCCTGTGGTCGACCAGCCATTGTTGGTCTGTGAGGTCAGAACTCGTACCCCGCTTGAAGAGCGATTTTCCCAGAACTTGTAGTCTAGCATCTAAGCTCTATTCCCGCTTAGTGAGATCATTACTGGCCGTTTTTTCTCCGGGTAGCCCTTGTTCTTGAGCGAAACCAGAGCACCTGACGTACCTTCGGGAGCAGAACACTCTGGCCGTTGATACATGGTCTTCAGATGTTAGTAATCCTTGTTCGTTCTTTGGCGCTGTCGTCCCCTGTGCAATGCATTGTCCCACAGACGACCTTCGAGGAGAAGCATCGCAAATTGCGCCGATACGTGCCGTCGAAGACAGGCACGCTGCTAGTGGCGCAGAATATGCAGAAAAAAAACCACACCTAAAGCCTAAGCGCAACATGGTTTGCTGATTTTCGATCTTCAAGTAGAGCCCAGTAACGCTTCGAACGCGTTAGGTTTGGACGCTGGGCAGTAGCTCCTCTGCATGCGGGAATAGCTCCCAAGCAACGTGTTGCCTATGGAGATGGAAAGCGGATTGTTTTCGGACAATGCGGAGGCGTCTTTCTTTTTTTTAGTGATTATGTTACTTTGCCTACAGTGCCAGAGTGTGCGGCTTGCTCCTTCTTTATGAACATCGTCCGCGCGGGCTGTCGGCAGTGCTGAATAAGTAACAGCCAAGAGGTGCCTTTGATACCTGTTAAATATTCCATCGTCACTACCATTCACGTCTCATTTTCCCGGTCTCTGAAGAGAGGAAAGGGATATGTCAGGGAAGAGCAGTTTTCCCGGAAGGACAGCTTCCGACCACCACGGCCTTACGGTTCTTCGCTTTGCACTTCTTAGCAAGTACTTTTCAACTTAACTTCTTTTCTCTAAGATATTTTCTTCTTGCCATTTGTAAGCCTGTCCAATGCAGTCTCGAAAATTATGAAAGGAGGTATGTGTCAAATCAGAATAAATGGTTCTCCCTTCTTGCAAGCGAGAAAGCGAGCGAGCAGCAGCGATGCACTGTGCCCAACGAAGCGATGTGTCAGCCAGCACATCAAACATGGGCCTTATTTAAAATACGCCGAAAAACAGGTGCACGCTAATGACATTGTGTGTGTGTGTTGGGGGGGGGGGGGTTAAGAGAGGAAGGCAGCAAATGAAATGCAACCGATGTAAATTTCGATTTAAGCTCCTTTCCTCCCCACTCGAGACGGTGCATACATACAACTGAGACCCTTACAGACCACAGATATATGCCTTTTGACAGCAGGTGGCGCTTTCTCGTTGGTGCTTAAGGACAGAAGTTCAGTCGAGATTAGACATAAATCAGAGAGCTGTTGGAAGATTAGCACTAGGTGCCCACGGCAAAACCACAAACGAGGCAGTACGAGGGGATATGGGCTGGGCATCGTTCGAAGCACGGGAAGCTAAGAGTAAAATACTATATGAAGAACGCCTGAGGAAATTGGACGATAACAGGTGCGCAGCTAAGGTATTCAAATATTTATACAGAAAGAGCGTTGACTCACAGTGGCGGAAAAGAACTAGAAAACTAACCCGTACGTATGCCGGTCATGAAGACGGAGAAAGAAAGAGCATTAAACGACAGGTTAAAAACGCGGAAGTTAAAAATTGGATGAATTCAATGGAAAAGAAACATAGTGTAGAACTATATCGATACTGGAAAAGGCAGATCAGGAAAGAATTTTTGTATGATAACTCAAGAGGCAGTGCCCTACTTTTTGAAGCTAGGTCAGGGTGTCTTAGAACGCGCAGCTACAAAAAGAAATTTAACGAAGATGACACATGTGCAGTGTGTGGTAGATCTGTGGAAACAATTCAACACCTCATAATCAAATGTGATGGTATCCATCCGGATGTCGATGCAGGCGCAGTCACTCTTCCTTAGACCCTAGGGTTTAAAGATAACAATGGTCATGTAAATAAATCTGCAGTGGAAGTTAGCAAAAAGCGATTGGAGGATTGGTGGCTGAAAAGCAGAGATGTGGCATAGGGTTAGAATTGTAGGAACCGTAGGTAAAGATGATGGCGATTCTTAATGAGAATTGCCAGCATAGTGAACAAAAATATAATAAAGAAAGAAAAGCTGAGCATGGTAGCAATTGCCACCACCCCGCTTCAAAGGGGGCGCTCCTATTCATCCATCCATACAGGTAAACTCGGCAATGCTCAATTCCTACTGATCAGATCGTGATCTTGTGATCCCATTGTGGTGATGACATTGAGCTTTTTTTTCTGCTCTTCACTGGCTATGTGAACCTTTTAAAGCTGGGCAGCAGCAGTTCAGATATTATGAGACGGAACCAAAGCGGCAACCACAATGCAAGAAGGGTCATTCTACGAGAAAAGAGGCACGCTAATTTGTTGACATTTTAGATTTGGCTAGAAAAATTCATGAAGACAAGTACCAATAGAAGTCTACAGGCCTTCTTTTTTAAGAAGAAAAATCCTTTTTGCCAATGTCATGCTTCAAAGTGTAAGAAATTGCCTTAATCTCGGTTTTTTTCAGTCAGTTATTGTGCATTATCTGTTCCTTACCGCAAAAAATTTATGTTGGCGCATAGACAGGCAATGAGGTGCCTGTAGTAGCGCGAGAAGATAAGCCGCGGATGGCACCAGTTTGGTTCAAAATAGAGGCATTTGAAAGATGAAACATTTCAAGTTTTGCGCACTTTGTAAAGTAAATTTGAAATCTAAATTATTGGTCAGAATTTTTCCGCATTGTTTTCTGAAATCTTGTAATAGCATTGCTCGCGTTAAAGCTGAAACCAGCTCTTTCGTTGTTCCTGAATTTAATAGAAAATCTCTCGATCTCTGCGGCAGCAGCCACATTGAGGGCCAAGAAACGCCATGAAGACAACGGCGCACGACACAAAACAGGTACCAGCATCTGCTACGGTCGAGTAAAACACGGCCTTTTTTTTTCTTTCGGAGTCAATCATAGCGTTAGTAGCTGCCATCAGCGCTGGACATCTTGGGATGAAGTGTTTTTCACTATTTATTTATTTATTTATTTATTTATTTATTTATTTATTTATTTATTTATTTATTTATTTATTTATTTATTTATTTATTTATATATTTATTTATTTATTTATTTATTTATTTATTTATTTATTTATTTATTTATTTATTTATTTATTTATTTATTTATTTATTTATTTATTTATTTGGCCGTGGACTCTTGTACAAGTAGGAGCCCACTGTTCAGGACCATTTTTTTTAAGTTAGTTTAGTTTAATTGGGTTTAACGCCCCAAAGCGATTCAGGCTATGTGGGAAGCTGTATGGTGGAGGGCTCCGGTTATTTCGACCACCTGGGGTTCCTTAACGTGCGTCTTGTCCAGCTGAGAATAACGGTTCTTTAACGTGCACTGACATCGCACAGTACACGGGCCTGTAGAATTTCGTCTCTATCGACATGTGACCGTCGCGGTCGTGATCGAGCGCGCGTCTTTCAGGTCCCACATACACAACAATTCCGCATCCTCCGAAAACTCCGCATCCTCCTGTGGAATTGTCGATGCCTTCGTTCTAACCGAAACCCCCTTGATCAATGGCTTCTCTCCCTCCCATCCGTATACGCCCTGCTCTTCTGCTGCAGGAGTACCGCGCACGCAAATTATGCCGGTACATCGGGCGCTCCACTGTCTCCCAACCGGTAATCCTCTCGTCTCCCCCTTCATCCGCAGAGACGTATACAATACAAACCCCTAGGCCTCCTTTTTTGCCCCTACACAACCATTTTCTTGCCTTTGACCTTGACCTTTGCCCCTACACCCCCATCTTCTTGCCTTTGACATTGACCTTTGCCCCTACACCCCCATCTTCTTGCCTTTGACCTTGACCTTTGCCCCTACGCCCCCATCTTCTTGCCTTTGACCTTGACCTTTGCCCCTACACCCCCATCTTCTTGCCTTTGACCTTGACCTTTGCCCCTACGCCCCCATCTTCTTGCCTTTGACCTTGACCTTTGCCCCTACACCCCCATCTTCTTGCCTTTGACCTTGACCTTTGCCCCTACGCCCCCATCTTCTTGCCTTTGACCTTGACCTTTGCCCCTACGCCCCCATCTTCTTGCCTTTGACCTTGACCTTTGCCCCTACACCCCATCTTCTTGCCTTTGACCTTGACCTTTGCCCCTACGCCCCCATCTTCTTGCCTTTGACCTTGACCTTTGCCCCTACACCCCCATCTTCTTGCCTTTGACCTTGACCTTTGCCCCTACGCCCCCATCTTCTTGCCTTTGACCTTGACCTTTGCCCCTACACCCCCATCTTCTTGCCTTTGACATTGACCTTTGCCCCTACACCCCCATCTTCTTGCCTTTGACCTTGACCTTTGCCCCTACGCCCCCATCTTCTTGCCTTTGACCTTGACCTTTGCCCCTACACCCCCATCTTCTTGCCTTTGACCTTGACCTTTGCCCCTACACTTCCATCTCCCTGCCTTTGACCTCGCCCCACTTGGATGAAAGTGCTCCTACTCCCATTCACCTACAGGGCGCCTCGATGGCTGGCGAGCGGACATCCATGCACCCTGCGTTCACTCTCTGTAAGGTGCCCTCTCTCACGAGAGCACTTTAAGAAATGCTTTTGACTGCTCCTGTTTGCCCACTGAAATGAGCCGTAAGACTGCGAAGGAGTGGCAAAAATCCATCCTTGCCAGGAATGACCATAAGGCAGGCAGGCTGGAACTGGTCCGAAAGGATCATGAACCATTCTTGCATAATATATGAACTCGTACTGATTGTTTCGCTCGCAACTAGCACCGCTCTATACCGCGTCTCGCACACTACCGTGTTATCTGCCAGCGTGACAGTTCATCGTCACATAATCACTTAATCGTATCATCACTCGTCACTCAATCGTATCGTCATTTAATCGTATCATATATAGACTGTCGAAAAACTGCCGCTGTAACCCTCGAACTACATATGGTTGGCATGTGCTCACGATCCGTTTTCTGTCAAATGCGTCAGGCTTCATATGTAAGTTTTGTGCTTAGTCGCCGTTCATAGAAAATGTTTGGTGTTTTACTTTCTATTAGTTACCTGCATTTCTGCTCAACCACACATGCTCGAGGCTTAATTAAGCGAGAGACACCAGAAAAGCGACGTCGTTCAGTAGAGATATTGTTGTTTTTCAGCTCATGCTGGAACTGTCTTCCCTCAGAATAAACAAACAAACGTAGAGCGTGATACAAATACCTGTCGTGTATACAGTGCCAAAAGCTAGGATGCAAACCACAAGACAAAAATTTCAATGCCGTCCTCGGCTTTCCCGAAAATGCCGCGGAACTTTAAAACGCTCGGCCCGTTTTACGTTAGTTGTTGTCGCTACGCGGGGACGCACGTTATCTGCTAATGAACAGCGATAGCGAAACTTTGTAAAGTGTCAGGACAATGATATAGGGTGCCAGATTTGTCTTTAGCGTCTCTTCTTACTTGAACAGCGCCACTAACACTAGTAAAGCTCCGGTCTCTGTTTAAAAACACTCAGAGAGGTTAGCGGGTCTTTCAACGCCCCGTAGCGTTGCGAAAAGCTAAGTTACCCAAACTTTGATGACACCAAGAGCAACAAACACGGCCGATGGTACGCCTGAGGACAGCCAGCACATTGCTGCTTCACTCATTAGCACGGGTAGTGAGAATGCTTATGCTCAATAACAAATGCGTGTTTACTATAAAACGACACCAGACTCTTTACATAAACACCTCCCTGACGACCGTGCGTTGCTTGATTCTGAAAACAGCGCCACTTGTTTCTATATTTTCGTCGCTCTCTCTGTTTCCGCGCGCGCGCTCGAACGTAAGTATGCGCGAACGGAAGATGAAGCAAAAATGCTGTGTTTATGCAGCGCGTCACCTATTTCGCTGGTTTCCGATTTTTTTTTTTTTTACTACTCCGGGATCGTGCGGAGCTTGCACCCCTTTTTCTGACTCTCTCGAGGATCGCACTCTTGCCGCTACCTACGTGGCGGCGCTCGCGAGCAGCTCGCCTCATTTTACCCCGCTGAATGCTAATGGCGCATGGCGCGTTATGGAGATATATACCTGCGCAAACATCTTGTTGATCTTTGCAGGCCTCGGTGAAGTGTGTGCTTTCGCTGTTTGTTGTTCTTGTGGCCCTCCGCAACCGATGCGTTTACCCGCCGTGAAGCTGTCTGCGGCTGTTTGGTGTTTGTCTTTAACTGCCTGTCGGCGCGGCGATGTGAACAGCTAGGAACGTTTATGAGGTGTTCCTGGCGCTGCGGTGCTAATATGATGCAACGCTGCCCATGCTCCTGCGCTGCTCGAAACTAGCCTGCGTCACGACGAACCCCGAACAACATGTGGATGATGCCTTCTAATGGAAACCTCACGTACACAGCGTCGGAAGCATTTTCAGTAGAACTTTTGCGTGTTCCATGGATCCTGTGTGAAGCGCATGGTTTCAGGGATGACCGAGTTCTTCACAGAGGACAGCTGTGAAAGCGCTTTTCAAGTTCCTGACAGGCTCAAGACTGAGTTCAAGGTTATAAACTTTCAGTGTGTGCCCCGTAAGTGATGGGTTACGTACACGTGAAAAGGTGACCTGCTTTCCCCTCTCCCCTAGCTTTCTATCTCTTTCTATCCGTTTCTTCCACACACACAAACACACGCACACACGCACACGCACACACGAACACGCAACACACACACGCATACGCACACGCACACACGAACACGAACACACACGCGCGCACACACATACACGCACACACACACACACACACACACACACACACACACACACACACACACGCCCGCATAGGCTCGCACTTGGTTTCCATCGATCGCGGTATCCAGCCCGTCTGCACGGAAATGCTCTGACGCGGAATCGAGTACTTCGGAAGTGAGCTGATGGAGTCGTTCCGGTGAACGCACGTCGGACCAAGCTCGACGGAAGTGCGACCCAGGCCGACAAGCGGAACCACCGCGCGTGGTGTTGCTGCTGCCTCCATGGTGTGCAGGCATGCTGGTTTCGGCGCCCCGCGTAAGACCGATGGCTTGTGTGTGCGTGCGCGTGTGTGTGCGGGAAAGCCGACAGGCATCGAGATGCGAAATGGTTGTGCTAATGGTAGCTGTCGATGCTCTGTGACGTACGCCCTAATATGAAGGTTTCGGCCTTTTTCCACGCTATATTTGCTTTGCTTTGCGAGTGACGCAGCTAGGTGCAGGAAAAGATAGTAAATTCGAGGTTTGCAACACTGGGCGAAGTCAGAGGTTTCTTTTTTTTTTTTGTAGATGGTGGTGGGGTGAGGGGGGGGGGGGGGTAGAGCTGGATTTGCTAGGCGTGCATGGATGTCGGTGGATGGGATGAGGAAAAGGAGGTCACCACGCTCTTTTTACTCACGTCCTGTTCATGTTTGATGCCGGAGCTTCAGCTGGTTTATTTCCATTTCATGCCCCTGGTTTGAGGTGTTACGGAGACATCGCTAAGTTATTCCAGCAGAAAGCGAGCGCGTGCTTTCACAGTTGTGAAATTACGCCTGCTTGAAAGCATGCCTTGGAGCTTCAAGCGATACACAATGTCATTGCTTCCCTTCCACTCGTACCCACTTTAGATATTGTTCACATTTACACCGACTCCCTTGCCGCCCTTAACCAGCTTAAGGCTGTCCGGCGCACATTCCAAGTTACACAATCCATTCACCAACTTTGCACAAAATACCCCTGTCCTGTGCGAATACACTGGATTCGCGGCCATGCCCAGGATCCCCATATTATTCATGTGGATGAAATGACACACCTTGACACATCAGATATCCCGCCACCTTACCCTCTTCCCCCAGATCCGTTCCTGTCCCATGTTTCCGAGAAGCAGGCTTTGAGTCAGCGAACACGCGCTCTAATTCCTCCGTGTTCGTACCCTCTCCCCCGGAGTCTCACTCGGGAGGAGGAGGTATCTGTGCGCCGGATTAGGACAGGAGCGGCTCTGGCTCCTTCTGTGCGTCATCGGTGGCGTGACAAACGTTTCGAAGTTACTGACAAGTGTCCTCACTGTGGTGCTGCGCCAGACCAGTGTGACGAAAAATACTTGCTGTGGACTTGCCTGGCTACAGCTTCCGTGAGACGACGCTTCCTAAAGAAGGTAGGAATGCGATGGGACGTTGCAAGCGACTATCGCAAGTGGACTCATGATAATCGCTTTATCGTGAACTTTTGCCACTTTTTATGCGAGGCTTGTTTACACTCCTCCTTGTAACTTTCTTTCCCTTTTACATTATGCCTAATGGTAAACATCTCGAATAAAAAAAAATAATTAAAGTGGGAGATGGTCTTTGTCTATGAATAAATTCTTTGCATAATAACCAGGTCACGCTCTTGCAAGAGACACTCGCAAAGCTATGTTATCCTTTCACCTTCGAGTTATTTACTAGGGCAAGAAACCTTCAGGAACGCGCCAATTCGGAAAGTGCTTCTGTTTATCTAATATTCGGCGGCTATTTTTTGGGGCGCGAGTTTCATCTTTGCTTAAAGCGAAATTCCGCGCGTGTTGTGGCTTTCCTTTGTGATCTGGTAGTGCAATGTTAGGCTACACTCAAATAGCAATTTTAGGAAAATGAAGACTTCTGACCACCTCTTAAAGGATAACTCTTAAAACACAGCCACTTAATTATACAAGGCTGATGAAGGTAGGGGACGTACAGTTATGTGTTTCGAGGGATAAATCAGCTTTGCTGATCCGGTCTGCCAACAAATAAAGCTGCGCTGCCGTTTTCTTGTCTGCTGGCAATGTAAAAATCGGGTTTCTGTACAGGAAAAGCGCGGCACATCATGTAGTGCTGTGTCGTTTATACAGATGAGAAAAAAAACATATACAATAGAGGTATAGGAAGAAATCACTCACTGCAGGTAGAAGACAAGACAGACAGACGAATCCGAAATGCAGCTAGTGAGCCAAATGGGTCTCCCTTTCCCAATGGCCAGGCATCCTCCGCGCGGGCTTCTTCGCTGCCCTTCTTCCTCTCGATCGACATTTTGTTTTCTCGGCGTCGCGAATCGGACTGCTAGCTGCTCCGGCGGGGTGTATATGCCCATTACGATTTCCCTGATAATCTCACACAGGCTCGACAAGATAAAAAGAACGGGAGGTAGCTTGAAGGAGAGGACGCCATCCCTAATGGACTCCTGGCATTCGAAACTCAGTCAGGATGCCACGGCCAATAGCCAGAGGCTCGGCCAAAGAAGGCTACTACCGCCTCCTTTCTCGCTGATGTGCGCGTCGGGGATTCTGACCGGCTCGTCTCATTCTCCATCGCCCCCCCCCCCCCCCCCCCCCTACCCACCCACCCGCACTTGCTTCGGCTTCAGCCTCCGCTAAGTAGGGAGCTGATTGACAATCCAGCGGCAAGTTCGTAGCTGATCAATGCCATCTCAGCCTTTCTTTCTTCCTCTCCATCCTCCTCTCCCCTTTTTGCGCCACACTCACAGTCAAGCTCACCTCCAATCTACCGCCTCCTCAAGGCAGTGCGCGCTACGAGCGATGGTAAGAGAGTAATTATCGCACCCAGAGAGCCCGTTCCTGCATGTTGATGAGCGCTAATTCGAATTCAGTTAGCCAGTCGGCCTGCATCGTTCGAAGGCGATTGATTGCCGGCAAGACCGCCGCCGGCTGCGCTGTTCTTGATGCACGAGAAATCCTCGAGGGACAATGAATTCTAAGGAAGTGCGCGCAGGCTTCGAGTGCGGAACGCTTTGTCGCGTAGACAACGGAACAAGGAAATAAAGAGCGAAAAGCATCTCCGCGAGGCTTAAGTGCGTGCCCGGCCTCCTTGCGTTCCGCAGAAGGGGTGAATAGAACTCGCTCCCGCGGCCCCTGGCCAGACTGCCGCCGACGATTGTTAATGCGGTCGGGAGGCAGTTAATCATTTGCGCCAGCTATCGACACCGAGTGAGCGAGCCTTCATTTGGAGCACAATACATAGTGATGAACGAAATCTATAATAGATTATGCTTGAGATAACATTCTATAGATACGGAAAGGAGCTTAGAGTATTGCGACAGTCGTGCAGAAACCGAGAGGCATACAGGCAGAAAATGTAATATCAAGAACAAACAGGACGTCGCGGTGGCTGTTATTTTATCGGGTTTCGTCAAGGAAAATTCGAAGTAAATGCCAGTCTTCTTCCAGCATCTCTCTCTTCCTTCTTTGCCCCTATAAGATAAAAAAAGAAATTGTGAGCAATTTTGGACCTTTCATATAATCAAAAGATCGAGCACTGTAACAGGCCTCCAAACAACTTTCATTTTTTCATTTTTTCAACTTTCATTTTTCTTGTTATACGTGCCGCTTGTTTTGTATTTTTAAGCTGTGTTTAGAGTAAGGAGAGGAGAAAACATTCAACGAAGCTGACAGCTTTGGATCCTGCTTGTTGCCCCTCAGGGGCTTCAGTGAACGATGACAGGCAATCGGTTTATTTCATTCCGAAATGGTCCGCAGTTGGTTCGAAGAGTATGCATTGTGCCCCGGGTAAACCAACTTCGTCAGCGTTCACGACGTGACCGCTTCAGCGTCACATACTTGCTTTATGTTAGTTTGCCTCCTTGTTTCGACTGCTGCCCAAATAAGCGGAATGAAGGGGACGATGTAGACATTCAGTGAACATTTATCTGTGGACTGTCGTTAATTCTATCTCGCTTAATTCGAACGCACGCTTTTGGTGACGTCAACATCTTTTGTATTAAAAATCCTCCTTTCATTCGAACTCAGCGAAATTCGAATAAATCATCGGACCCAAATTAATGCGAGTCGACTGTAGTTCGTTGCATACGCGTGTAAGTCGCGCTAATCTTTCGTGAATCGAATTCAGTGCAAGCAGGCGCGAGTGTAATACACACTCATCTGCAAACGACAAGTGCCATACGTACGCAACGCAATAAGCGCTAGCATTTGCAATAATCATAAAAACAACAGTGTCAGATGGACAAAAAATAACTTTTACGTGTGAACTTTTCCCGACGGTGACGAGGCTAGCAGGTAAGTGAATGCTCGTCGACAATTTCGATTACTTAGCCTCCAAATGTGCTCCGAGATAAGAGTGTACACGTACTTTCGTAATTAGTTTTTATCGAAATGTGGGTCCAGTTGCTCTGAATCAAGCTCGTGACATTGCTCTCAGTCAGGAGAGATGCCATAGCCATTGAGGCAGCGCGGTGGATAACGTTGGTGAGACGGAATCTCAGAGAGCAGGCAGTCCTTAAATATGGGATGAGTGCAGTTTTGTACCGGTTTCCATTCTTATGCAGACTGGAAAACGTGAAGACACGTTGACATCCGCAGATGAAGTGCTGCGCAGTATAAAACGGCACAGCCATGTCCATGGGACTATTACCGCGACCCCTGCAGAAAACTGAAACTGACTATTCATTTATTTCATTTCTTTTTACGCTGACGAGCGGACAACAAATTGGTCGTTGTTCAGCTAGTTGGACCTAGGGCTGCCATTGTACTATCTTGCTAGTTTTCTGCACTCGAAGTCCCATCTATATGCTGTCCGTTTTTGTACCTGCGTCCTGCGAATAAAAGTAATCTCAGGCTCACATGTTTCACTTGCTTATAGTGAGAGCCGGCCTCAGGGTGGCACTTCTTTCTGCAGCCATCCGTATTCCGACGCCTTCCAATGTCTACCGAGGAGGTCGCCGTATTTTCCTCGCCAGCTCGGTGAAACGGAACGGAGGCCATTGATAAAGCTGCCCGGGGGCTGTATACCCGCTGTGTAGGGCTCAAATAGCGAGCGAAACAAGAATACTTGGATTTGAAAAGGAGGCTGGCTAAATATTACGAGCAAAGAATAAAGGAAACCTGAAGGAGGTCGAGGCGTGTTTTCACTTCCTCATCCGTTCGCATAAGCGCAAGACGGAACCATGACTTGGCTTCTTTTCTGCATTGTTTATACGCTGACCTTACATTTTCTTCACAGTTTCTTGGTTTCAGCCTACAGAGCAAGAAAAAAAAAGAAAGTTTTTAACTCATCAAACTTTTTTCTGTTTTTATTGCGGGTTGTTTCATACGCTGCTAGAAAGTTGTGAGTATTGGAGAAGAGCTGAAAACAAAAGGAAGCGTGTGCCAGCTTAGAAGTGGCAGATTACGCTTCCTTCTTCTATCCGAACAGCTATGGTCGGTCAGGCAAGAATAATAGGGTTTCATCCGCGTTGTGATGAAAAGTAACGCAAAGAAAATGAAAAGGCACGAGCATCTTTTAACGGAACACGTTAGAAAGGAAGCACTGTGAAAAATCGAAGCTACAGCTGAAACGAGACATATCTCAGACCGCTGGGTATCGTAGGAAGAAATCGTCATGCACCGGACTATTTTTGCGCTTCTCCGGGAGATTTGTGCGCTGGTTTGTTTTGACGAAGATATATATGTGCGTATGTAGGTGACAGAAACCTGACTAAGAATTACAAGCTAAAACAAAAACAAAAAAGATCAGCGGATAACCTAGAGCGACGACAGTGGTGTCACACAAAGAAAGAAAGGAAACGCACTCTCTCAGGCTTGAGAAAACAGCAGGATTTGTGCACAAGGTGGAAAAGCCTTTCGCGGAAACAATCCGTGGCGAAATCCGGAAGCCAAATAGGTGCGCGAAGACGGTGTGCCTAGTTGTGGAACGTCGACGGTAACGAACCCGCATTGGAACATACGCCCACATACGCAACTAAAAAAAAGGGGGCTCAGTATGAAAAAATTCCACTCTTATGGCTGTGCGCGAGAGAGGATTTAGACCTAGGGGGCATACAAAGCACCCGGATCTCACCGTTTCCTTTAGCATCTTGCGGCCTCTTCGAGGGGTGGACGGTCAAGTTTGTTCGCTCCCAAATACGGTCCCGTACGCTAACGGAAGCGCTTTGTCAAGTTGCTCTTGTTGACGCCACTTGAAAATGAGGCAAGAAGAGGCGATTTATTCTGCTGCCCATGATATCTGCGCTCGCTGTTTGAACGAGCGCAAGCGGCTGTGAGTTCGAAGTAATCCTGGAATCGGAGGCAAGTAGGCGCACGGTTATAAGGTCATCCTTTTGCGTATCACTTGGCGGATCAGAGAACGGCACTGGTCGTAGAGAACACTCTTTCGAACTCACTCGAGGTGACCTGTTGATCGCACTTCTGTCTTATGAAACCTCTCCTTTTTCAAATGGTTCTTATATTCGATTCGGGGCAGATGGAAGGTGCCAGGAGTACATTACGTCAGAATAAACAACGCTTCCGACCGTTGTGCAGCCGCCAGCCGAGTAAATAGCTACAGCAAGGCAACTTTTTCACAATATGTGCCGGCTTTTGTGTTCAAGCACAAGGGCGTATGCGGTCCCCCTTCATCGTCCCCTGGTGTGATTCGCTGGAGATGTGCGAGCGAAGTCCTGTTGATACTGAGAAACCGGCTGTGACGTCATAGCTGAAGCCATTGAAGAACAAAAGATGGAGGGCTTGCTCACTTACGATGGTTGATTATACGCAGACGTCTTTACACCCACAAACGCCTAAGCTGACCTCACGCACTGCACGATGGGACCTCGACAGCGCGAGCAGCGAAAGAAGCTGTCGACACGTTAGTGCGGCAGTGTTATCTGACGCCGGTGCAAGTAGTGTTGAAGGAAAGGTGTTGAAGGCACACAGGTGGAAGTCCCCAGCAGGACACTTGGGCACAGTTTTTCCTTCAAAAAACACGTTGCTGGCTGAGTCTGTCGTTAACAATCACGTACCTTACTGCTCACACACAAACAAGGACGTGTATGGTGCACAAGAAGCCGTACTCGCGACTGATCTTTATTAGAAACAATATACATTCTTATACCTCCACACTGAGACATCGCGAACTGCACGCATGTCCAAAAACCTGCTCTCCCTGTGATACAAGTTAGTTGATCGGACACTCACAATAATACCTTTTTTATCGAAAGCGCCTCAGCTGGCTCCGTGCTATCTGGTAACGGCTTTTCATCAAAACTTTTCTTTTTGTTATAAAAGGTTGACAAGGCCTGTCAGGTGTAGCTTTGGGGCATGCGCCACAATGTAGGGACAAATTTGACCGTGCTTCGTTCTTCATTACATGGTTTATGGTTTATTGGGGTTTAACGTCCAACAGCGACTCCGGCTATGAGGGACGCCGTAGTGAAGGGCTCCGGAAATTTCGACCACCTGGGGTTATTTAACGTGCACTGACATCGCACAGTACACGCGCCTCTACCATTTCGCCTCGATTGAAATTCGACCACCGCAGCCGGAATCGAACCCGCGTCTTCCGGGTCAGCAGCCGAGCTTCATAACCACTGCGCTACCACGCGGCCTGTTCTTCATTATAAGCGTGCTCCTTCAAGCGATCGTTTATACAAAGGTCCGTCTCACCGATGTACACCTTTCCACAACTTACTGAGCAGACAACGATAGGGAAATGAGGGGCTCGTTATGACATACAAAAGAAGGAAGCCAGCAGTCAGCAAAACCAAAGAATGCATAAGGGAATGCTTCTATCTTTATTTATTTTTCACGTTAATCAATGGTAAATTAATAGTGCAATTACCTTATGACAGAAAGATAATTCATTAGGAAGCAGAAGAAAACAAAACAGAAGAAAAAACCACCCCATGCCGCCGGTGCAACCCGTAACCGTAGCCACTACCTCGCAATTTCGCGCAAGGTGCTCTATCAACTGAGCTACGGTGGCGGCTGTCCAATCTGCTTTCGGGGGTAATTATGTGTAGTGTAACCTAATTTTGAGAGTGATCGCCAGCGCCACCCTCATTCATAGCGGCGTACGTAGTACGTCCTGTGTTACCGCGAGCGTTACATGGGACGTGTTCGAACGGTGAGGGCGGACGCTATGATAGAGACCCTCTTAGCTACATACCCTTACAAAAATGCTTCTTCAGACAGTGTTGGAGTTCTCATGAGCAGACTCAACGTGCCATGTTGAGCTGGCGTCGTGACCAGGGTGGCCTAGGGTTGGTGAATTATTGAAGCCGAGGTGAAACTTAACTGAAAAGTGGCCGCCGTGTTAGAGTTCAGCATTCTCAATAAAATTTCTGCATTGATTTCATGTTGAATTCATGTTGAAATTACTGGGGTGGGTCAACACATCATTCTGAATCGTGGCTGCAGTAAAGAAACAAAAAATCCCAGGATTACTTTCGTATTGCGCCAGATGGATCGACTACCGGTGCAATTCTCGGTGGTATATTCACCTTTATTGCTGCAATTTCTCGTTAACGTGACGCTCATCTCCAGTCGTGTAGTGATCCATACATACGCACAAACAGATGTGTGTGTATATATATACATAAGTACATACATGCACAAGGACGCCAGCTCGTACGGGGTGGAAAACAAAAACACCGACGCACCGTAGTGGTTCGTCACACTCTTCAAATTGTTGGACATATGAACGTAGTGTAGTACAGCTTGCCTTATTTATTTTGAACGGATACCTTCCGGGCATGGCTTAGCTTTCGATTTCCGTAGGAGCTTCACGGCTACTGGGGCAACAACCATGATCGGAGAACGAGCTTTTATCAGCATATTAACCTGATTATTGCGGCTATCACGCAGCAAGTGTTGGTAAAATTTTGTCAAGGCTTCTTCCTAAGAGTACGTTCCAATGGCCCATTTCACCGTATTGGGATGTGCCGATCAAATAGGCAACAGATTTTTTTCGGTTATAATGATAACGTAAGAGACGTCATTTGTGCAACTTTTTCCAGCTCAACCCTTTGTTGTTTGCCACAAGAAGCCTCTTGGCAAGTTGCATTCACTGATTTAGCCACTACTGTGCTCTGTAGTGCGAGTTCTTAAGTTTTTCTTTTTTTGTGTGCAATGCGCTACGTTGTTTCATCAAAGAGCAGCTCGAAATTATTGCCCAGTGTCGAGTCCATAGCGGAAAGTTTGGATAGCCATGAAAAAGAAGTGCATGTGTATAAGAGGTCCACAGAAATAGCCCCCAATTTAACGCAAGCAGTGGCGGTCATTTCACGAGAATCCTTCCACGTTGAACGCATTAGGCAGGATGACGAGGTGAAATTTGACCAATGTTCTGGCAGCTGACCGAAGTTCCCTGTCTTTTTCCCTGCCCGTCGGTCTGACTTTCATCCGGGACGGCAAATGCAAAACGGTGCATGAAAAAAAAACAGGTTCCCGTGTATTCATTTTTATTTCCTTTTTATTAATTGGCCGCTGTAGCGAAAACGATAGTGCGTGATATGTCCTAATTTTAAACGGAGAAGCCGAGCTGTCTAGCCGAAACTTAATAAAAACGAAAAATGCAACCGTACACCTCTTTCAACTTCCTAATTGCTCGAGGGCTTCTTATGCTTGCAGAGAGCGCAAGAAAAACTCTTTGTTCTATCGGCCGACGCTGGACTATCGTGTTCTTAGCAGTGTATCGTGTTTTTCCTTTGTGCTGACTGATGCCCGATCCCCTCGAGAGTACAAAGGTCGTAAGCGGAGGCCTTAAAAGGAGTCCCAATCTTCCGTTGCGCAGGAAAAGGAGGTGTCCGATTCGCTGACAGTCTTTGTTCTGGACCCTCGCCTCTGCTCAAGCTGTAGACGGATAAAAAGCGAAAAGCCGTTCCTGTACGGGGCGGCACTCTTTCGACCTTCCCGCAAGAAATCCACGGCTGACATCAATGCGACCTCACTTTAGATAACTTTACTCGTGGTAACTTTGCGCAACACGTGAGATGTTAAAAACTGCGGCTGATCTCACCAGCCAGCGTTGTGCAGTTATACATACATCTGCCTCTGGTCATGTTGTTCAGCGTGCATATGCGAATCAGAATTTTTGCAATGCAATATGAACGCGCGTATTCGGCGTTGTTGCAGAACAGACGCCATTGGACACACACGAGAAGAGAATTGAAAGGCTGCAGTAGCCCTCACCTTCAGGAATATTAGTGGCATTTCGCTGCTGTGAAAGTATCGAGAGAGGAGTCGCGCGATGAGAGAACTATCTTCTCAGAATATGTTTAGCGTCCAGGTAAAAAATTTAAATTTATTCAGAATCTGGTAAAGTTGTACTAAGGCACTGCACTATGTTTGTGTGGGCTTTAGAGATAGGTCAGATGCGCTTGAGGTGCGTTCTCTTTCAGAAGGCCCTCATTCGGGCCACGAAGAAGCCTTTGTGGTTGAACCCTCGTGTAACTGAAAGCGACGTGTTCCTCTTTTACCGTGTGACGTCGAAAGTATACCTCGTGAGCTGAGGCTAGCGCAACGCGCTAAAACGGGTATATTTAAAAGCTAGGCTTTCCTAGATTAATCTACGTTTGCGGGGACAGCCCTCTATAGGCTCACCTCTCTGTTGCCGATGCTCGATAGCGACCGCCTCGCACTAATAAAGGCTTAAGTCTTCCTGGCACTGCTACGCCACTGCTACGCCACTGCTACGCCACTGCTACGCCACTGCTAAGGCACTGCTACGCCATGACATGCACGCTCAAATGAAAACACCTTTCCTCAGAACACCATAGGAGCCATGCATCTGCAGTGGCAACTCCGGAAAACAACACAATGACTGATAACAACCCAGGACCTCGCTCTGCTGATTACGACATCGACAGCAACAAGAAGCAAAGTCATCAACATGGCGTGAGGGATACGGATGAAGGGACGGACGAAATAAGGCCCGATGCAGGAAGATCTTGTGGATCTTTATGCTACTGTACAAACACAAACACGCACAAACGCACGCATGCACAGATAACCTTATGTACCTGCCGAATCCAATTACGGGCTTCTGCATCGCCCGGAGTCTTCCTTTCTTCCCACTCGTGTGCCCTTATCTGTAATGCGGTGCTTCACTACCGTTGCCGGCCGACAAAATATTAACTTTCTATTCTGGCCCGAGGATTGTAATAACAACAACTGATATCGAGGGCGTAGCCCACGCAGTTCGCGGTTCCTTCTGTTGGAGCGTACAAAGGCTCTGTCGCTCAGGAAGACGAACGGACGAGCCGAGAGGAGAACAAGAAGTTGTGCGACGGGTGTACACCGCGGCAGCTGAACCACATCGGCGGGTGGTCGTCTCCGGGTAGCGGAGGAACGGGGCAGGGAGGGGTCTACGACCGTCTCTGCGAAAGATGTCTGTTCGCGTACGTCTTCGTTCGCGGTGCAAACGTTCAGAACAATCGGCTGTGGGAGCACCTCCGTGTCGGCAGCCATTGTCCGTCCGTGATGCATCGGGGCTGCAGCCCGCTCCCTCTCCCCAATTTTCTTTCGTTTCGGCTTCCCTATGTGCCTTGGCTCTCCGCGCACACACACACGGCAGGGAACAAACAAATGTACGAGACAAGACAAGAGGCTATTGACACGCATCGTATTCTTGCTAGAACAGCCTTTCTTATCAAGTGCGACCAGCCTGTTCTACCCGCATGGTGGACTGATGCCAGTTTTCTGAGGCCGCCCCTCATTCTCGATGTCTCCCCTCTCTCGGGCAGCTTTCGTGACGTGTGCTTTCAGACACAAGGACAAACAAAGCGGTGCGTGTTGACAACACGCTGGGATGTCGAGAACTTGCAGGGCGTTGGCGGCGTGAAACGGAATGAGAGACGAAGAAATTTTCTGCCCGTGGAAAGAACAGTACTCACGGAATTTATTTTTGTCGTCTTTATCCTTATGAAAAGCGCTCAGTAAAGATGCTAAATAAAATACCTTCATGTATAGTGCTCCGCAAGTGGTTAGTTGAAGAAAAATGACGTAGTTATACGTTAATCACAGAATTAATCGTAAGAAGGATAACCATTGAGCTACCGCCGCGGCTAAAACCAGGGTGCATTCCGCACAGCTGTCGTCTGCCGCCTACCGGCTGTAGCTGTCTGCAGGGGATGCATGCGTAATATTGAACACTCATCAGCTGGTTGAACGTTTTCCTCGCGGAAAACCGGGATTTTCGTGCCAGCGCCTCAGGTATATACTGCGTGGATGGTAACCAGCGCTGCGAACCTTCTTTCTTTATTAGACAAATGAGAGATGGTGGTGCATATGTGTCGTACTTCTCACATATTTTTCAGCATATCGCAAAGCATATACGCTTTTTCACTGCGCCGAAACATGGAAGGCCTGTCTGCATGCCTGCTTGAATGAGCGCGTACTACAAAAAAAAAAAAATAAAGTTTTCAATCTCATGACACCTGCAGCCTGCACAAAGTAGCTGATTCGACTGCTGAGATCAGAAGGAAGCCGCATCACCAGCCACCCATCAAGTAGAACAGAAAGTGAACGCCGTTGAGGGCAGCGCGCGGTTCTGAACTTGCTGCATACGACCGTGCTACACGCAGTTTGAGTGCCCAGAATGCGAGGTGAACGGTACCGCCATCATGTTTGCGACTAACCTCTCTTTTCGTTCTCGGTCTTGCGCTATTTTAATTACGAGACTATTGGCACTATCTGCTATGCTAGCCGCGCTGGTTTCCCCGTATTTCGATGGTCATTGCTAATCGAGACGGCGAAATAGCGTTCCTCCAGAAAGCTCACGAATACGCCTCTCGTCGCGGCTGCACGAGGCTTCAGGTAGCGATGCCACGTGTACTTCGCTTGTAGGCAGCTTTACAATGCTTATAATTGCATTGTTTTCGGTAAGAATGTCACAATGGCTATCAGGTGACCCTAACCTATAAGTCTATTCTGACTTAGTATTCCCTTTTAGTGTTCCTTTAAGAAGCATGTGAGCCGTGGTGTACTCGCGGCCAGGTTTATTAATTTGAAAATTTAAAACTTCATTTGCGTCATGCTCTTAGTGACGCAATGTTTCGCAAAGGCATATGATTTCATCAATGTCGATTAAATGCTCAAAGCTAATAGGTCTGATCAATATATTAGAACTCATCAACTCTAAGAAATGTCCACTTGCAAAGATTCATTATTCATGATTCTTCCCTTCATGATTAATGCTGAAGGGGTCGGCTTCGTTAATAAGTTTGTTTTGTTTTGTTTTTGTTTTTTTGTCCAGAGAAGAGGAAGCACCCTGGAGACGCAATAGCAACCAGTGCTTGATGCCAAAAAGAGATCCCAGCAGAAGTAAAAATGTATGGTGGTGTTTTGTGCCAGTACACATTTTTAAACCGCAATACTTAAACGAAGAGAACGTCAACCAGGATGCAATATTCTAATAAAGCAAACGCGCCAAGATATACGATCTCGTAAAGCCCACAGTGTGCAACAGACGTTAAAAAAATCAGAGCAGAGAATTACAGGTATGCAGACCTAATGCTTCTCTGTGCTTCGCTTTTCCTACAAATAGGCCACACACATGGGAATGAGGCCATTCCAGGGAATAAGCAGTCATGTCTTTCTGCTCCTTCGTTGTCGTAAGCTGAGTGGTCGTAATGCGACAGCTCTGGGTCTGTGAGAGCGTCTGCAAGCGGCTACACAGCAGTTTCTTCTCATGAAAACTTTTGAAAAGGAGGATTAACGTCACTAGAAGAAGTCCTCTTTATCAAATTGGGACCTTTCCTGCAATCAATATGAAGAGATCATTTATTTCATTATTAAAATAGTTTTGCCAACACAGAACTTTGTCTTGAATCTTTGCATAGCGCCTCGATATCGAACGTTACCACTATGGAATGGGGAGAGGTGACATTGAGGTGTTATGAAACAAGTTCTGCGGTCACATGTAACATCGAAGTAGCATGTAACGCAAGCCACAAAAGTTGTTTTCCATGGTTATTAATTTCTTCACCTTTCCAACGATTAGCAGGGGAAACAATGAAGCGCAGTAAACCACAGCACGAGAGGTTGGAACCGCGAAATCGGATCGGTAATAGGGCCTTTACTGTTTTCAATATATATCAGTGACATTAGCACAGGTTTTTCCCCACAAGTTGTGGTGAAACAATATGCAGATGATACCATTGTGTATTCAAAAATATATTCCTCTTCCGACCAGCAAGAACTTAGCAACCATTTGGAGAAAATTAGTTCCTGGTGTGACGAGTGGCAAATTGAACTGAATGCAACGAAAACATCTTTTATGTGCATGACACGCAAAAGAGACCCTTTAACCTTCACTTACAGTATCAATGGTACAGCGCTAACTCAAGTAACCGATGTCAAATACTTAGAAGTTGACCTTAAACATGACCTAAACTGGACAACGCACATTGACAATGTTTGCAATAAGGCCACGCGGAAGCTCTGGTTATTGCGAAGAAAACTTCATGATGCCACTGTAGAGGTAAAACTACTTGCTTACAAGATGGCTGTGCTTCCAGTGCTGACTTACGCTAGTCATGTTTGGGAGCCGTATACTAAACAAAACATTTTGAAATGTGAACGGGTACAAAACAAAGCTCTAAGATTTATTTTCAACTCGTACTCTAGAACCCAATCAGTGTCTGAACTTAGAAACAGGGCCGGGCTGACAACTGTGAAGCAGAAAATGCAGCTTAACAGACTGATATTCTTTTTTCATGTGCTGACAGGTAGCTGTAAGGTCAATCTAGACCGATACATCAAACCACTGAATGCTTCTGGCAGCAGAACAAAACACTCCAAACATATCACACCTCTGGATTTTAGAAAAGATTCCTTCAAATACTCTTTTCTGGTTCGCACTATTGACGAATGGAACAAATTACCAAAAGAAGTGATTCAATGTTCGGATTTAAAGGCTTTTGAAAACGCCCTCATGAAGTATTTGTGACTGGTTTGACTGGTATGTTTTTGACCCATGTCATTTTGTCTTTCCTATAAATTTTTATTGTTGTATTGTTTTGTATTTCTCCTAAGGCGGTGATCTGCTGATGTACTGCATCTAGTTCTTGATTATTTCAAGAATCTCAACTCCTGTCTTGGCAGCAGCTGACAGTATGAATAAATAAATAAATAAATAAATAAATAAATAAATAAATAAATAAATAAATAAATAAATAAATAAATAAATAAATAAATAAATAAATAAATAAATAAAAATACAACCTTTGCAAAGGGATTTGCTCTAAAGCCTCTGAGGTATACGCAGAGATCCGACAACGAAAGTAATCGAAGTCCACACTTTTTTATCGCCTCCACTAGTAGCCGTATATGTTTCTCAGCTTTCGCTTTAGCGAGTCGTTAACGCATATCTTGGCTCTGTTATACAACATGAGATAGTTAAGCGCTGCATGCGTCTGAACTCTTCGAAACTGAGGTTGTTAGACGTTCGATTCGGTTCGTTTCGCTAGTGGGTCCTTAGTCTGTAGGCAGCGGCCACGTGATCGTTTTTCTAATTATTTTGTGCGCAAAAGCATTTGATTAGTTTTGAGCAGTCAAGATGTTTTTCCTTTATTTGTAACATAGCCTCTATTAGTTTCACTAGCGGCACACACACACGCACGCACGCACGCACGCACGCATGTATGTTTAAAATGTGCACAGTGCCCTTTTGAGGTTGGGAACTGTGTTCGTAGGTACCGTCTTTGTCAAAAGTAACCAGGCTGCATGGTTTGCTTCTAGCTTGTATAGTGGAGCCCTCGTGGCTTTTCTTAAGATCAAAAGGTGCTGGAAGATAAGAAGACTCCCAGTCCTTACCTTTAACGACCATTTCAGCTTCAGCGAAGCTGTAAGAGCTCCACTGCATGAGCTAGAAGTAAACCATGCAGCCTGGTTACTTTTGACAAAGACTGTACATGTTTGTACTATGCGCATATGCGCATATGCGCTTGTTGCTGTTGTCGAAAACTTTTTACCTTTGGTACTCCTCGTTTTCATGAGAGCTGTGACTCTCTGTAGATAAACCAGACACGTGCGAACTTGTGAAGAGGGTTCGGGGGAGGAAAAGGAATGATACCAAGCGTGTGTTTGAGTTAACAGCCGTATGAGCACGTGCATATCTAGTGCCACTATAGACGATGCGAATATGCGGTTGAATATATGCGCACACGCAAAAGCTTGTGTGTTCGCAGTTGGGGACTGCGACACTGTGTATTCAGCATTGAGACTCAAGGACTGTTTGGCGAGGGTTCAAGTCAAAGTTCATGGCAGCTTGTATTCGTTAGCTTGTCCTTCGTTGCGCAACCCTTCTGCTCCATCTTATTTTTTTTTTCGCCCAAAGTTACATGCAATATACATGCAATATACATGCAATATAGGTAGAGTGTCCTTCGCGGTACGCCGACTACAAATTTTAGATGAGAAGTCTCCGACTGGTGGAACGTCTGGATGGGTGAACATAGGATTTTTCAAAGGCAACATCTTGTAGGCTAAGTTTTCATAAAGCACCACAGAAGTTCCGTCAACTCGTGTGCCCAAAAAAGAAAGTGAGAAACAAGCGAGAGACAGTCATCTCAAGTCTGTGCCATACTCCCATCTATGTGCTGCGAATCAACGTGGACCTTGTGGTCCACGTTGATTCCCAGCAATGATATAAAAAAAGATGAAATAAAAAAAAAACTTCCCACACGAGTGAATTACTGCTGCTTTACCTCTGCCTGCCTGAAAGCCGGCTCCTGATGTGTACATGAGGGGATCCCATTCACCGACACGTGACGCACGTCTTTGCTGTCTTCGTCGCTAGAAGGCGCTTCGTTCGGAAGTGGTGCGCTTAAAAGCCTGGACATCACCCGTGCAACCAGCATTTTCAGAGCCAGGGACAATACACTGCGCCAACTCACCGGTCTGACAGTGAACCAACGTTGCTCTTGCCGCACAGGTAAAAAGTCCTTTCTCAGGCGTATAATGTCATGAAAACCGCTGCGACCACCAGCAGTCCACAAGAAATAAAGCGGTTTAAAAAGGGCTTGACTGATCAGCTTACAATGCATTTACTAAGGTAACCACTAGCCCCAGTGAGGACAACCTTAGACTTTAATCAACCAAATTATCAGGCAGGTTTTCATAAAGGATACTCGAAAATAGACCATATTCGATCGATTGAGGCGAAATTCTAGAGGCCCGTGTACTGTCCGTTGTCAGTGCACGTTAAAGAATCCCACGTGGTCAAAACTTCCGGAGCCTTTCACTACGGCTTCCTTTATAGCCCGAGTCGCTTTGGAACGTAAAACCCACATAAACCAGACCATGTTCACACCATCAATCAAGTGATAGAGAAATGCGCAGAATATAACCAACCCCTATGTGTAGCCTTCCTTTATTACGACAAAGCGTTTGACTGAATGGAGGCCTCAGCAGTCGTGCAGGCATTGAGGAGCCAGTGTGTAGAAGAGTGTAATGTGAAACTTAACTTTGAAAAGACTGTCCTACTGCGTGTTACAAGAAAAATTAATCCATTTAAACGCTCCTTTTTTCTGGGTTCAGGAGAAATTACCGAAGTAACTGAATATAAATATCTTGGTGTTACATTCACAAACAACTTAAGCTGGAACACTCACATTTCTAACACTTGCTCGTCTGCCTTACGAAAACTTTGCTTGTTGCGCCATAAACTAAAAGATTCATCACTTCAGGTTAAAAGACTAGCATATGAAACCTTTATAAGGACTAAATTGGAATATGCGTGCATTGTATGGGACCCGTATACTCTCACTAACATAAAAACACTTGAGCGGATCCAAATGAAAACTGGGCGATTCATGTTTTCGCAATACAATAGAACTGCTTCCGTCTCTGCATTAATGCAGTCGAATTCCATACCAACCCTTCAGTCCCGGCGCAAGTTTCTTCGGTTGAAATTCTTATTTTTCTTATTTAACCATAAACTTGGAATTAATTCTTCGCCGTATCTTAATCTACACAACACCAGACAAACCCGACACTCCCACCCCCTTTCTCTGACCCCGTACTTTGCAAAGACTAACTTATTTCAGCACTCTTTCTTTCCGCAACCCATCAGTGACTGGAACAGCTTACCAGCTTCGTGTGTACGGTCTCTTGACCTGATAAGTGACCATTGTTAGTTTGTTTTTAGTATGTTTTGTTAGTTTCTTTTTCTTTTCCATGTCATTTCTCGCTGCTCGTTTTCTGCTTGCACTTTGGTATTATTGCTCAATTTGTGTTCTGTTCTGTATCCACTCCTGCTTGGGCCTCACGGCCTGCAGTATGCCATAAATAAAATAAATAAAAAACAATACAGGAAGATATCTATAATGACTGCACAACTATCATAGTCCTTCATAAAGTGGGCAATAAAATTCCGATAAGGAAGAGTCACCGCCTATTTGCAGCAGGCATTCAGAGGCCTGGATTAGGAACATGTGGGGATAGAAGTTAATAGAGAATACCTAATTAATTTGAGATTTACTGATGGCATTGCCTTGCAAAGTCACTCAGGAGATGAACTGCAAAGCATGATCGATGAGTTAGGCAGGCAGAGCAGAACGGTGGGTCTCAAAATTAACATGCGGAAAGCCAAAGTAACACTCAACTGCCTCGCAAGGGAACAGCAGTGCAGCGCAGCGCAGGGCAACGCAACGCAAAGCAACACAAACAAGCAAGCAATAGGAGAGACATAAGGCTCATAAATATACAGAGGGCAAGGAATACGAAGAGAGCTGTGGAAAAACTTCATTGCATGTTCAGAAATGGTGACAGGAATGCAATTGACTTGTTTAGCCACTTTTCAGTCAGGAAAGCGCATTATAAAACTTTGCGATTTCGATGCAGCAATGATTCATGCGTGCATGTCTACACAGCACCTCTCTTCCTTTCCTCATCGCACTGTCTCAGTTTGTCCCCAGCCTCCTCAGCTGTCATCTGCGCCTGTTCTATTTTGGGTTGTCTCTTGGCTTGTCGCGAATTAAGCCTACAAAAATAAGCTTCGAATAGAACGTCAAATTTAAGATCTGCTTATTTTGGCCCTACTGACTCTTGACCGAACTTCCTCTCCCGCGTGAGGCGATTCGCTGCTATTCTCGTAGCCTTGTCCCGCGCAAAGGACAACAAGAATGGCATCGTTTGCACAAGATGCCATTAATGACTCGAGACAACAGGAACAATAAAACAGAAAAGTGGCGCACGACCAAAAGCCGACTAAAAAGCACCGTCGCTGCTGTCAGTGAAACTGGGAGAATTCATAATCCTGGTCCGTTTCGTGCGACGAACAAGCGCAGGAGAGTCGAAGTCATCTGCCTCCAAATACATCCTTCAGGCAAGCAGCCATTCATTTTCGCAACTGGACCGAATCTCCACCCAACAATGACTGCGTAGCAGTCTGTTATAAACTGTAGGCCCAGACTTGCCTGGAATTGTAAATTCTCTAGGATAAATAAGAATTAAAAGGCCGATTACATAAAGCTGCTCAAAGACAGTGTGAACTTTCTAGTATAATAGGATTTAGTAGGATTTATTGAATAAATAAATAAATAAACAAAATAGTAGGCTCTGATCTCAGGTTCGGTGGTCTGCGCTATCCCACTTTCCAGTGGTTAACTGCGTGTTCAATAGACAAGCTGCGTTGGGACAGGTCCCCATTTTCTGTTCCAACGCTGCGCAAAGTCGTTATCTTCTGAGGGGAGGGACATACGCAAGTCGTATTTTTCTAGGCAAGGCTACCTGTTCACACGTGTAGAAAATTGGGGGCAATATACATGTCAGGGGAGCGCGGCTAGACATTGATAATAGGATTGCTTCGCGAGTGCTCCGATGGCATGGCAGCTACTTCACCACCGTCTCCAGCCGGCTCGTTTACAGGCCAGCCTAAGAGAGGCTCAGTGGCGTCGAAATTTCTCATCAAGCGTAGGAGGAGAAGTGCGCAGATTACACCTGCAAGTCACCTCGTAACGAGCAGCCAGCGCATGGCGCAGTTCTTTATCCGGAAGCCTTGAAATCGTCTCGTTGTTTCTCCTTCTGGTAACAACTCGCTTTCGAAAGAACACTTCAGCCGCAGTCGTTCTGATAAGGGCAAAGGGCGCCTCCTTTAATCGCCCGCCTCAGTACGCTGGCTTCACCACGTCTCACCGCACACACGAGGGTTGCCGAACCTTTCTTTCTCAACGCAAGAGAAGGGAAGAGAGAAAGAGCCGGCTCTCAAGCCGCTTACACGAAATCAAATTTCTACTTCAACTGTATACGGCTCGGTCTTTGCGTGTGCTACGAAGGAGGGTGAACGCGCTGTTATAACTGATATATTGGGCAAAAGAGCTTCGCTTGAGCCGGTTTAGTGGCGTTCGACAGCCACAACACCCCGTCTCTCTGCATCTGTTGCGTAACATAATCCAGACCTCGTTAACGGATTATCATCATTAAGAAGCGAGCAAAGTAGCTACTGAAACGCGAGGGGGCGGAGCTGCTTTGAAAAGACCCACCCAGTTACGGTTATGTATAGGTCTGCCCAGTTGCCCGCTTGGCATACTAAAGAGTGGATAGATGAAAGGGTGCAAGCGGGTGATTTCGCAAGGCCTAACGAAAGACGCCGCGACCGCCTTACTCTTATATGGCGTGCGCTGCCATACTCCCAAGTGAGTTTTCCCTTTAGGTCGCACGGTTAGAAATACCAGCGGTAAAGCGCAACCTTCACTCGTCCCATTAAATGCTGATTTACTAACCTCTCGATCAAGTCGCGAGCGCAAGAAACGTATGACTGAAGACAAGGAATGATTGATTTGTTCTCGCACTCTACTCCTTGTGAGGGAGCATGAAGTCAGAGGGACCGAATTTTCCAACATTCACTGCATTTGATACACGGGGAAAAGTAACTTGGTCGAGGCGGCTGGAGAATTCGTTTCACTGATTAGGGCCTGGGATGTGGTGGCCGCAGCTGGGGCACAACAGGGGAAGACGGAGATTCCAAGGAGAGGCGAATGTCCTCTAGTAGGCCCTGCTCGGCTGCTTAAGGCAATAAAATTCTCCCGCCGGAGGCCCAGAGAGATCTTTTTGTTGTTGCTGGAGATGTTACGTCGCTTTTGGCTTTTGGCCAAATGATCCTTAGACTGAACTGGCAAAAAGATATTCACAAAATGAAGTGGAATGAGTTTTCATTTGACGAATTTCTTCAGAAGGTTGCAACAATTTCGTAGAGGTATCAGATCGCAGAAACTGTAGTGACAACTGCGGTAAAAAATAGCTTTTGTTGAAACAATTGTTAACAATACAAAAAAAAACATTTCTTGCCTTGACACAGAGGCCGCTACTCAATTTTGTAACTTTCTTACTGCTTATTTCTAGGCGGAAGACAGACGAGCAGTTGCTAGTGCTGCGTTGCGGAAGTCAGAACTTTGCTGGACATTCAATATAGCTGGTGTAAGCTTATAGGAGAGCGAATGAAAACAATGGCGAAAAGTGAAAACGTAACTCGCGAAGAAAAAAAAGACAAATTACCTAAAGGATAGGGGGGGGGGGGGGGGGGGGGGTCGATCCCGGCAGCGGCGGTCGAATTTCCATGAAGGCGAAATTCTAGAGGCCCGTGTACTGTGCGATGTCAGTGCACGTTAAAGAACCCCAGGTGGTCGAAATTTCCGGAGCCCTTCACCACGGCGTGCCTCATAGGCTAAGTTGCTTTGGTACGTTAAACCCCAATAAACCAATAAACCAACCTAAAGGATAGGTGTAACATTAAAAGATCGGAAGCGGGCTGACTGGGGGAGGAAATAAACGCGGGTTAATGACATCCTAGTCAAAATCAACAGAAAGAAATTTGCTTAATTGGGCAGGGCATTTAATGCGAAGGCAACATAACCACTGGTCTTTAAGGGTAGCGGAATGAATTCCAAGAGAAGACAAGCGCAGCAGGGGGCAGCAGAAGGTGAGGTGGGCAGATGAGATTAAGAAGTTCGCGGGGGTACGGTGGCCTCAGATGGCAAATGACAGGGTTAATAGGAGAGACATGGGAGAGGCCTTTGCCCTGCAGTGGGCGCAGTCAGGCTAATGATGATGATGATGACCTAAAGAAACGCAACAGATCCTCAAGAGCAGCATATTGCGCGAACGCAGAGTGAGGTGCGGATCCCGTATAGCCCGGCATACGGCAGCTGAAAAAGGCTGCCTCGTTGATTCACTCACACGTTCGCGCGCCCGTCTGCGACGTCCGTGTTCTCCATCCATTCTCAACATGTCTTTCTTCCCGAGGCAATGTCTCCTTCTCGCCTTCTGCGTCCTTCAACGCGATTTTCTCCCTTCCTCCCTTACCCGCATCCTCCTCGCCCTCATTAACACGCAGTGGGCGTGATGCCACCCCTTTCATGTAACGAGAGGAAATAAAACAAGAGTTAGCATTCACAACAACAGCAGCGGTTGTTAGAAGTACAAAACTACGCAAATTACTGGGCGCCAGAAAACAAGCAATGAATCATCAGACACACTACGAACGCCGCTTTTGCTGCTGTGAATTGGTGCGAATGGCGTGCTCTGTCACAGCTGTTCCGACTTCTGCGCATTGTTTTCATCCTTCTCCTCTGTTGAAAGGCAAGCAAACTGTCAGGCAATGAGTCACGCGATCCAGCAACGTCGAAACTCACAACAGCGACCCTTTGTCTCGTGTGGAGCCAGCCAGCCAGGTCGGAGGCAGCGGGCGCACAATACTGTGGCCCAAGCACAACGTCGTCGTCGCGTCCCTGAGGCACGCTTTGTGCGAGCCGATCTTGTGTTTATGTCGCTCGCGTGTTTGCTCAGCGTGGCGACGACGACTGCAACGGCGACGAACCATCTCTGCTTTTGCCGAGGAGGTAGAGTTTTTAGGTGCCGGTGATGTAGCTTCCCACTCCACCCAAAAACCCTTTCGTTCTCATAAGCGCGGCTGGTCGGATAAAGATAGCGGCCCCTCCTCTCCACCTGCTCGCGGCTCCTACCCCCCTCATCCCCTGATTTTTACTCGAGCGCTGCCCCTCACCTGTGGCCTCCTCATGCCGTCAATATATATATATTCTACCCGCACTCGCCAGGACCCCTCCTCCCATCTCTCCTTTGTTGTGGCTCTGTTGTGCTAACGGGACACCGCTGGCAGCGTAGCAACCACGCTGCTTTCTACAAACACCTAAGCGCAATGTCATAGACGCGCAGCCGGTGGCCGAATGAAAGGGGTGCCCCCTCCCTCCTCCTTCTTCTGGTCTCGTCCCGTAGCGCATTGTATTCCACTACCGCTGCTCCTGCTGCTGCCCGATGAAACTGCAGCATTATTCCACTTTTACACTCATTGAAACGCGGTGCTGCAGAAATCCGCTCCTTCAGTCTACTCTATCTTCTTCGTCCTTGCTTTCGCCATTTTCTTTTCGCCCCTATACTGATTTTGCTACTTACCGCAACACACCCGAGAAGTGCCGTGAAACGCCTCAACAACTCTTCTTCCATGTTTTGTTGTCTGGAAGCTGTTCTTGCATTTTGCTGCTGCCTTCGCGCTACCTTCTTTTCCTTCCTGTGCTCCCTTTTTTCTTTCCTTCTGCTCCCTATTTCTCGAAGCCCTCCTTTTTTTATCTTCCTCTGGCCTCCTTTTCTTTTTGAACTGGTTGCTTAGTTTTCTTCCCAGACGCAAACCCTCCCTCTGTGTCTGGCCCCTCTTTGATAGTTGGCTGATTGTGCTTCGCATCAGTGTTCGGCCGTGTAATGCCGGATTCTTCCCTTGACCCTTCTTCCCTCCCTAACCGTCCTCTCCACCCTCTTTCCAAGCCCCCTCGCCGAGTTCACTTCCGCGTTTACGGCTCCAAACTGCGCCGCGGCATTTTATGGCTTCGGAATGTGAATTCTCCTTCCTCCTCGGGAAGCCGTCAACGCGAGGAGTTCTCTGTTTCTCCAACCGTTCTCTCGTTTACGAGGGGCGCCGCGATGCTGTTGCGCCGTTCCGCGCGACGTGCGCCGGACGATATCGCGCAGCGCTGAGCGCCATGACTGGACCTCTTTTTTTCTTTTCGGTACTGTCAGACGCACTCGCTCCTCGCTTTCGATGGGAATACTATTTTCATTGCACGAACAGGGCGCGCATGAGTTCACGCTAGACACGCTTTCACACACAAACGAAGGGTACCGTATATACGCGAATTTAACCTCCCGGCAGTTCCGAGCGTCCTTCATCTTATTGAGTGTTCCGGGTGGAAAAGGAAAAAAACAAGGCTCTCCAAGCATTGAGCCTGTTTCAAAATAGCATCTTGGGGTACCTCGCGAAGCACACTTATATGGCGATATTTAGCGTTTAATTGTCCTGTGTTTTTCGATCTTGTCCCTCGTATCTCTCACAACGATAACATCGAAAGGTTTTGTCTCAAATGACTCAAGCAAACTTTCAACAACCAAAACAACATCAGTACAAAAAAAAAAAAACAGCGCCACCTTTCCTAACTAGCCAAGGGGTGCTGATGACACTCTGACGCACGGGCCACACCCAGAACAAAAGCTGAGCATTGTTCGGCTTTGTGCATGGAAGCACTGCGCGTCTGGCACACTTGGACAACATGCCACATATTAGCACACGTACCTTCACAAAGTGTTGTCTCCCTACCAGAAGCAGCAGCAAACGCCAATACTACATCTCATCGTCGAGCATGACACAACACAGCGATAAATTAACAATCATTGTAGACGGTCATTCTGCTCGTCAGTGTAAATGCGCGTCAATGTAATGCAGCCTCTGTTGAATGTCGTTTGAGGCCCAGTGGTCTGAAAAAGTAATGAGTGCGATGTAAGCGGAGGCGTTAAATTCGCGCAAATACGGTAAAGTCTCAGCTGGGGCTCCATGCTTAGCATGTAACATTCTGCTGCTTAGGCTCTAACCTGCTAGGTCGAAGAGTAAAGTAGCGCAAAGTTTGTTTTTCCCTTTGTAAATTCCTTTCTGCTGTTCCCATTGTGTTGTAAATATATGCTCTTCTATCTGTCATCATCTACAAGAATGCCTCCTGGTCTTCTTCCACGCCGAATTTACCAGAGGAAGGGTTTGGGAACTTTCCTCGAAGTAACGAACAAGAATATCTATAGAATCTTTACTGATCCCGAGACCCGCTAAGCCGCGCTGGCGCCGGGGACAGCCCTTTTACCGTCTTCAACGCGTTGACGAGCCGGGGGTCTTCCGGAAGAGGTAACGGATGGGCTTGCCATGCTTCCCCTACCAGCTGCTTCCTCCCGGGCCTGACGGTGCCGGAAGAGCTGTTCCGACCATCAGCCCCCCCCCCCCCCCCCCCCCCCCTATCCTCGGCTTTGATCCTCTCCTTGAACCCACCCACCAAAAACCCATCACAGCCTCGACTACTTTCCTTCTCTCCTCACCATAGCGCGTCTTCCTCATTTGTTGCCTTCTCTCGCTTCTGAAGTCATTTTGTGTGTGTCTGTGTGTAATTAAGTCCATTCTTTGCCTTTCTTTTGTGCCCCCTTTTTTCTCTTGTTTTTGTCTCTGCTTCATAGCTGCAGTCTGTCTTTAGGACGCGCACTGTTGTTGCGTCATTGGACATCCACGGCTTGTTAAGGGCCGTTAAACTGAATGACTCACTTGCCAACGTACGCCAACACAACGTGCGGCTAGAAACGATGCTTTACAGTAGCGGCCCCTAATCTCCTGCATGGTGCACGTTTCTTTTTTGCTTAACGCGATTGCAATGAAGATGAAAAATATCCGAGGAGGCGGCTGACAAACGCGTGGAAAGCGGGGAAGTAAACACTACAGTCGCCCGCGGCTCGGACAATACTGTAATACTGCAGACGACTCACAGGGGCAAGAAACATGCGAAATTTGACGTAATTGAAGCGGAAGTTGCTATTTTTGGCTGTGTGATAGTGTCCTCTTTTTAGTCAGCGATCTAAGCCGCCTAGCTCTCCGTGCTCAGTTAACTGCCTTGTCATCATCACCATACTAATTACGTGCACTTGAAGTCAAACGCGTAACGCGTAATCTGTCTAAGTGATATATGTTCATTTGAGTGAAGCGAGCAGCCATGCATCGTCCTCAGAACTGCTTCTGGCAAACGTAAGACGCTTCGGTCACGCTTCTCACAGGTCAACAATCTTAAACGAGTAGAACCCAAATGCCATTTACCATTTCGGCTCATCGCTTTCTACTCGTGACAAATTCGCCTAATTTTTCTCGTTGTCATTCCAGTGCGAACCTCCGACACTCTCTAAGGGTTAACTAACATAAAGTGTTCTGTATACACACCACCCAATAGAAGGGCGCGAGTTGTTAGCAAAGAAACGTTTGAGACAATATAATGGTAAGTTATTGGATCATTTTATGCGGCGAGAAAATGACAACCTTCATTCATAAGCGTAAATAGAAGCAAAGAAGGGGAAGGGCCACCGTAGATATCCAGAACACGGCTGCAGCAAATTCGCATCTTCCAAGTTGTGGCGATGGTTAGCGCTGGTTGATCCGGAAGCGACAACGTGCTGCAGAATGGCGCCGACTCCCCCATAAGATAACCGCACACGAAGCGCGACGCGTCATGACGAAAAGAGGCTAAAGCATCTTAGGTGTTCCGAGTTACGGCTGCTATCGCATATACGCCCTACGAGAGCTGCCTCGGCAAGACATGCCAACCCTGAATACAGGGAAAGCTCCACGCTTTCCAGCAAAATATACAAAGGCGGATTAATAAAGATAGAAGAGATTAGAGCGAGTCCCGCAGAGAGAAGCAGGAAACGTGGCACGAAAGGAAGGAAGTGGGCGTAGCCCACCGTCGACGCTGCGATGATGGCTGGAGACAATAAATTGCACCCGCTATTTATGTAGCTGTTGGGCGGTGCAGCTCTGCGCCAGGAGCCGGAGTCTTCTGCTTCGTGGACACCGGTGGAGTGCGCGAACTCTACCCGCCGCGCCTCTTCTCCCACACCATTTGTTTCTTGTCCTTTTTTTTTCCATAGGGAATGCATAAACGACGTCTCTCTGGCGTCGGCGCTAATGCCGAGTTGGGGAAAAGGGAAGACCAGGAAAAAAGAAACCAAAGGAAGCTCAAGATCAGCACAGCGGTTGGAAGGAGCGCGTTTGTGACGGAAATTGAATCTGTCGAGAAGAAAGAAGCAGCAGCAGCAGCAGCCGCTCTTGCAGTGCACGCCATCGCCGCTTGGGGGAAAGAGCGCTAGTGCCGAGCCCTCCTTACCCTGGGTTGCGATGACGCTCCCAATTCTGCGCGGGCGGAACAGGTAGTCTCCAGGCCGTACTTGTTTTTTCGTGCTTCCGTCTACTGCGTGCTCTAGCCTTGCGGTGTGGGGAATGCTCGCGGTCCGGAGAAGCTATGCTCGAGAGACCTCGAGGGCTATATTGTCCATAGACTTACTCTATGAGCGGATAGTGCGTGATTTCCCGCTGGTATCTTGCCTTTACATCAAGGGTGGTTTAGAGCCTTATACTAACAACCCGGAAAGGCGTTATCTTTCCTGGTCAGTGGGGAGCGTCATGTGCCTTTATAGGCTCGTCTGATTTTTTTTTTTTTTTTCATTTCTAGAGACCACTCTGAGAAGAAGCAGGCAACGAAAAATAATTTTGAGATCCGGCACTATTTTTAGTCATTTTTTGTGATATTGAAATATATGGTGCACTCAGAATCACAGAATGCTTCTAGGCCCCGTTCTGAATGATTCTAGTGGGCGAATGCGTATTTCAGGATAAGGCCATGAAATCCGAGCAGAATGAGCTGCATTCACTGTCTGTCAGTCAAACTATAAAGAAGACGGATATGCGAAGAGATACAACCTAATATCATCCATGTATGGCAATGCGGTGAAGTTAGTTCAGTTTGTCCGTCGGTCGAAGCAGTGGAAGCCTTTCTTCCTGGCCCTGCCCAATTATCACTCTCTGGACGTAGATAGACTGTAGCATATAAAGGGGGCCGACAAAAAGAGACTGGCATGCTTCATAAAATCATGGCTGTGTGAAGTTGTTTTACGATAGGCTTAAGGTAACAGGTTTTCGACGAGGCTTTTTTTAAATTAGTAAACTCTTTTTTTTTTTAACTGAGAAACTTAACCGCAAAGCCCATCATGTGAACTTTTCAAAAGTTAGAAGTATGGAAAAAGGATAGAGCGTACGAGGGAACATGGCTGAAGTTGAACACAGGGGAGATGTCGAGATAAATGAATTAAGAAGCATAAAGGTTTGGGCAAGTTGGTGACACATGTTAAGCGAAGAATTCTGCGGCCGAAGAAGACTAAGACAAGAGTGTAACGCAAACACATAAGCAAGATGTCTATGAAGGCCATACTGCAACGCCGGACATGAGCAGTCTGGTAAGGACATGTAAGAAAATACGCGATGATGACGTCATCATCTGGAGGGACGGATATCTTGACATTATCTAAATAGATGATATGGTTTATACGGACTTAAATGAACACGAGTACATGGGCGCCAATAGCTGGTGAGTGATTGACGAAAACATTCGAAGCGTATACTCCGGCATGTTAATCTGTACCGTCTTTCTAGGGCCTATATAATGCCGGTTTTGAATTTCATGCGTTAAAAAAACCTAGCTTTTTTTGAACACTCACACTAGAATTGTTAGCCAAGCACATTTGCCGCTTACCCAAGGAGCTCACGGTTTCAGCACGATATGTCTCATTACGAATGGCTCTGTGGAGAGGACGACCAGGGGGCGCCTTCAGAGAAGCTTAATCATGGAAAACAGCGCGTTTTCTACAGCTTCGCCATTTTCTCCTGACGATGCTAAATTTCTTTCCTTTAATCTTAATTGGAGACCGTGTCTTCACCGGCTGAGAGCCGTGTAATCCTCAGGCATAAGGAGGGGTTCGTTAAGGAGTGCAGTGATCCTTAAGCGCACGTGCTCGAAGGCAAAAGAAAAAGAATAAACAAGCCCCCCCCCCCCTCCTCCCCTAATCCCTCTGCCTTATTACGCGCTACTAAGAATTGTTTTACAAAGTTGAACCTCAACCGAGAATTTTGGTGCGGGAATTTTGCACCTCTAAGCTCATTATAATGTCAAGCAAGCGATGACATGGACTTGAAGGTAGCTCTTCTGCGGGCGGCCAGCGAAGAACGACTGCTGGCGTTATTATCTAAACAAATTCCCCTCACCCGTCGAGGTGCCTAATTGAAAGAATACGTTGATATTTTTTGAGCTCTTGCTCGCGTCTTCTTCAGGTAGTGCAGACTATTTTTCTTCTTTTCATCTCTTGTTATAATGAAGTTACAAAAATTAAATAAGTAAATAAACAAACAAATAAATAAAATAAATGCATAAATACATGAATAATTACATGATTAACAATTTTATCTGAAAGGAAACAATAACGGAAGTTGGTTGCGCTTCTCCAGAGGAAACTCTAGAGAGAGCATTTCTTGCATGAAGATATGACGCTGTGGCTTAAAAAATTGCAATTGGAGGCAGTCACCATCTTTTTTACCGATTTACTATTGCACGCAATGTGGCGGACACCATCATTATTGAGACGTGAAATTTATTGGGGGAAGAATAAGAATAGGAGGAATGACTAAATGAAGGCGAATCCTAGATCTACACGTCACGACCTAAAATAAACGAAACAAATCGGACTGGTTTTGCGGTGTAACCTTGCTTCATTAATTGCGCACTAGGACACAGAAACACGTATTATGCGCGTGAGCAGAGGAAAAAAGAGAGGAAAGCCAACGTTGATAAAAAGCTCCAGCTTACCAGTACAGCGACGAGCTAGGGATCTGGAGGCGGTTGAATTTAGTCCGGGCAGGGCTCATGCGTTTTCTGCGTTCATTTTTTTTTTGTATTCTTCACTTTCTTCTTCGGCAAAAACTTCTTGCACTTCTTGTCTACTTCTTGATTTATTTTTTATCGTTACGCTCTGTCTCTTTCCAAAATACTACTGCTGTCCAGAATGCAGCTTCCTTTTAAGTCGCGTCCCAATGTACATCGCCATAATACACTAACCAAGCGTAGTCCTGGATGCTGGGCTCTAATAGCAGCGGACTTTCCTGTAGTGGCGACATGGCAGGGGAAACAAAACCAACGACTTAATAGCGCCTACGACTTCAATGCCTTGTTCGCGAGGATTCTCCTTAAAATGGAGCATGTTGCCGCTGCCGACTAACGGGAGAGAATCTTGGTTGCATTTCAACGCTTCGGAACCCTACGAAGCATGAAAGCTTGCTTCAATGGGATTGCTGTGAACAATACAGCTGTCGGCCGGTGGCGCATTGCGAAGCCTTGCTTGGTCGGTAGGACCCCAAGGAGCAATTGGCGTACAGCTTCAGTCGTGCTTCAGAGGTAACGAGTGGTATACATACTACAGGCCTTTTTAGTAGGGTGTGGTAAAAAAAAAAAACAGACATATTCTTCAATTTTAGAGCGCAAGCATCAGTGTGAAAATGATCGATCTGCCTGATCGAGGGACCACGTAACCGCTTCACCCACCCACCAGAAGAGCCCTGCCGGCGGTAGACATGTTGTAATATTTATTAAGAGACGGCGTCACCACACTGTGTACCGGCCTTGATGCTGTCAAGCCGTCCTTCGAACACGCGACAGACCCACCGTTTGGGAAGGGCGCGAATTTCCCTGAAGGCTTGGGCTCTTCTTGCGCGTCTGAATTTGCTGCGCGCAAGGGCTTCACGCAGACCGAGTGGGTCAAATGCGAAGAGAGCGATGCTTCTTACTAGCCAGTACTCACCGCGGCGGTTTCATCTTATTTCGACGGCCCTCTCACCTCGTAATTAGTGTTTTCTGGGTATGCAGGGAACCAACCATGGACGGCGAAGTTTGCACTCGACCGGGCGCTACTACCGTAATTTGCGTGATATGTTACATGTCGTTAATATTTACGTGCTCTTCTAGCTCATACAATCGTTGTTAGCTCAAATCATGTTCTTGTTACCTCTGTACACTAACCCCTCAGCTCCCGCCACGGTGGGTCATTGGCTTCGGCCTTCGGCTGCTGATCCCAATGTTGCATGTTTGATCCCGGCCGCAGCGGCCGCTTTTCGATCGAGGCTACACGCCAAAATACCCTTGTGCTTTGCGATGTCAGCGCGCTCGTTAATGAACCCCACAAGGTCTAAATTAATTTTGAAGCCATTTTATGTAGCGTCCCTCATAGCCCATGTGTGCCTTGACGTTAAGCCGCACAATTTATAGTTTGCTAACCTCTGTTTTGCTTGACTAGCTATTGCCTTTTAGAGTCGTGTCTTCATTTGCGTACTGAGATGCAAGTGCAAAAAATCCAGTTGGTAAACTTTTTCCGCGCCGGAGAAGCGCTGGCTACGCGTGTACCGCCCACCTCCGACTCCCCCCTCTTCAATTGTCGTCCACATACAAGAGACCTGGATCGTGGAAAGAAATCAAGCGGTCATGAAGTGGGGACGCAAATTATTTTTCCTGATGAAGCTAAAGCTGCACAAGGCCGACAAAACTTGATGCGCTTTCACGAGATAAGGAAACCAATGACCCAGCACTGCTACCACATTTTTTATGACGCCGCTGATAATTCCCGAACGACTCGCCACTGTGCACCCGTTCACCCCGTAGAGGACATGAAACGAAGCTCCCACACAAATGAAAGAAACATTTTCCTCCGCTTTGAAGGGCAATTGGCTAGACCCAGAATTTGCACTCGCGAAATGCGTTTAACAATTAAATGTTAACCACTCTTCCTTTGCACACTTCAAATAGTCAGTGCGTTACAACGACCCTGCAGAAGTAATAGCCGCACTGTATGGTACGGCTCGGTCAATATGAGGCGCTCAGAAGGGCGTATTGGCTCAAGCTTACTTTTGTTTCTGTTCAATCTGCATTGTTCGTTTGTTTTCTCACGCCGTACCTGTGCCAGTCCTGAGCTGTGTCAGCATTATTCTCGTGCTTTCTCATTTGAAACGCTTGACAAAAATGCAAAACGCCTTTAGACAAACATCCGCTCAGGATTCCATCGAGGCCTCAGGCTGGCGGCCTTTAATGAGGAGCAAGTTCTGCATCGATCCTGATTTCAGTGGCAGTGCGCACCCCTGCGGTGCCCAAGCTGACTCGGCTGCTGACCTGATAAGCACGGCTCGAATTTGTTCACTCTTTCAGTGATCTTTGCCTTTTCTTCGTAACCGTTAAGCACTCGGGCCGTTTAACTTGCTTGCTTGGCAAGAAATAAATGAGAAAGGCCTTTTATTTTTTTTACCCTTCCTCATCTCATTGTTCTTGCACCGTTGATTTTGTTGCTACCTTTAAGAAACAGTAATGACATGCGGGAACTCGAGTGTCCACAGGGTGCTTTGGCCTGTCTAAAATAAGTGCTATGCTTCGGAGTGGAACTATTCTTTATTCTCATTTTTTACTACATTTTTAGCATTATTTTCGAGTGGTCACTGTACCCTTCACGTATACAGACAATGGTGGAAACGTCGAGAGGAACCCGCAATTGTAATTCGAACTCCAATACGGAGGAATTTTTTCCTGATTACTCTCAGTACGTGGCTGCTGTATGGACTCCGGCAATTGCCGGCAGAATCTGCAAGGCTACCCACACCATTAGCTTACAACAACCTCAATCTCTATCCGAGTTAATCTTTGCCATGATCTTTTTTTTTACAAATAAAGGTGGCATTTCGGGGTGCCAGTGTTTAGGTCGGACAGCACAGAATTTATTTGCTAAGTAATGCGTACAGCTATATTTACCACTGCTCAATAGATTTGCTCCCATTATCCGTCTTATAGTGCGATCACTTAATGGTTGCTTGGGGTACAGAAATGTATTATGAAAAATTTCTTTTTGGGGCCAACCTGCTCTACCAATAGCTGTGGGACTTTCCGGAACCAGCACAAAGCAACCTGTGTGAACCTCGTATGCAAGACTTTGTGAAAGGCAACCTTCGAAGTGAGGCTTATATTCTGTGTTTTCCTCAATTTTTTTCTCTCTCCTACGAGAATACATATTTGATTAGTGGGTATAATTCAGATTAAGTAAAACAATAGTGCGATCGTAGCGGGACATTTCGTATTTACACCTGGGAGATAACTGCTAATGCAAATCCGAACAGGCGGTGCATTATGGCGGCCAGAGATCATGCACTTCACTTGGTTCGTTGTTGCCCTTGCATTACAAACGGATGATGTAGTTCCATGTGCTCATGACACGTCCTAACAATAGTTGGCGCTTGCTGATGCTGCGAAAGTCTCTTCGGAGTAACTAGGGTGCACGCAAGGATGAAACACATCAAGAGGGGTTAATTGCACGCCTTTGTCTGAATTTGGAAAGTCATGCAAATGTATTCAGGGAACAAAATTATTGCAGGGAGGAAGGCAACTGAGTAAGCAAGCATTATTTTATTTTTTTTTATTTATTTCATACTGCAGATCATCTTACAGATCCAAGCAGAACAAGATAACACAGATACATGGGTAACAAGTAAAATAAAAAGAAATAACAAGTAAAATAGAAAGAAAAACTAAAAATAAAAATAAAAAAAGCATGCAGGATGACTATGCGCTTACATTTTATCATGTCAGAGAATTCCACTCACTGATGGTACGCGGGAAAAAGGAAAATTTAAAAGTGTCAGTTCTAGCAAAGTACGGGGTAAGTGAACCGGGATGATGGTGACGTGTGATGCGTGTAGCTAAAAACGATAAATAGGGTGCAGGATCAAGAGCCAGTTTGTTATTTATGAGAGAGGAAAGAAATTCTCGTCGAATATTTTTTCTTCTTACCTCAAGAGGTTGGATACGGTTAGATTTCATTAGCTCAGACGGAGAATCAAAAGGTGAAAATTTAGAATAAATAAATCTTATGGCTTTTATTTGGATTCTTTCAATTTTCTTAATATTAGTATTAGTATAAGGATCCCACACCACGCATGCATATTCGAGCTTAGGCCTGATTAGTGAGTTAAACGCGAGAAGTTTAACCTGAGGGGGAGCTTTGGAAAGTTTATTTCTTAAAAAATAGAGTTTGCGAAAGGCGGACGAACAGATATTTTCCACATGTGAATTCCAGGACAGATTGTTAGTTAATGTTACACCCAGGTATTTAAAACTGGAAACTTCCTTTAGTGGTGTTTGTCCGAGATGGTACCTGTGCTCAAAAATATTTTTTTTACGTGTCACGCGAAGGAAGTTAGTTTTTTCTTTGTTTAAAGCCATGTCCCATTTCTGGCACCAGGTAAGGATGTTAGTTAGAGAAGTGTTTAGGTCAATCTGGTTATTTGAACATGTAATATCTCTGTACAGCAAGCAGTGATCCGCAAACAATCGAATCTCAACGCCCGGAACAGTTGTGTCGACGATGTCATTAATATATAGTAAGAACAATAAAGGCCCAAGTACGCTCCCCTGAGGTACTCCAGAAGTGACTGACAGAGCGCCCGATTCCTCTCCATCAATCGAGACATACTGCTTACGGTTAGTTAAATAGTTTGAAATTCAGGTAACTAATATCTCAGGAAGGCCAATAGATTTAAGCTTTAGAATTAATTTATCATGAGGGACTTTGTCAAAAGCCTTGCTAAAATCTAAAAATATTAGGTCAACTTGGCCATTATTGTCTAAGCTTAATGCAATGGAGTGAACAATTGTTACTATATGGGTTACTGTTGAATATCCTTTACGAAAACCATGCTGAAATTTGGATAAAATGGAGTGCCGATTTAGGAATTCATTTATGCGATCAGCAATGACGTGTTCAATTAATTTACAACAAGATGAAATAAGGGAGATTGGGCGGTAGTTTGACAGCATTAAACGATCTCCTTTCTTAGGTACAGGGATGATTCGGGCGGTCTTCCAGTCAACAGGCAATTTCCCAGTTCGCAAGGATGCTTGAAACAGTACATACAAAAACTTTGCAACCGATTCGGCATATCTTCGCAGAAAAATGTTAGGAATGTTATCAGGGCCACATGCTTTTTTGGTTTTCAAGTTCAGTAGCATAGAAAATATCCCAGCATAAGAAACAAAATTGACTTCGGTGTCATGAAACTGTGTGACTATTGGGGTACATGGACTGGAATTCGAAAACACGCTTTGAAAATATGTATTAAAATGCTGCGCAATGGCTCTCTGGTCTGTGATTATGGAACTGTTGACTGATATCTGTGACACAACAGCCTTTTTTCCGGTTATGTAATTCCAGAACTTTTCTGGTGCGTTCTTTATAAAGTTTGGTAGAGACGTACTGAAATAGTAACTTTTGGAATCGCGGACTGACTGTGAAAGGTTCTCCTGTAGTTTCTTGATTATGCCAGGTTGCACTCGCTGCTTTTTTAATCGTTTGATTTTGCGCTTCAGGTGTATGATGTCACGCGGATGAAAGCATGGACTCTAAGTCAAAGGGCGAGTCGGCGCGAATATATGTTGGTGTTGTCCATTATTTCTCTGCCAGACTGTTACCACGCACACGGGTGCTGTACTTATCCAGAAACCATTACAGCGTGTAAGGGTAGCTGTTCGGGTCTGCCAGGAGATGCTCTATACTTCACGTGCCATGTTCAGCTGGAATTCAGCTACCGATTGACAAAGAGGGGTGGCCGTTTTGTGCCCAGCTTTTGACGGTCTCTAGCCACCAAATGGGTCGTAGTCAAAGGCTCACTAGACACCAAACTTTATACAGCACTGATAAAGATGAGTAAAAAATTACTCATAAGTACACATGCAAAGTGTTATACAAAACAATGAAACACATGCAGTGCGCTGCTTAACAGAAGCTACAATACAGAAACAGATATCGCAACTACAGTGCATGAATACACGAGAGAGGCAGACAAAAGAAACGAATTGTTCATTGGGCACTACAACAGTCCCGCGAGAGGAGGTTCACCATGAGGCTGCGGTTCGTAGCTGAACGTCAGTAGTGTTGAAACCCGGGAGTCTTGTGGGAGCGCTACTTCGAAGTCAAACAGCGGCACGGGCTGGCCACCGGCGTTCGCCTAATTTGTAGACAGCGCCGCATCTGTTAGTCACTTCGCACCAAGGCGGGCACTTACAAGCACCTAATCCGGCCGAGGCGGGCATCGCCGGTCACGCTGCGGGGAATCCTCCAGAAAGTAGGAGGCATTTCTTCCCCAGCCGGGTGCCGCTGCTGCGGAGCGAAGGGGTTGAGATATTTGAATAGGCGCAAGTTTACGCACTCTCTCACTCTGCATCCGTAACTGGAGGTCTTTTCTCCTTTGATCTCACAAATTCTTTGACATGCAAGAGCGAGTGTTAGTTCGCGCCACGCTGGCTTTTTAAATGTGCGCTGAATTTTGTGACGCATGCACAATCTCATCTTCTGTTCGTCATATGCACTTGTTGGGAGACACATCTCATTTGTGCTATATATAGTGCATTAGAACTTTCATTATGGTGCTCAAAAATGGGTTATTTAGCGAGTGGAACAAATTATTCATAGTCAGCGGGGTCCGCAGTTGTGCGTGCCTTTGGTTAAAAATAACGAAGTTTTTTTTTTTCTTTGATGCAGGAATATTTCGCTGACGAACGACACATTTGTGATTGTTGGCGGTGATAGTGATTGGATGCAAGGTGTGGACCGATGTGACCTCGCATTACTGGCCAACTTGGCTTTGAGCATATGAACCAGAATAATATTAGGACAACATGGGCTTACGAGAATATAATCGGAAAATAATCGTTGCATTATCCCTTGCATAATCTCTGCTATGTCTGGCATTTAACAGGCCACATGCCTCACGTATAACCGTGAGGGTAGCTCTAAGTCAGTTCAAATTCTTGGTAGGGGACGGTTACGTCTCCTATATCCCACGCAGATCATTTATTACATCACATCTTGGAGTTCTGCACAAATAGCGCATTATTCTTTATTCATAGCACATACATTTCATGAATGCCACTCCTAAGCTGAATTCATTTGGGGAGGAAACCAAAGGTCGAAGAAAAGTAAGAGTGGGGCGCTCAACTCAGAATGCTTGCAGCTGTGGCACGAAGAAAACGTGTTCATTACAACAAGATTCAAGAGTCATGCATGCAAATACGCCGACAACAAAAATAAATGCTAGCGGAATCGTGTGTGGAGTGGCCACCAAAAACCAAAAACACGAACCCAATCCAGAAATTTTTCGCTCCATAGCCAGAGCTGTCAGTGGCAGATCCTAATCACACAACCTTTCAGGAGCATTCCACCGACGATGTGAAAGACAGGTAAAAGAAAGACGCAGGACCGGACTTTAGGGAGTGTTCACCGCACGAGCCTGCACTGCAGCCGACGTCCACGTGTCCGGCAAACCTTAGAGGTTGTCGCTCCATTGCATGCACTTCCTTCTAACGACACTGGAAGCCTTCCTGTCGCTGTTCGCATCTCATCTCTCTTCTATTTTTACCAACGTATGTATCATGCGCCCTCTCTCCTTTACGCTTCACGAAGCTCTTCAGGCTTTCCCACGTTTAGTGTCTTTCCTTCCCATTTCTACCTGTTCGGACTGCCTAAGGGAGCCGTCAGAAATATTGCAAGCGAAACGTGCCGAGCCGACGATGGCAGCGGCAAGGGAACAAGAGGCTGCAGATGCCGCCGTCTTTGTGACATATTCACTTCAAAGAGACAGGGCAACCTTGTCTCGGCGCTATCTGCGCAGGCTTCAAAAGGCACGCAAAAAGCGACGTGTGTCACTCTCTCTACTCAGGAACACTTCAGCAGTTGGAGAAAAAACAAGTGTATGCAGACCGTTCGCACTCGCTGCCGACATAAAAGACAGCGGGAGAAAGAGGCGAGGAATTGTGGTGATGACGGGCGCGTTCTCGGCGCCTCCCACTTCTTGGTGCGTTACACACGGCTCGGTGCAGCACCGGAGAAAACGGAAGCGATACTTACGAAGCACGCGCGCGCGGCGTAAAAATGCGCGCGCAAAATAGCGCGCGCTCTCCTCGCACCTTGTTCTCCAGAGCGCGTCAGAGCCCCTGATTTCAAATTCAAGTGCCGGCTTCGGGGAATGCACCGAAAATGGAGTTCGAAGCTGTTGCCAGTTTGTGGGCGCCTTCTTGTCCTTTGCGTTCATTGTATTTGTTCCTTCAGTAGCGGCGAAAATTTCGAAAGGGGACGCCCCGAACGGGGCAGTGCCGCTTGGAGGCAGCTTTGTGCCCTTCATTGTTGCGCGCTGTCATCGAAACCTCTGCTTTCGCCGCTAAAAAACTTTGAAAAACTACTTACCAGCGAAAATACGAGAAAAAACAAAGCGGAAACAAAAAACATAGACAACGGCAGAAAGAAAGAAAGAAAGAAAGAAAGAGAGAGAGAGAGAAAGAAAGAAAGGAGGAAAGAAAGAAAGAGAGAAAGAAAGAAAGAAAGAAAGAAGGAAGGAAGGAAAGAAAGAAAGAAGGAAAGAAAGAAAGAGATAAAGAACGAAAGAGAGAAAGAAAGAAAGAAAGAAAGAAAGAAAGAAAGAAAGAAAGAAGGAAAGAAAGGAAGAAAGAAAGAAAGAAGGAAAGGAAGAAAGAAAGAAAGAAAGAAAGAAGGAAAGAAGGAAAGGAAGAAAGAAAGAAAGAAAGAAAGAAAGAAAGAAAGAAAGAAAGAAAGAAAGAAAGAAAGAAAGAAAGAAAGAAAGAAAGAAAGAAAGAAAGAAAGAAGTAAGGTAGGAGGGAAAGAGAAAGAAAGAAGGAAACAAAGAAAGAGAAAGGAAGAGAAAGAAAGGAAGAGAGAAAGAGAAAGAAGGAAAAAGGAAAGAAAGGAAGAAAGAGAGAAAGAAATAAAGAAATAAAGGAAGAAAGGAAGGAGTGAAGGAAAGTAAGGAAGGAAGGAACGAAGGAAAGTAAGTAAGCAAGCGAGTGAGTGAGTGAGTGAGTGAGTGAGTGAGTGAGTGAGTGAGTGAGTGAGTGAGTGAGTGAGTGAGTGAGTGAGTGAGTGAGTGAGTGAGTGAGTGAGTGAGTGAGTGAGTAGGTAGGTAGGTAGGTAGCTGAGGTAGGTGAGGTGGGTAGGTTGGTGGTAGGTGGGGTAGGTAGGTAGGTGATGTAGGTGAGGTAGGTGATGTAGGTGAGGTAGGCAGGTGGGTGGGTGAGGTAGGTAAGTGAGTGAGTAGGTGCGTAGCTAGCTAGCTAGGTAGGTAGGTAGGTGAGGTAGGTAGGTGGGTAGGTAGGTAGGTAGGTAGGTAGGTAGGTAGGTAGGTAGGTAGGTAGGTAGGTAGGTAGGTAGGTAGGTAGGTAGGTAGGTAGGTAGGTAACCAGGCAGGCAGGCAGGTAGGTAGGTAGGTAGGTAGGTAGGTAGGTAGGTAGGTAGGTAGGTAGGTAGGTAGGTAGGTAGGTAGGTAGGTAGGTAGGTAGGTAGGTAGGCAGGTAGGTAGGTAGGTAGGTAGGCAGGTAGGTAGGTAGGTAGGTAGGTAGGTAGGTAGGTAGGTAGGTAGGTAGGTAGGTAGGTAGGTAGGTAGGTAGGTGAGGTAGGTAGGTGAGGTAGGTAGGTGAGGTAGGTAGGTGAGGTAGGTAGGTTGGTGAGGTAAGGTACGACGCAATCGGTTTGCCCATACGCGGAGTTAGCCGTTCTTTACTTTGCACCCATAGATACCTGGGAGTCCTCATACCCCTCCTGGAGCGGTGTTGCAGCGATTAAACGATGCGCCACTGCCCTGCAATTGCAGATGCTGCCATCGGTGGGGCTTGTGAACCCCATGAGTTGCTCTTCTGGAGTAACCTCTTGCTACCAATCATTAATTAAACTGCCATGTGCCACGATGGACAGTTTTCTCACACCTCGGTGGTCAGGTTGTTCATACGCCATAAGGTCACGTGACCTAGAGTGCCCACTTAGGTTGCCGGAGAAACCAGTTGCTCTCTCCTATTCCGAGGCTTCAAACAGTAGCCGGGGCCTGACAATCCATTCCAACATAGGAGTACTAACGTTCTCAAGTAAAAAAAAAAATGCTCACAAGGCATGGAACATTAGCGAGCTAAAGCTGCTAGACGACACGGCTTACGGCTTAATTAACATTTACCCGTATCGTCGTTCACACTCTACGCTGAGATGCAATGCGCGACATTAACCGTACATGCATCCCGACGCGGTTTTTAGTCCTACGTGGACTCTTTCCTAAGCCAAATGCCTCTTTCCTATGCTGGCGAGAATTATTCCCTATCCTGCTTGACTATTAACGAACAAGTAAGAAGAAACACTAAAAAGGGGTACCAAAAGTGGAGCGGATCGAAATAGAGATATCCCCAAGCGGCAGTGGCCGACGTAGATTATCTGCAGCTCTCAGCCATCAGCGAAGAAGCAGGCCTGGAGAGATCAGCAGCAGAACAGCGGCGGAAGGAAAAGAGCCAATCTTCTTGACGAGCCGCTCGCTGCGAGGCTCCGGGGGCCGCGCACGGCTGCGAGCGCGGACTGACCTTGCCTTCTTGCAGCGGGGTGGAAAGAAAGGGAAAGTAGGAAGCTGAGGAGGATGTGGCAAAGCATACACTACAGGCTCCACAGGCACCGGTCGTCGTCGTTACGGATCAATAATGATGCATTCGTCAGCAAATGGATGGAGCGGACCTAAGCCGTCCTCTCTAAGTACGTAAGCCGGATGTCCACCTGCTAAGAAGATTACGAGTCTATATTACTTTCCGCTGCCGGTCCCTGCATGACACCGCGATGGGCGCAGAGAAAAACTCTCACCAACAAACGACCAGCTGTTCTGACTCTCCCCCACCATTGCACCTAAATAAAATTTTCAGATGATATAGCGATGGGCCCCACGCTTACAGGAAGGCTATGTCGTGCGACAAGAACGGATCAGCGAAGAACGTGGTGGCTGACACAGGTAGCGAACGTGTACCGTCACATGGCAGAAAGATTTACGTGTGTGTAGTCTCCGGCAGTGATTGAAAAGTGTTTGGGGGCAAAACGTAGCCAACAGAAGTCCTTTAGCGTGAGTAGAGTAACTGATTATTCGTGCTTTGCCGCTGGCATGCGGAGGAGGAACTTTATTGTAGGGAGATTCACGAGGACATTGTGGCGCGTAGGGGCGCGTCCGCGAAAGAAACATGATGAAGAGGTCACCAGCTGACGCTAGTGCCAGGCGACCGTAAATTACTCCGGCAGTAGCCTCTCACTTACTATATCCACTAGTCGAGGCGCATATGTATGCGCGAGCCGCTTACAGGCCCGCTCATTCATTGGTCGCCGCTTGACGCGCGCACGGCAATGTTTCTGGATTATACGTGCCCTAATCTAGCCGCGCGCTCTTAAGTAAGCCGGATATCCGTATTCTGAGATCGGCAGTGGTTGGTGAATACAGGATTGCAAATTACGACCTCTAGACTGTGCGATAACATCGGAGCCGCTGTACTACCGGCCGCGTAATTTGAGGAAGACTTTCATCACTTCATTTCACACGGTGCCTCCAAATCAATATGACCCTGCTTGGAACCCGCAGGACGATAGCTAAGTCAGATTTAACTGCGATTTTTCTTTTTTGTTTGTTTTGCTTCGAATGCTCAGCTCCATTCATAGCGCGCTCTGAGAGAGCGAAATGAAACGATAATATTACCAGATAGCAGTGGATATATCGACAATCAGAATAAAAGAAATTCCTGTCTGTGGTGTCGTTGCTGGAAATAACGCTGGCAGTGGTTTAATAGCATTCAGCAAAGTGAACTGGCTTTTACGATTACAGCACTCGCAAACAGAGCATGGGCTACGGCTTAGGCTCAAACAACGCTGTGTGCATGCGCACTGTTGGACAAGCAGTCATTTCACGTAGCATTAGCCTTGCAAATCAGTGTGCGTATGCTGAATTTCTTAAATGTCGACTAGAATGCACAAGTGGATCGAATAGACACTGCGAAGATTGTGGCTGCTGCCTTTTTCTGTTTTGGCACATAGAATAAACATCAAAAGCCTACAGTTGAGGGCTATTCCCGCGTAGAAAAGCGAATGAGCCACAAAAAAACTCGGTTATGAAGCGAACAGAGAAGCCGAGAGGCGAAGCAGCGTGTGCTGTGTCCTTGCCATTTACGTGGATTTCCTTCCGGAAAAAGGTAATCAGCCGAGAAATGGTGATAAACTGCACAGTTTCGTTCGGTAATGTAGTACCCAGTTTATGATTCCATTGATGGGGACTCATTTGCATATACAGCGCCCGGCACGGGTATGTCGCTGTCACAGCTTCAGGGGCAGCAAAGGTTAGCAGCATTCTGAAGCGCACACGCCTTCTGGAATTATGCGCCCATCCCAACTATGCTAAGAAGGAAAATGAGTTTTAGCGCGATTATGCAGGCGTTATGAGATTAGTTAGCTGTCATCGTTTCGCTGCACTGTTCGAAGACAATTTCAAAGACATTTACCCGGCACGGCACGGAGAATACTGTTAAAAACCTTGTCATGGTGCGAAAACTCTTGCCTGCGATGCCTATGGACCCCTTATGGCACTGAATATAATGTAGTCATAAGAGGTTTTAGATTTCTTTGAGTCCTTATCATTAGATATATTGAACCATATAGCAAACATGAAGCCGCCGCGGTGGCTCAGCGGTTATGGTGCTCGGCTGCTGTCCCGAAAGACGCGGGTTCGATCCCGGCCGCGGCTGCAAGAATTTCATTGGAGGAGAAATTCTAGAGGCCCGTGTACTGTGCGATGTCAGTGCACGTTAAAGGAAATTTCGACCACCCAGGTGGTCGAAATTTCCGGAGCCCTCCACTACGGCGTCTCTCATAGCCTTAGTCGCTTTGGGACGTTAAACCACATAAACCAAACCAAACCAACGATGACTTATATTTAGAGGTTTTGTTGTTGTTGCCGTTGTCGTCCCGGTTTCGTCAAAGCGTGTATATTATATTGCATACCTGGCTGCTGTCTTCGGAACACCGCACACTGAACGCCATCCCTATCTTCATTTAAGCTGGACACTGTCTGCCACAAAGTCGCTCACGTCCAGACAGTGCTGCTCAGTAAATCTTGGATTTCCCCTTCCATCGCACCGCTCAATACTAAGTTATATTCAATGGACACATTTAGCATACCGTGTTACCGATACCGTGGCCGGGTACCTGGAGCCGTCTGGAGCCCTCCAGGCCACCTGCGCATGCGCACTGAAGGCGCGCGGGCTCCCGGTACTCTTGCAACGTACACGGTATGCTAAAGGTGTCCACTGAATATAACTTAGGATTTCGCGAAGCGACGTACGGGAAAATCTTGAACTTACTGAGCAGTGCTGCCTGGGTGTGAGCGTCTTCGTGGCAGACAGAGTCCAGCATAAACGAAGGTGGGGATAACGTTCAGTGTGCGGTGTTCTGGAGAGAGCAGCCAGGTACGCAAGAAGATATGAAGCTGTGCACGCGCACGCCGGCTGCATCGGGACCAATCAGGGCGTGCGCACTGGTGGTGGGCGGCTGCCGGTACACCGTACACGGTGTGCTAAAGTAGAGGCATTGAATAAGTTTTCACAATAATGCGATCCTGCTTTCCCAGCCACAGGACTTGGAAGCTTCACCGGAGGCCGTGATTTACGTTCCCAGCACTGCTATCGCATCCATGTTGCCTGTGTATCTGCCTTCGCAACGTCTTGTTAAAGGTGCTAAACTTCCGCGTAGGTTCCATAGATAACTTTGACGATAACGTAAATAGACACCCAGAATAAACGGGAAGCAATCAATTTTGCAACTCATGATGCAACATCTTGCGCGTATATACGGGGGCCTAGAAGAAAACGGAGAGGCATTGGAAGCCCTCCTCTCTATGGCAAGTCTTTGCAAATCGTAGTCTTTGCTATTATGGGATCATTGGGCCGTTGTAGCCATATTTCTTCCAAGTACGGCAGCCCGGAGGAAAGGAACGCGGTACTCTGAAAACGTATCCAGTGACTCCATGCTAGAATTGTCTAATATTTGCCGCTCCAAGCGCCAATAATTTCTGCATCATTTTCGCTTGCGTGCCAACATATAGTCTGCAGCGCACATACGCGCAGCCTCGGCAGTGTAGTTTGCCACAAAGGACGCGGCTATCGATCAATCAAGAACCAGGCAAGTTTCTATGCCGAGCACCACCTGCGTCGGCCTCCATGCGCGGCGCTGAAACAGTGGCCGTGTATCGCACGCTGCCGGCCGTGTGAGAGATTCGGTTCCGCGCGTACCCGCGCCGAGGTGACTGCGAATGGAAGATCTTTCCTGGAGCCAACGCGAGCGTGGAGCTGCATTTTCAATGCCCGAGCCGTCGTCGAAACGATCGAGTGTCAGAATCGAAGAGTAGACGAGAGAGCGGAACAAACTGCCTGTCCGACTCGCTAACGCGAAACAGAGTGAGAGAGGGAGAGAAAGAGGGGGAGTTCTTCTAAAGCCATGAAAACGGCATCAGACAGAACGAAACAACCCGCGCCCGCGGTCTGCTTCCGAAAGGAGCGGTGGCCAGGGCTCTACGCGGAGTGAAACAAAAGCGGAGGTTCGCCCTAGGTTCGCGCGTTCTCTTTCAACGCGCGTCGAGGTCTCTGGCGCGCATTTTCTCTGCTTTTATTCACGCGCACGCGGGGCCATCAAACCAGGATCGTTGGGCAGCGCCCGATGAATAAATAACCGCGCGCACTGGTGGCAGGGTGCGGGCGGGAGAGCGGGGATCGATTGTGACAGGCTCTCCGGGACGCGATGCGTAACCTGGAACAAAGATATGGCCGGCCGCCCTGTACTCTGCAGGCGAGATTCGGCCGAGGGGGTGAGTGTGCGGTGACCTGAATCGTAATGTGAGCCCAGAGCGGGTTCCTCCATTTTGGTTCGTTTGGCGCACTTACGTGCATAAACAAACAGTCCCCGCTTGCCTTCGTAGCGTCTTTCATTACCAAACAGCAGCTTCTGGAAAGCCTTCTTAAGGTGCCCCATAGCATGGGCCTATGCTTGAGAATGGGCTGACCCGGCCGTTACTACCGTCAGACAGGCAGAGAGGCGTCATTATTTTTGTGTGACAGACTATAATGGGATGCCCAGTTGAAGGCGTCAGGGTAAATTGAAGCCATTGGTTCAGTCATGCTAACGCGATAAGTTGAGGGGCCCAATCTTAAGCGACGGACAAACTATCTTCTTGTGATGGTGGTGAAAAGGTATGACACTGAATAAAGTTTCGTACTGCTTCTCCTCCTGGCCCTAAAGAGCGCGAAAAAAGATGACGGCCGATGAAGAAGACGATGAAGAGCACTAGTGTTCTCTTTGTCAGTCGTCGTCTTGTTTGCGGTTGTTAATGGTAAATCGTTTAATCAAGCAGTCAATAAATCAACCAGTTCGTAAATAAGGTCTAAATAATCATGCATCAGCGTATCTGAATTGGCTTTTCTTTAATGTTTGAACGCTGCCATTGATGTCGAACGAATTTTTTCTTTGCGCATTCATGATTGTGATGGAAGCTGCTCGCGGATTACGCTCGACATATCCTAATAGTTTGTGATTCGCAGGCTTGCGCCAGAGCTTGAGCACTACTGCCATGACCACAGGTGAGCCTGCAGCATGTGCGCTGGCTCCTCACTCAGCGCGACGTTTAATTACAGTTCTCGCTGCTGGGGCGCTTAGTTCCAGACACGCAAACTTCACCTGAAAGGGACGCAGGAGGAAAGGAGGGGGCGCTTTTTGGAGTGTCGACTTTTAATGAATCGGACGAGCCAGCCGGTTCCCGAGCAGCTCGTGGTGCCTTACCTACAGCGAGGCTTGATTTCCTGAACCGCGCTCTTGCAATCAGCCTGTGGTGAGCGGGTTGTCAAGAAACAGGAAACGCATCGACCAGAGACGGCCACAGGCGTGTACTGGGTGTGTAATCCGGTACTCCTGACGGCGGGGATATCAGCGCGAGGTCTAAAGGCCGCCAGCATGTTAGAGATGTCGTTGTGAGGATGACCAATCACAGCCACACAGCGCTGGAATTCGCGTGCCACTCGGCTGACCCGCAGGAGTTGTGTTTGGTTAAGCTGAGAGTTTGGCTGTCGTCCGCTGTCAGCCACGAGAAAACATGGGGCAATGTGGGGCACTCGGCCGGGTCTCCAACTGGCCATTAGGGACGGTGTGCATGTCCGCTGACGTGAGTTGTTCTGAAAGTCAGAGTAATCGGAGTGTGGTGAACAACACCCCTGAAGAATGAAAGGATAATAGTAAAAACAAAAATCTATATTGGTTCGAGGATGACAAGGCCTGTGAGAAATCAATCACAAATGCGGATTCCTTTCCTAAGGAAACACGAATGCACACGCGCGCAAAGGCAGAACGTTTGTAGTCTGGGCTGCGCCAGTGCTGCAGAAGATCAAGACCGAGAACAATATTTTGGTGGGCACACAGGGCTGAATAAAAATGGCGTTGAGCGATTTACTTGGATGGGTGTAAGTACATTAAACGATGAATAGACAAAACAATGAATTTGTTTTAAATAAAATTTAAGTTTTTCTTCGTGGTGGAACCCACGGTCCATGGGACATGGGACATGCATCCGTGACACATGGACGACTACAAACGCATCAAAAGCCGTGTTGTTTTTGTTGAGTTTTCTTTTTTCTCTCCTTTGGGGACTCAGTCAAGGCCGGAACCCTATTCATGAAGTTTTAGTTTTAAGATCCTCCGACTTATTTTACTCTGCGTCCACTGAGTACCAGCAAAATCGACATGAGTTGTGTGTTCCCACAGAGTCTCGTGGTCACTTGTAATGCGGGTGTTTCACGAAGGCCTGATTCTCCTGAAACCTGCAGCACATTCGAGTCATGAATGTAGGGATCTGTACGCCTTGTCTACAAGTTTCCGCGTCATTTTAGCTCTATTTATCGCTTAAGCATGCAGTAGTTCCAGTTCTAAAGATACTGCGGGGCAGTTGCCCTAGTGAAGAACAACGACCTTGTGTGGGAACTATACAGTTTCAATCCTCTTGCGTAAATTACGCAAGCAAGAAGCAAACAAGCGAGAAAAAATAAGGTCTGCGAGGGGCTGCAACACGTGAAGCCACGTGAAGCAGTGCAATTCTTGCCGAGATCCGAGTCAGCTGCTCGTTTCTTCGCTCCTTAGGCATAAGCCTACAAGTAGTAACCCGCGCAGTCAGCGTTACATAACCGTAGATATCTAGAAATCGCAAATAAACAAAAAAAACGACTCTCTTAGGAAAGTTTTCCGCGAAATTAGCGCGTTCTCATCACTATACCTCCACTCGTTAACGCTGTCCATTGAGCAACAGCCCACAGTAACACTGCAGCGTGTTTAATCGCGCATCAGCGCAGGTGCACTGCGTATGAGCAAGTCCATGCACTGACGGTGTTGTTCTCGCGCCACTGCGCGACTAGCCGCTCTCGCAAAGTGTTGGGAACCACGCTTCGCAAAGTGTTGTGAACCGCGCTTCGCAGAAGCTCATTTTTTGTTTTTCGCGACGCTCACCGCAAAGACGCTCGCGGTAGCTCGGAGTTCTTAGTGTGCGGCGTGAGAGTTGACGAGGGGCATCTCGGTACACAGTGCGGAAGGAAGAGAAGGGGATATGTGCGGTGGGAAGGGGAGAGATGCATTTTTCATATTAGCTCGTTAATTATGCAAGCAGGAAGAACAAGAAGAATAAGATGAACAAAGGAACGGGTGGAGGAGACGGCGAGTTGTCGCGGTCCGGACTGCTGTAAGTGTGGTTTCTGTTGTGTTTTCTTGGCAGCGTTCCAAGGCCATTTGATTTCCGTTAACCCACTTTCCGCTTGCTTTTTGCACCTCGCGTTTGTAGCTTCCGACTTTTCTCTACGGTGAGCTGAGGGCCTGTTTCATTATATTTTTTCTACGCAGTTCGCGGGGAGTAAAAAATTAACCGTCGTTCTCTCTTCGCTGTCTTGCTCAGGCTCCCGACTTCGCAATATACATGGCGCACACGTCTTCCTTTGTACGTGCTCTGCTATCTTCCGTTGGCTGATATATCATTTTACTCACCATAATTAAGAACAAGCTCCGTTAACACATGGCACAAAGCTCGGTGTCTGAATTCTGCCTTTGACCTAAAATATAAAATACCAATGCGATAATTAACAGCCATTCACGGTGTGTTGGCCACAGCGAGAACTGTTCCATGAAAAACCGATAACTGCGTTCTGTAACCAGTCCGGATTTTGGATGGTGGTGCAGGCGTTTTTCCCTTGATAGTGCTGATCACGCATCTGACAGGACTATGCGCACACACTGTTTGCGCATGAAAGACGAAGACCGTTAGTTTTTCACGCTTCACTTGTACAGCACCCCACTAGTTGGAGCGTATAAGTCATCCGACAAGTTCATTTAGAAGGCTTGCTTAACGGAAAGATAGAGGTACATTTCTTTATAGGCGAGCATGACTTTCTGTGTCCGTTAAACAATTCTGCTCTTTTCTCGTTTCTCCCTTTCCCGCTTCTTCTGCTTTCCGTTCTAAAAAGCGTTTTAAGTTGTGATTCATTAAGAACGGTAGTTGCAGCTTGCTTAGGGCGTACTCGGCGTACACGGGCGTGCGGGCGCTTTTGTCCAACGCGCCGTAGCGCGCCGAAAGCCAGCACGGCGCGAAAGGAATGACGTCCGCGTGCGCCGCAGAATGACCAAGAAGCTTAGAGAAATAGCTCTGTTTACACGTGGAGAGCGCGTAACCTTGTGTATGTTGTGTGATGCGCTCTTCACTTTCCTCGCGCGCGGCTGCGCAGGGTCAAAGAGAAGAAACTCAGAGCTTCTAGAAACCTCACTTTTCGCCTGACCAGTGGCGACGGGAGCCTCGGCGGGAAGTTTAGGGGGCGTTTGTACTGTGGACGCTGCGCATGTGTGCGTGCCTGTTTTGGCACGAAGTTACCAACAGACGCCGCGCACCCTATATATGAGGGACGTAAGACGCGCGCGCAAAATCAAAACACTTAAAGCGATCCGCTCAAATTTTGCGTTAGGAGGTATCGCAATCGTTGGTGAATTTTTTAAGGAGACAATTCCTGGCTACAAAGAAGAATGCCGGTGACATAGCAAATGCGAGAAACATGACCACCACAGCTAAATGAGCCTTCGCTTTCCCATTTAAGAAATTGTGGGTTACTTGCACTACCTACTAGAAATTCAACACTGCCTTGTTTTTTTTCTTTTTTTTCACTTTGCATTGATGCAAATTCGACTTGCCTAATGTTTTTCTTTTTTAAAGTGGTGGGTATAGCATCACCGCGGAATGGTCTTATATAAGCGCTGTAAATGCCTCGAAACACGTGCTGGCGTTTTTCAAGGAGACTTCGCAAAGTAAAGTGCTCGCAGACTCGTCGGCGGCACTTCCTTTAAGACGAAGGCTCTTTTACGGCGGAAGATTGCCGTTCCGTTCCCTGGAACGAATGAGGAAAAACAAAAAAGTGGCATAATTGCATTATCAGAAATACGAAGTGTTTAATATGCTACTGAGACAGCAAAGAGAAGAAACAATTTACTCTTTTTTGATACGCACGCCTCCGCTCTCTCGGTAACAACCTGAGGATCGTTATTCAAATCAGACTCAGCGAAATAGCCACGTGCGCTGGACTCGGTTGAGCGCTCTTTGGTGTAATTGAAAAGGTGGGAAGAAAATGAGATGCGAGCTCCCAAGCACTGTCCGCTCAAAGCGCCTCTTTGGGCAGCGCTTTGCAGATTGCCGCGTGCGGTGTGGGCGAGATGAAGAAACGTAAAGTCGCCCCTGCACCGAAATTCGCGATCTCTCTCCCTCAAGGCTATTCAGTGAAAGCTTTCATATTGTTACGAAGTAGATGACGAAGAAGCGGGCTGTGGCGCGGGACGGAGCGCTCGCGCTAGGCCCGCAGCCATTAAAATCATATTCCATTGGTCATCATGTCGTTCGGTTCCTTTGCTTGCCACCACGTATCATTTGGTGTTACGTGCCTGGTACATCGTCATCCTGTCCCTGGAGCATCGCTGCCTTCTTCTCTCCTTGGTCGTTGGCCTAGGGGACTTGGACTCCGCCGCCCGGCTGACCAGCCGCTTCCCCCCCCCCCCCCCCCCCCCTCGCCCCGTCCCTAGCCCCGAACATAAGACACGGCGACCAGGACCAGACCCGATATGACCCGACGACGACAAGAACCAAGACAGCACCCCCGCCCAAGCTGCAGCGCGAGTCTATCAACCTTGACCTTCGGCCCTGGGCGACCGAGCGCTGGCCCTCAAGCTCCGGGGGCAACTCTTCATCAGACCATCTCATCCATCGTGGTGGCAAGGCTTTCATCTTCTGCTATCCTTTCTGGCCATCCTCACCGTCAGCTCATGCTTCAGAATTCACGCAATCGATCGGGACGATCGCTTGGTGGCCCCGGGTAATGTTACAAAGTAGATGACGAAGAAGCGGGCTGTGACGCGGGACGGAGCGCTCGCGCTTGGCCCGCAGCTATTAAACTCATATTTCATCTGTCATCATGTCGTTCGGTTTCTTGGCTTGCCACCACGTATCACTATCTTTATTCTGTGCGGGTCCTGAGATGAAGCGGTGAGCGCCATTGTGAAGGAACTGCCAACCGAGCTGTGTTGCGAAGTCCACAGTTACGTTTGGGTACACCAGGTATCATTTAGTGAAGAGAGTGAGAGAGGTGCATGACTGTGTCCTTCCTCCTTGTGTTTCAGACACACGGGTATTGGAACAGTAGAAAAGTGACGCGTTGTTGATGCAGAGCTGCGGTAGGTGTTTACTGATCCGCAAGAATAGCCAAGAATTTCTAGCAGCAATTACACTTTAGAGAGAATAACTTCCGACATGACTGTCTTGAGAGCTCTGACATTATATACTGTGTTTTATGTAGGCTAGAGTTGAGATATCATCAAGAATCCTGTCAGCTGAGCTGAAATTGCATAATGACTACGTATCTTTTGACTAATGAACGCACGTCATCTCTAAGTAAGTATCCTGCACTAGCATCTATTTTAATGAAACAGAATGGGATGGCAGGGTAAGGATTTTCCGATAGTTGCAAACCGGGTTTCGCTTAGTCGCAACACTTCTTTGGAATTCGCCACCTTTCTCTACATTTTTACTTGTTCGTAATTTAGCGCATGCCAAATAAGCAGTCACCGCTTTGAAACGGGAACTCAAGAAGGATAAATTAGCATTTCAATTGGCGATCCCATCCTATTTTAATATAGTTTGCCTGTGAATCAACTGATGTGTATAGTTGCTTCCTTCAATGTATCATTTCATTTCGTTAATTTCATGCACTCATGAGGACTTGAGGGTTGAGAGAAAAAGCTTTATGCATTTTGATAAGGCTCACACCTCTTCAAAGAAGAACTACTTTGGCAGAAAAAGATGATGTTGGCGGAAATCGCGATAGCATAAATAAATAAAAGGAGACGGGAAGAATTCTAGAAATCTATTTTAAGACATGCCATAACATTAGCACCTAACAGAGTTTGCAGCACATCGATCAAAACAGGAATCACAAAAGGGAAAACATGATTATTCAAAAATATTTGCTAAAAACAGCACCAATCTGAACACTGAATGAGATCAGGGCTATCATTAGCACAGAAAATATAATTTCAATCAGAAGAAATGTGGTACAGTATAAAAAACAAGAGGCAAAATTACACTAAATTACATTCGTAACATCTGTAAGAAACATTGCAAACTGAAAAATGAAAATAATTACATCACTAAATAAACATAACACACACATGAAACACTACACACGGATCTTTTTAGTTCCCTAAATGTAAGACGTTCCGTAGCGAGCCCTTTTCGATTAAACATTTTCATTCGGTTAAGAATTATAAAACACAGCCTTTGCTTTTCGTAATTTGTCCCGTCAAAAACTAGAGCCCAGTATTCAATGCGTCTCGTGTCAGAAACGTGTATGTGTAGATAAATTAGCCATTGCCTGAAGCTGTGTCGCATTGCTCCCGATTTCTTTCAGTAAGGTTCCAGTCATTTTAATATCGAAAGCGTTATTTGCAGAAACCAAACCAAATCTCTTCATCAAAGGGTTCCGAGGATAATCGGACGGCATAGAAATAACTCTCATTGTTTTCTTCTTAAGACTCCAGATTTTGCCAATATTATTGAAAGTGGCAATTCCCAATACAATGAGACAGTACTGTATAAAAGACCAAAACAATGAGCAATAAACGAGACGATTTGTCTTTACCTCTAGAGTCTTGATTACAGTCTAGTATCTCGAGTATACGTGCTAGTTTATTAGATACGTTACTTTTATGAAAATCTCAAGTTATATGTTCCGAAATTATTAATAGGGTTTTCGAACTTCTAACTATATCGATAGCAACGTTGAAATTCCGGCTTGTTGGTTAATACTTCGGAGCAGTAGCGCCAACAGGACAAGGGACCAAGAACGAGTAGACACACACAGAGCGCTAACTTCCAACAACTTTATTAGAAACAAAAGCACAAGAATTTATACATGAATTTTTGCCGTGTCATTCCAAAGCATGCGCAAATTCATTGCGAGCGTAGGTAAGCAATTTCTTTTTTTGAGAGTCTGACAGAAGGAGTGCTTGCGCAAGCACTTCCTAATCTGGCTCGTTTCTGCTTCAATAATTTCACGAGTGCGCTTGTCCTTACTTTTCCCAACCAAAAAGCACTTGTCTAGTAGAGGCTTGCACTTTACACATGCGTTGCAATGTTTCACAAGTTCTCCATCATTTTAGTTTTTCTTACTTACATTGCGATTATGCTCGCGGAGGCGGTTGTTCAGGCAGCGACCAGTATAAACGACCGACATACTGTCGTCCACATGAGAGCGGTATCTGGTAAACCACGCCTGCCTTGCATTCTACAAACGGAATTTGATGTTTCTTGGTACATTCTTTGGCCAAATGACGAAAAAGATAAACAAAGATGTTCGTCCTTTGGCCAAGGAATGCACAAAGAAACATCAAATTCCTTTTGTAGATTGCAAGGTAGGCGTGGTGTGCCAGATACCACTCTCATGTGGACGACAGTATATCGGTCAAACTGGCCGCTAACTGAACGACTGCTTCCGTGAGCATAATCGGAAAGTAAGTAACAAAAACGAAAATGATGGAGAACTTGTGAAACATTGCAACGCTTGTGTAAAGTGCAAGCCTTTACTAGTTGGGAAAAGTGAAGACAAGCCCACTCGTGAAATTATTGAAGCAGAAAACATAGCCAGATTAGGAAGTGCTTGTGTTAGCCCACCTTCTGTCAGACTCTCAAAAAAAAGAAATTGCTTACCTACGCTCGCAGTGAATTTGCGCATACTTTGGGATGAAACGGCAAAAATGCACGTATAAATTCTTGTGCTTTTGTTTCTAATAAAGTTGTTGGAAGTTAGCGCTCTGTGTGTCTCTACTCGTTCTTGGTCTCTTGTCCTGTTTGCGCTATTGCTCCGAGATATATCGATAGGCTTGCTATTTCGATAAAGAAACAGACTTAGCATTATGTTTCTGTCCTTAGCTCAAAAGATAACAGCCCGAGTTTTTCGAGCGTTTAAAATTAATCTCTTACCGGATATATAAAAGGAAACCTTTTTATGCCCAACAGAAAGGGGGTAGCTAGAAGGCTACCCTCCTAGACTCTCGGCGGCGGCTTCGGCCAGTCGGACGAGCTGTAGTTGAGTCTCCGGGTCGGAGCTCAATAGTAAGGCTTCCCGTTGATCTTTCGACTGGAATCCCAGTCACATAATTTCTTTAAAACTAAATTGCCTTCATTGATCAATAGTTGGCAGTTTCCATAACAGGCTTGCATCTTCAGCGTAGATAATAAATTTTACAGCCGGGTCAACTTGAACATTACCATTTATGTAGATGTTAAGCAAATAAAGTCTTAATATGCTGCCTTGCAACACTCCGCGCGACTTTTCTTGAATATATGAGACATCATTGCCTATGGAAAGATAGTGATAAAGAACTTGAGTAATCTTGAATCAAACGAAGGGTGCTTCCGCGAATAACCCAGTACCCCGGCTTCTGTATCAGTTTGTTTGTGTTGAAAGATCCGAAAGCCTTCGTAAAGGAAATCAAAACAGCGCAAACAGAACCAGGACGACAAAGAAAGACACAGAACACGCGTTGTCTGTCGTCTCGTTTGCGCTGCTTTGGTTTCAGTGACGGACCAACGAGCCCAAACTGCCATTCCTCATCAGTTCAGTTTTGTAAAATCTGCGAAAATTTCTACTACGAGCTTTTATTTTAAATCAACAACCTCAAGCATGCTTTCCTTCTATGCTAGAAAAGCAAGCACAGTAAAATGGCTTTTCTTAAAACCATATTGGGAAACACTAAGCTGAATTTATCTGAGACTGAAACAAGCCTAGAATGAAGAGCTTTTTAGAGGCTTTTGGAAAAGACAGGTAAGACAAAGACGAGTTCATGGTTTCCCAAGCAGTTATTGCCACCTTTTTTGAAGTTTGAATTTAAACAATATGCAGCTTTTAAATGAAGCAATTATTTAAGGTACGAAGGTTAAATATACGTGTGAATGGCCTCGTTAAGATATCTGCAATGAATTGTAGAGGACCCATATGTACACTGAAAAAAATTACAGCAATTTTTGTTCCTCAGCTGCGTAATTCTTAATACAGCTTCTGCTTCAGATACAGGATTAAAATAGATTGTTCTGTTGCAGGAAACATTCATATATCAATAAATTTTTGCTATGTATTTGTAAACTATAAGATATTCGCATGATGTGTTTCTCAAACAACATTAAAATTTATAAAAATTTTCTTTTAAAACAGTGTATCTAGGTATTTTAACGATGCTCCTATCGTCATTACACCACGTTTCAGACAGAGAAATGACGTTGGAATCAAGACCATTTGTATTAAATCTTTTTTCTAAGTGCATATTACAATATATATATATATATACAATACATTTTTTACAATACATTTCTTTCTGGCCGTGTAGAACTTTAAATTAAAAGTTTTAGATCTGAGAAGCATTCTTCACAAAGGCTGCTTTATGTCGTCTGGATTAGCGTGCACTGAAGGAATAAGTGCATATTACAATATTGCCACCTAGTATTGCCAGGTGGCGCATACGAAGTAGGGCGACGACGACGAAGTAGGGCTCGCGCCGTGTGGAGTCTGTCGCTGTTGTTGCCCCAGCTTGCCTGGCCTTCCCTTTCGTGCCTGCTAATAAAGCCCCCCTTCGTCAGCAAGTCCGTTACAGTCTGGTGGAGGTGCGGGGTAAGATCCCTGTATATGTCTAATACTCCTCCGCACACCCTGGGCTCCAGTCCTTCGCTGGTGGACACCCCTGTGCACCGTGCTAGCCGGAGAAACCAAGGCCTACCTCCCGAACACGGGCTTCTGGAGTCTGCAAGAGCACCCACCCATCGACCTGTTATGCCAGCTGCAGCCTACTATACCTTGCAGAATCCGCGACTGCCCAAACCATTCCATGGCAGTCAGCTCGAAGACGTCGAAGACTGGCTGGTCGAGTTTGAACGCGTGGCCTCGTTCAACCAGTGGGACGACGCAGCCAAGCTTCGAAACGTCTTCTTTAGCCTGGAGGATGGGGCACGTACGTGGTACGAGAACCGAGAAGATGCGCTAACATCATGGCATGAGTTCCGCCGACGCCTGCTGGAGACCTACACCAGCACGGATCGCCGAGAACGGGCTGAACGGGCTTTGCAGTCTCGCATTCAAATGCCGAATGAGTCTGTAGCCATGTACGTGGAGGATATGACTCGGCTGTTCCGGCGAGCTGACCCGGCCATGCCCGAAGAGAAAAAGGTGCGCCAACTCATGCGCGGCGTCAAAGAACAGCTCTTTGCAGGCCTCGTGCGCAGCCCACCATCGACCGTCGCTGCATTCCTTGCCGAGGCCGCGACGATGGAAAAGGTTCTTCAACAACGTTCTGCGACTTACAACCGGCCCGTGCATGCTGCTGCAGTCACCGAATCGTTTGCCACCGACAGGAGCCACCCTGACGATTTGCGCGAACTGATTCGCACCATCGTGCGTGAAGAGGTCCTCAAGTTTTGCAGCCCTTCGCAGTCTGCACTTGGTTCGATTTCCGCTCTTGTTCGCGAGGAGGTGCAACAGGCGTTCAGAGGTCCTACCGTCGAAACACCACCTCTGCCGGGAGACTACAGCCGCCCCACCTATGCCGAAGTTGCGAGACGCCCGGCTGCAGCTTCACCGCCGCCGATTCCAGTAACGCCTCCTGCACCGCTGTCCCCAGTTCCACCAGTCCCGTATTTCGACGATCGCCGAGTGCACTTGCGGAAGGCCGATGCCTGGCGCACACCTGACAACCGGCCACTCTGCTTTCACTGCGGAGAACCAGGCCATCTCTACCGCAATTGCTCTTATCGACGCCTCGGTCTGCAGGGCTTTCGAGCCGATTCGCCCAGACCCCGGTTTGGCCACCGGCCTCCAGCCATTGAAGACTTCCTCGCGGAACAGCGACTTTCAGCCCGTGCGCCGCATCAGCCGCGCTCATCTTCTCCGCGGCGCTCTTCCCCGAACCCGCACAGCTCCCCGCGAGCAGTACAGGGTCGCTCGCCGAGCCCTCGCCGGGAAAACTGAGACCAGCGACCTTCGGGGGCGAGGTCGCTGGGAGTCGCTGCGCTGAAGACCTCCCGCCGCCGCCGCTACGCTCCGACCGTGAACAGATAGTACCGTCATCTGACCAAAACAGCTGCGTTTCCTTGGACATACCTGTTCTTCTCGACGGTCACAGAGTCAGCGCATTAGTGGACACCGGGGCCGACTATTCAATTATCAGTGATAAATTGGCGACTCTTCTAAAAAAAGTCCTTACGCCTTGTTCTGTAGTGCATCTCCGTACTGCCGGTGGTCATCTCGTTACTCCAAAGGGTATTTGCACGGCTCGCGTTCAGATTCAGGGATCTACGTTCGTCGTCAGTTGTGTAGTTCTGTGCAATTGCTCCCGCGATCTCATTATCGGCATTGACTTTCTGCGGGAGTATGGTGCTGTCATCGACCTCCGCCAACGAATCATCACTTTTTCGACCAGTAACGCGACCCACCTCGCCGACTCTTGCCACCGCAGTGCCGCCCTTCGTGTTTCTGCAGACAGTGTCACGTTGCCGCCACGGAGCAGTGTTTTGGTTGAAGTCACTTGCAAAGACTTGCATGACGCAGAAGCAGTCGCCGAGGCTAACCGTTCACTCCTGCTTACTCAAGGCATCTGCGCCGCTCGCAGTCTGCTGACGCTTCGTGGTGGCCGGTCTGCGGTCCTGGTCACTAATTTTTCTAATAAGTACCGGCACCTTTTTGCAGGAACGGCTATCGCTTCTGCCGAACCTGTTACCGATATTCCCGTTTGTTTTGCGTCCGCGGCAGCCGGCACTGACGAACCTTCCCTTGAAAACGTCGACATAAACTGCCACCTGTCTCGGGAGCAACGCCTGGCTTTGGAACAGCTGCTGAAGGAATACAAGTCGTGCTTCGCTTCCTCCTCGAAGGTTCGTCAAACACCCATCACGCAGCACCGCATCATCACCTATGACGACGCTCGCCCTATACGACAGCAGCCTTATCGTGTTTCTGCTAAAGAACGTGCGGTTATCCAAACTCAGGTTCAGGAAATGCTTGACGACGGCGTTGTTCAGCCTTCCCAAAGCCCGTGGTCTTCACCTGTAGTCCTTGTTAAGAAGAAGGACGGCACTCTCCGGTTTTGTGTCGACTATCGCAAACTGAACAGTGTGACCAAAAAGGACGTCTACCCGTTGCCGCGCATTGACGACTCGCTGGATAGATTACGGCGCGCTAAATACTTCTCATCCATTTACTTAAAGAGCGGCTATTGGCAAATTGAAGTAGACGAACGGGACCGCGAAAAAACCGCCTTTGTCACTCCAGATGGCCTCTATGAATTTAAAGTGCTTCCTTTCGGTTTGTGCTCCGCCCCGGCTACGTTCCAACGGATGATGGACACCGTCCTCACAGGCCTCAAGTGGCAAAGCTGTCTTGTTTACTTGGACGACGTCGTAGTTTTTTCGGAAACGTTTGACCAACATCTCCAGCGCCTGCGGGCTGTCCTCGAAGCCCTCCGCTCGGCAGACCTTACCCTGAAGCCCCAGAAGTGTCATTTCGGTTACGAAGAGCTCAAATTTCTGGGTCACGTTGTGAGCGCTGAGGAGAGTGCGGCCGGACCCCGAAAAGACTGCCGCCGTCGCACGTTTTCCCGTTCCGACCGACAAGAAAGCTGTCCAGCGCTTCCTGGGTCTCTGTGCGTATTATCGGCGCTTTATTGCGGACTTTTCCACGATTGCTGAGCCGTTGACGCGCCTCACAAGGAATACCACCTCCTTTGTCTGGACCACTGAGCAACAGACCGCTTTCTCTACGCTCCGCCAGCGCCTTCAGACACCTCCCGTTCTTGCGCACTTCGACGAAGATGCCGATACCGAGGTCCACACCGACGCCAGTAACATCGGTCTTGGCGCGGTCCTTGTTCAACACCAAGACGGCCTTGAGAGGGTTATCGCCTATGCTAGCCGTACTCTCTCCCGCGCCGAGAGCAATTACTCCGCGTCTAAAAAAGAATGTCTTGCGGTCGTGTGGGCCACCATGAAGTTTCGCCCTTATCTTTACGGCCGCCCATTCAAAGTGGTCACCGATCACCACTGCCTATGCTGGCTGGCAAATTTGCGAGACCCATCTGGACGCCTGGCACGCTGGAGCTTACGGCTCCAGGAATTTGACATTACTATTGTTTACAAGTCCGGCCGCAGACACGAAGACGCCGACACACTGTCGCGTGCACCAGTTGATCCTGCCGACGCAGCGCCCGATGACGACAGCGGCTTCCTTGGTACTCTCACCGCCTCCGACCTACTGAATCGACAGAGGGCGGACTCGGACCTTCGCCCTCTCATTGACGCCCTTGAAGGTAGTGATACGGTTATACCTCGCCACTTCTCTCGACGTCTTGGCTCCTTCTGTTTGCGGCAAGGTCTCTTGTACAAGAAGAACTCGAGAGGCAACGATAGACCTTACCTTCTCGTCATTCCAGCCGACCTCCGATCTGACGTTCTTTTCGCCTGCCACGATGAGCCCACGTCTGGCCACTTGGGCTTTTCACGTACGCTCGCCAGAGTGCGGAACATGTATTACTGGCCTGGACTTTCTGCTGATGTCAAACGATACGTTAAAAGCTGCCGAGAATGCCAGCGCCGGAAAACGCCCCCACTTAAGCCGGCGGGTTTTCTCAAGCCCGTTACTGCCCCTCGTGCTCCGTTCGACCAGATCGGCATGGACCTCCTCGGCCCTTTCCCCTTGTCGCAGGGCGGCAATAAGTGGATCATAGTTGCTACCGACTATTTGACTCGCTACGCCGAGACCAAGGCGATCCCTCGTGGCACAGCTTCAGAAGTCGCAGAGTTTTTCATGCACAACATCGTCCTGCGACATGGCGCTCCTTCGCACGTGATTACAGACAGAGGGACGGCGTTTACAGCGCAACTAATCGACCACATCTTTCGGCTGAGCTGCACAACACACCGCAAGACCACGGCCTACCATCCGCAGAGCAATGGCTTGACCGAACGATTAAACAGGACCCTTGCGGACATGTTGTCCATGTACGTAGATGTTCAACACAAAACTTGGGATGAGGTCCTGCCGTATGTCACCTTTGCCTACAACACCGCCCTGCAGGAAACTACGCGCTTCTCCCCGTTTCGCCTTGTGTACGGACGCGAAGTCCAGAGCATGCTTGATGCCATGCTCCCGTGCCCAGAGGATTACCAACTCGCCCCAGACGCCCAACAGTTTGCCCAACGTGCTGAAGAAGCCCGTCAGCTGGCCCGCGTGCACATCGGGCAACAGCAGAGCTCGGATGCGCGCCGTTACAACCTTCGCCACCGACAGGTTGACTACAAACCCGGTGACCAAGTCTGGGTGTGGACTCCTGTTCGTCGCCAAGGCTTGTGTGAGAAACTGCTCTCCCGCTATTTTGGCCCTTACAGAGTGGTACGGCGTGTGAGTGAGGTTAACTATGAAGTGGTTCCGGACGGTGCTGCGCAACCGCGACGCCGACAGCCCGACTCTGACATTGTGCACGTTGTGCGGCTTAAGCCGTACTATACACGGTGACGCAACCGTGCTGATGTTTTCGCGCGCTTCAGTTGCGGCAGTTTGCTTGTTTTTTTTGTTTATTTTTTGTTTCACCCTTACGTCGACAGCGACAGCGCTCTTTTTTTTTTCCTTCATAAGGGGGGAATAATGCCACCTAGTATTGCCAGGTGGCGCATACGAAGTAGGGCGACGACGACGAAGTAGGGCTCGCGCCGTGTGGAGTCTGTCGCTGTTGTTGCCCCAGCTTGCCTGGCCTTCCCTTTCGTGCCTGCTAATAAAGCCCCCCTTCGTCAGCAAGTACGTTACAATATATTTACAATACATTTGTTACAATATATTTGTTTCTGGCCGTGTAGAACTTTAAATTAAAAGTTTTAGATCTGAGAAGCATTCTTCACAAAGGCTGCTTTAAGTCGTCTGGATTAGCGTTCATTGATGGGACAGAAATGAAAATAGGATAGAGAGCCCGGGCACTGCACTAGTGGCAGTACAAAGCGATTGCCTCCCAGTCATTCTTAGACCTAATTTTTAACGCCGTGCGACCTTCCTTCCGCCTCACGAGTGCCTTTCAACCGCTATGCCAAGCAAAACAAACGTCATGTTCACGGGCGCAGTGCTTTCTGACCAAGAGCAGTGACTGTGTTTGCTTTGCCGAGTCCCTTCGACTAGTTGCGCGTTGAAAGACAACGATACCAGTAGCTTCGTCGTGGCTTTTCGTACCGTGAGTATACTGCCCGTTCTACCACATCCATGCTTAGTGTCTAACGTATAGAGAAACAAGATATCTAAATAAGGAGAAAGACAGCCTATTGTAATCAGCTAGCAATGCCACACTCTATTCAACAAAATGGTAGTTCTAGGCGCTTTGCCTTACAAAGAAAGCGTACAAACAAGGTCGAGAGGACGCCCGACTCTACGAAGGCTGCTGGTATCCGGATAAACGCGAAAGAGGCGGAGGGCCAATGCGTGCCTACGCACGAAATTTCGAAGGTCCCTATCATCGAAATGGCTACGTTAAAGGACGGCGTCTACAGCGAACCAAGACTGGAAAACGAAAAATAATCAACGAAGGATGCCCGCGAGCGACGACTCACTGCGGCTCGAGCAACCACGACAAGGGGAGGAGGCACCGGAGCATCGCGTCCCCCGGAGGCTCAGCTAGAGCCTCCCGTGGTTCATCGGGCACGTTTGTTGCCCCGAGAGGAAAACTATATACGCGGGGGCGGGATCCCCTTCGTGCCCTTATGTTTCTCCGCCCGGCATTTTCCAAGCTCCGCAAAATCGCCTTGCGAAAGCGGCGTTGCGGCATGCCTCGGCGAAGGCAGAACGGAAGCAGTGTGTGACCTTGCAAGGGGGAACGACGTTTTCTCCGCTTCTTAGAGCATCTTTTGTTGTTGTTTTTTCTTGTATGACTGCAGAGATCTTCTTGCAGTACTAATGCTTAACACCCAGGAGGACGCTCGCATCGTATCCCCTTTCTCTCTCTCTATCTGCATATCAGGTACGGGCGAAAGAAAAGATGGTGAGGGTGGAGTGGGAAACACGAAGGCCTTCGCCTGGGGAATTGTCATGCAGGTGCACTAAGTTTTTGCTATAAGCTCTTCAAAACACGTTACGCGACGAAGTGATGGTGCAACTAAGCGGATTCTGCGCTAGGCGATGGGCATTAGCTCTTCTTTGAAACCTTAGAACGTGCCGTCGCAATCCGGTAGGGTCGCCCCTCAACGAAAGATGGAAGAAAAAAAAACGTAACTTCCACATCTGGTGAAAGGAGACTCGCTGTTAACTTACTGCCGACTGGCCATAGCAACTGTTCCCTTTTAGTACGCGTTAAACAAACATTACACATTGAAACAGACAAATTGTTCTGCAGCCTTTATTACATTTCTATGAAGACATTTTGTGGCCATCTAATGCCACTGGTGACTGCCTCTCTTTAAACTTCTACAAACTCCAGCTGGTCGCGCCCCATTAAATCTCTAGTGGCATAGTCTAGACCGTCTTCACAGTAATGAAGTGGGCATGTTGCCGTTCATTGTGACAACGCCACAGGGAGAGACCACTGTGGTTCTAAAAGCTTTTTTTTTTCCTTATTGTGTGCAGGTGTCTGTGTGGTGACTCCCTGGAGAGACTATGGGGTAGACGACCCATATATGAAACTGGGAAATGCTAAGCGCAGAGGCCTACAAAGCAAAGAAGCCTCCATGCCGGCGAGACATCCCTGATTACCCCGCCTCACTGTTTTCTTCATTTCATACCTTGCGCCTGTATAAAAGCACTCCAGCGCATACAAGTTAGTGGCGGCGCTAGCATTTACGACGCCTTTCGCGTGAGAGTAGAAATTCCATTCGCTGATGTCGAAACACTTGTTATCCGGCGAAGCAGCAACACGACGCGGTCTACGTCTGGGTTGTGTTATAGAGGTGCACGACACGTGACGTCGTCCATGTTTCGCAAGGGCCTACGCGAAATTCCTCAAGTTTGCTTCTCGACGGGCGGCTAGCTTTGTCAAGTTGGCTGAACGCAAAAGCATTAACCGCTACTTCCACGCGAGCCTTTACAATCTTTGCGCCGACACACATGCCACCGCATTTTCTTTTATCTCTGGTTTACGCTATAGGTAGGTTTCAGTATTTCGCGGTTGCGTCTAGAGTCGATGTTTTCCCTGTGGCTTGACTGCGTATACCAACCACACATCCTCTGACTGCGGCGAGAAACGCCGCCTGTTCTCAATTCGGGTTCAGCCCACGAATTGCCAGCGACTCTAAAGTTAGTCCCGGCATCCCGCCAGGCTTGCGGCAAATAGCAGAATATTTTCGTGGTCGGCTGTTTTCATCTAGTGCCGCTCTGCGCCGTTCGATCAAAAGCCAAAGCTTTCTCATGCTGTTTGTTGGTGTAGTGGTTCTTCGCACTGTTGGAGAGATTTTTGCTTTTTTCTAAACTTCCGAACTAACGAATGTTGCGGCGTTGGGTTGACTTCGTTTAGATTCGGGTGACAGCATATCTCTGGCCGTTGAACCCATGCGGACTTTTCAATATACACGCGTCAGGGTAACGGCTTTTGCAGACAATTCCGCTGTCAGCTGAGACAAGCTTCCATTCTTACGTCGTGAAACGCAGTAGGCCCCCAACGCTTGACCATTAGACAAGCTTTCGACAACGTTTGAGCAAATCTTCTTGTCGACAAGTCTTTTTGTCGAACCATAGGCTAGCGAACCGAGACTTTCGCTAATCCGTTGCTTACTTTGCTTTGTGTTGTCAGGAATTCCATCTTCCCGGTCTCTCTCTGCCATGGATCGCAGGGGGCTGCAGATGAAAGGGATCAACTGTGTTGACGTCACACGATCACGACGTCACACGACGTCACACGACGTCACGAAAATCAGTCGACGCCATCGGTTGGAGGGCCGCTTTGAGAAGCATTCGCCGTTTTGTTCTTGAGGCGTACCCGATTACAGTGGCGTGTTAAACAGATTGAGCTTACCAACGTGCCGATCTACTTGCTGGTCATGACTTCATCAAGTACATGAAAATCATTTTATTGTAAGCTATTTATTTTAAGCTATTCGGAGTTTTCTTTCTTTTATCTGAAGCTGCCTTCAGCCCTTGTTCAGTTTGTTTTGAGCCCTTTGCGATGTCACGATAGTAGGCCCATGGGGATGCGTCACGAAAATCTGCTGATGCCTTTGGCTAGAGCGCCTCCTTTGAAGGAAATTAATCCCTTAGTTCTTGAGTTGTGTCCGACTTCAGTGCAGTAATTGCACTGCTGTGGTTCGGATGTCAAGGAAATTTTATCAACATCTGACAGACTGCTTCAAAGAACCTTAAGCTAACCTCACTCTGAAGGTTACTCGTCTGAATGATATTAAGCCACATGCACGTCACACATAGAGTCCCGAACAGTGAAATCTAGTGACACTAACGACACAAAAGAGCCTCCGGTATTGGGATCATCGTTTTCTGGTGCTGGTGAAAACATTCAGAGAGAGAGAGAGAGAGAGAGAGGGGGGGTGAAAAGTAGCCGAAAACAGGTGGGGCCCTTAGTCTTTAGGACTCGAGTGGTGATGAACACGGGCCGCTCAGAAGGGGCGAGCCTGCTCGAATTGTAGAGCTCCCGATTTTCAGCGGCGCCTAGGAGAAATTTTTCTCGGCACAAAGGCTGGGCTAGCCGTATCGATGCGTGTATGGTTGACTATTATTTGAGTTGGTGTAGTTTCAAGGGTGATTGAAGGGATTTCAAGAAACCGCTGCACCTCTATACCACTTAGAATACCGGAGAAGCCTACTTTTTTTCATGATTTTCGGCCTTAGCTTCAAAAACGTTAAGAAGGCATGTATTTGGACCAAAATATGTGTGAATGGATATGCCGTGTCATTTTAGCGTAACAGTTAGATATGAATAAACTGAATGCGGCAACAAACCCATATGACATCGCTAAAAGCTGACAAATAGTCTCTTGTTCTAACTGGGAATTTTCACTAAAACTTATCTACTTATCCGCTCCTCCCACCGCCTCGTAGGAGTAGCGGATGGTCTACGAAACTTTTGCAGTCACGTTGTAGAGCACCCAGGTCCGAGTGCCTGTCCTGGAATGAGGAAATTACCAGCACGGGAGCGTCCCATCATCCCTCAAATAAGTTTGTCTCTTCTGTCTCATGAACACTTCAAACGCAGTCTACAATGGTTCCTGGACACGTTCATCAAGGCTCCACACCCACTATACACATCCGGTTGTCGTCTAGACTTTTAAGCTCGCCACCATCAAGCAGGCAGTCCGTCGGCGCAGAAAATGTACCTTGAATGGAAAAGTTTCTGTCACCGCCGTCAGCGCAGAAGAGGTGCCGTCGTTAGCACACTAGAGCTCTCGCTTTGCAAATAGCGATTTTCTCAAGCTCGAATCCGCCATTCCACAATTCATATTCGAAATAAACAGCTCTCGGTTTTCTTAGATTAAAGCATAAGCACTTTCTGGGGAGTCACCATTTCTGACCAGATGGAATTCATGAAAGATAATCACTGAGCTGCTGAATTACATATAAAGCGACCGGTTATTTTCCACTACGTAGAGGTTTAACTGGGACACCCGAGGCGCTTATAGGAAACTCATGCTTGCTGCCTGAAAAAAGTGAGCAGTTCTATGCGTTACGAAAAATTCAGCTCGAACCAGTGTCCTTAGATTACGTCTGTTTTCTATATGCAAAACGCTCCGCTTTATTCCGCGCCTGAAAGTTCCTGCCAGCGACCCTCTCCGCCCAACTGAATCGCATCTAGCTCAAAAGCACAGACTAGGATGCCTGCGCAGTATCCCTGTGAGGATTTTATAGAGGATTCATAGCCTTTCTCAAGTTATTTTCATTGATTCAGTTATTTTTCATCGCGTATTCATAATTTCGTTCGTTTCTCGCGTCCCATTTTCAGCCTCAACCAGTGCGACGACACTGAGTTCACCGGTCGCACAAAAGCGAGTGCTGTCAGCAAGCATAAATATTACGCTGCCTGCTTAGGAGAATTGACAAAAGTGAAATAATATGCTGTAACTTATTTTTTCAGTAAACCTGCGTCCAGCAGGCTGGTGAAAGAACTACCGCGCCCCGCTGTGGCAGTGAAATTAAAAAATCAGGAGGACTGCTTCGCGACTAAATCAGCTGGAGCTTGGTCGAGCCAAACTACAACACATCGGCCGATGTATCAGCGTGCCCTCCGTGCACATAGAGAAACCATAGGCGACAGCTGGTGCTCCGCAGCTGGTGATTGGGCCGACCTAGCCTATTACAGCAAATTAAAATTCCTTCCCGCTCGTGTTGACGGAAGAGTGCACAAGAGGTGAAAGGTAGCAATATGCCACTGACATTAATTAACGCGACGGGGGATTCGTGCCCTAGAAGCGGTGGGGCAGATTTTCAGGCTTATTACGTTATTACGTTAGGCACGCTTGGCCCAATAATTTCCCCTAACCCCTCTTCTCTTGTTTCATATTCGTCGCCCATTTCCGCTGAGCGAAATGTTGGCTACGCCGCCAGCAAAACAAGAAGCGAGACCTTTTTCTCCGAGATCAGGAGCCGTCGTATGCGCCACTTCCCTCCTTTGCTTATGTCTGCGTCTTCGCTTCGGGAGCGGAAAGCCTTTCCTTGACGACCACAGCCCCGAATGCACCAGCCCAATGATCCTCACAGCAGCCACGTGTTTTCCGCAGTCATCGGCGCACATTCCATGTTTTGCCCGAAGAAAGCCTCTGTCTTCTTGGAAGACGACGACCAGCGCTCGCGCATATCTGTTGCTGCGTCGAAAAGAGCGCCCGCCAGCGCCTCCCTTGAACGTCGCTGTCTTCTTTTCCGGCTCTCCTGCCTTCGTCTTCAACTCGGACAGAGACAGCTTAGCCTAGCTTTAATAAAATTTCATCTGGAGAGGGCCTCCGTAGCCGTAAAACTTGCCCGAAGCACTCGTCCGTAGTCGCGCGTTTCACTTGGCTCGGCTTATGTCCGGGGAAACAAAGCAAAAACAAAACAGACGAGCTGCATGTTTGCCACGGCTGTGACGCTTGTTCCTTCTTTCCGTGCTTTAATCCTGCTCTTGCTCGCTGAATGCGCCGGCCGGGAAAGCATATACGCGCTAGGAAGGAAGCTATATAAAATGGCGCAGTCCCTTTTCCTCTTTGCAAAAGAAGCAGCGTAGTTCGCTGTAAGGAGTCCGATAAAGCGCACGCCGCATGTTGGTGGCTTACACCACATCAAGGATTGAAGATTCCCAGAGACCGCAGAAGACTCCTCGTTCGGTAGTCAGGGAGAAAACACACGCGATGATCATCCTCTTTTATTCAATTCGCACTGGTAGGCCCACAGCGTACGCTGTAGTGCGTGCTTGCGTGTGTTTTTCGGATGCGTGCCCGTTGTCTCTCTAGAAGGGCATATAGTTGAATGGCCGACCGCTTCCTTCGTTCTCCCTGATACAAGATGCAAATTATTTTTCTCCGCTGATGCGCTTGGCGCTGTGGCTGCTGCTGCTGCTGTTATAGCTCGCGCCGCACGACAAAGCCGCGGAGCAGCCGAACTGTATCCCAGACTTCACTTTCCGCCACTGCAGTGGGTTTTGGTTCTAGGACTGCCTTCTTTTCTCCTTCTCCACCCCGTACCTCCTTGCCCGCGCATTTTCTCGAAGCCCAGATAGAGTTGCTTATTTGAGGCTGGAGAGTTCGTATTACAACGAGGATCTGGCATAAATATTAGAATCTTCCTCGCCAGCAGTAAGATGGGAAGAACACGGCGAACCGGATTACAGAGAGGGGGAACTTCAGACTGCGTGATGAAGTTGCAGAGCGAATGAGTTATTTCGGAGCTGTTTTATTTACCCGGCTTTTCCCCACAGCGCATCCTATCTGCGGCACCCTGCTTGCTGTATTTGTTACTGTCTCTTCGTGACGGCTGAAACTCTTCCTGAAAGCCTTCATTTTCTTTTTTTCATTTTTACTCGGTGTATAAGCCTGTCTGTTCTTCTCATAAGTTTATACTGGCCACCCAAGAAAAAAGAAACTAGGCGGCACCCAAAGGCAGCAATGGCTCCGGCTCAGATTCTCAGAATCAAGGGCGCTCACGATGAGCTCAATCGGCTTACCATGCGACTCTGTTCTGACGCGTCGAGCATCTCTCGGCGGCTCCAAGTCTGCTCACAAAATCCGAACAACCCGAGTGTCTTCTCCAGTTTGGCCCTATTCTCTCCTTTCTTGACCTTTTTTTTTTTAAAAAATACCTATTCCTTTCTGATAAGGTATATCTTATTCAGTCTGTGCCTACTGATAGTGATCAGTACGACCGGTGGTGGAGTACATGAACTGTCGTAATTTTACTCAGTCAATCCGGAGCTTTTCTTGCAATCCTATCGTCTTGGTTCCATTCAATCTTGTGTTCTTTTCCCTCTGTTATTGGCTATTTCTTCTCTTCCGACTGACTATGGCGTGCAGCTTTGCATCGCTACGACACACTCGTTTCGAGGCAGCAGTCGTCTCAGAGAATGGGCTGTTCCTTTTTTATTTCTGCTTCTTCGTTTTCTAGTTCCGTGCAGGGTTGTCAGCCCCAGAGCCCTGGCCCGTGCGATAAGGAGCCAACGCCTTCGAACACTGCTCCATTCAGCTGCTCTCTCTGGCGTTCACTGTAGTCGTCCGCATCAGATCACCTCATGAGCCCCGATGGTGATGTGTTTTGAAGCGCCAAGCAGTGCCTCGACAGCGTAACGTACAGAATGCAAAACGGGTATAGCCAAAAGGGACAGAAGGGCGAGGGAAAAGGGGAAGTGGAGGAGGCAAGAACAAGAAATATAAACAAATCATCAACCGCTCTTGAACGAAAAAAAGTACAATAGTCACTTTAACCAGAAGCAGCTATACAAGTCTCGTTGTATTTTTGACCGTACATATTGTGCTGAGCTCCGAGCTCCAGTCTCGTGCAGGGTACTGCCGGCACCGTGGGTGCTTCAAAGTAAAGCCAACCAGCTATACACTTCTTCGTAAAGCGCCTCCAACATCTTTGCCTCCTTCTCCTGTTGTAGACCTAGTGCTGGACCCAGGAAACACGGAACCAGTGACTCTAAATGTCCAAGACGTTCAGATACCCTTGGCGCACTCCGGCACAAAATAGCTACAGCAGTAGAAACACAATCAGGATAGACATATTTCTTGGCGCACTGTATGGTTTGTGACGTTTTATTTTTTTATTTGATGTTAGTATACCGACACCCGCACTGGGCACCGTCGTCAGTCTTAATCTGGTAGGCGTCACGGGAGAAACTCAAGGCAATATCTTCACCACTATTCGCTTTTTTTTTTTGTTGTTGTCTGTTCTCTTCCTCCTCGAGCACGCACTACAGAGCACAATACTGCTGCGACTGACCTTGAATTATTTTCTTTACCGACGTCTACACATGCTGTGACTTCGAGTTTTAGCTGAGCGTAAGGGTGGCAGTCACAATACTTTCGGAAAAAAAATATGAACATCTTGCACTGACTCTGGGGCTCACAGACGTACATGCACATCGAAAAACTCTAACTCTCTCCCGGTAACGTCAGGTGTTCCTCAGGGATCTGTACTCGGCCCGCTACTTTTCCTAATATACGTTAATGATTTGCCATCACAAGCCACCTCTAACATACGCATGTTTGCTGACGACTGTGTAATTTATCGTGCAGTTACTAAGCCCGCTAACCAAGCATCTCTTCAGAGTGATCTTAATGTTGTCCAGAACTGGTGTGACCAATGGCTAATGGAACTTAACCCTTATAAGTGCAAGCTTTTATCTGTCCACCGCCGTCGTATTACTCTTACTCGTTCCTACGTAATCTCTGATGTGTCCATAGAACCAGATCAGTCCTACAAGTATTTAGGCGTAACTCTTTCCACTGATCTTTCCTAGAGTTTGCATGTCAATAACACAATATCATGAGCCAACAGAACGCTAGTATTCCTAAAACGCCATTTTCATCACGCTCCTCAACATGTTAAGTTATTAGCCTATAAATCGTTCGTCCGGTCAAAGTTGGAATTCGCATCGCCAGTTTGGAATCCTCATCAGGCTTATCTCATTAATTCTCTTGAGTCCGTTCAAAATCGCGCGGCCAGGTTTATTCACGCATCCTATGCTTTTGACATTAGCGTTTCTGCTTGAAAACGGCATCCGGTTTACCGTCCTTATCACTCCGTCGTCACACTTCCAGCTTATCTTTATTTCATAAAATCTTCAATAGCCCGATGCGCACCGCTCCTTATATTCTTCCTCCCCCACCACGCATATCACTCGACACCAGCCATCATTCTCATGTGGCCCGTCCACTCTCGCGCACTGTCACCTTCGCCAATTCCTTTTTTCCCCGAACAGCTGCAGACTGGAACGGCCTTCCAAGCGACACTGCCACCATCACCTGCTCAACCAACTTCAATGAAAATGTAACAAATTATGTACAGTTGTAAGAACGCTTTTTTTATCTGTTACCACCCCTTATGTAATACCCCAAGCATGGGGCCTTTAAGGAAATAAAATGAAATGAAATACGTAGCCTCGGCTTACCACTGCACAGAATCACAGTCAGACACATGTATAGCGCCGAGGTCCTGCGCAACAGGAAGCGACGGGACTTCGGCAACGGGGGGCAGGAAGGCGCTTCCTAAATCTGGATTACGTCTGTCGCTCTTCGCTGGAATCAAATGGTAGCATAAGTCGAAGGGAAAAAATCTTGAAGAGAAATGGAGGCAAGTCCGGGTGTTGCGCGCAGGGGTACTTTGAATTTGAAGCAGAAAGCCTCTTTCGCATTTTTTTGTCCTAATTATACTCTTTATTGCCTGATTAAACGAAAAAAATAGAAATGCACCATGCAGGAACCTTTCTGTCTCAGGCTGATCCAGGGATGCAAACGTATCTTCTGTGCCGTAAAAAAATGAGAAGCGATCGATTCCCATTGCGATACCCGCTCACCAACTGTTTACCGCTACGAATAGATTACATTGCACAATAAACAGCAAAATATAATTGCACTGACTTTTCTGCTATAATGTGCATAGATTTAGCGAACCGGTCAAAAAGTAAATAACCAGGAGAAGCCCACTATTCTCCCCGTTTACGTACACAATACCCAGAAGAAAGCTTCTCAAGATTGGCTCTTTGAGCTACCTTCCTGCGTGTAGTGTTGAAGAAAGCGAAAAAGTGCTTTCACTGGAATGAATGCGCTTTAGGAGCGAGTCTTGGAATTTTTGGAATTTTCAGCATCCACGTCTTTTTTTGCTCACTGTGAACAAAAGCTGCTCCTCCTGGGAAGCCCTGTTGGGGGAGTGAATGATTGCCTCTTGAAAAATACAGCCTCTAAGGTATGAACAAAAGTTGATGGAAAACGAACAAAAGAAAGCATGCCTAAGAGCGAGAGGCTCTCCGCCGTCGCGCAATGTTGGTGGTGGAAATAGTTAACTTCTTGCTGACCTGAGGCAGGTACAGGCGGTGAGCGTGAAAGTAAAAGGAAACTATTTTTGGAGGAATGCGCTCGAATTTTCTGGAGAATGAAAAAAAAAAAAAGAAGCTACCTATGGTGAGCAGTTTCTCGATTGGTTTTCAGTTTTGCTTCCTCGTAGTCATACCCGGGACCATGTTCTTAATCCTATTTCCCCACCTATAGAGAAACAGAATGGTTAACAGGTGACTTCTTTCTGACACAGGTGACACTCCGACAGTCCTGACACGTTACCACATAATTTCATTGTATAGCTCTGATCCGCTATACTGTCAGGTGTTTTCATATAAAAAAGTCTCTCGGGCGCAATGCAGTATGTTTCACCTAAGACTTTATAAAATTAAAAATATAGGCTTTTTGACCTAGAGGAACGGTTTTTTCGCCATAGCATTGTGAGATGTGTAGCACATCAGAATACATCTAAGACGAGCTTAACCAGAAGAATGGTTAACTAATATTGATCAGTAAGCTTTTCCACTATTACTGTTTGGCGCCTTGAATATTGAGAGGCGTGTAGCCCACCGTAAGCAATATCCATGTGAGCTTTTAGAATTTCGAAAGCGCGGTTACGCTCGCCGGTCTGGCCAAACAAACTTTGGCTCCATCGCGCCAAAATACATGCGCTTTCGTGAAGCTGGCAGGCAAAGCGACCTCTCCAGTGCACGTAACTAATCAAAATAGCCAAAATTTGTGGGGCCACACCACCGCGGGTAACCGTGTTATCAAAATTCCAAAAAACTGATATAGATATTTCATAAGGTAGGCTACACGCCTCTGAATAATTAAGAAACCTGACGGTAAAAGTTAAAAAGTTAACTATTAAATATTACTTAACCAGTGTGGTAGCTAGCACGTCTTAGCTGCGTTCTGATCTACTGCACCGGTGACAATGCTATGCACTCAAAAAGCCAATTTTTAAAAATGGTGCCAAATCTTAGGTGAAACACCCTGTATATTACACTTGTATATTGCTGCCCGACTTCATCCGTGTGCGGTCATGGCTCTGTAAAACAGTAGCAAAAGCAGTTTGAATAGTGCAGCTGCTTGTTTGGCAATTTCAGACGCATCACTTTTCACGATGTGCCTGCGCACAGCCCCGAGGAGATCAGTTGAGGAGGTCAGCAGTAAATTATGCTGTCTTAGTGTGGCAAAAAACATTTTTTCTAGCTGCTGGTCTCTTTCTAAGAAAATGAATTTCACTGGCGCCGACGACAGTTTTCGCCACGCGTGTTCCCCTATACGTCTTTCTTTTCCTTTTGTCCATTTTAAGTACTTCAATTTTTCATATGCGCATAGAACAGAAGAAAAATGTGAAAAGTGGTGTTTCATTAAACATGTATATAGACGTTAAACGAGTGTCATTAGATACCGAACCTTGTTACTGAGAAAGGTGCGCGTTGCTGAATTGTCTCCTGTATTAAAGAAAACTCTATACACAGGCTAAATAATGAACGCAGATTATGCGGCATTGGGAAATGTTGGGAGTAGAGGCCTTCGGCAGTTCGGAAGTGCGGGCTCCAGCGAAAGCGGAATTCGCTTCAAAGCCTATTTGCATTATTGTTGCAACACAGTTTCAAGAAGTTACTGATGTAACATTTCATTCTTCATAGGACAACAACAAAAGGAAATCATGGGCTGAGATAAGGCGTAAGTCACTTTAATGCACGTCCAATGCGGCCTTTTTTGCGCAATAAACAAGATTGGAATGTTTCTTCGGAGAGACTGCCGAAACTACCTGATGCAATTTTCAATTACTACGAACGGTGCAGACGAACTCTTATGTCTGAATAGCAGTTAGTGACATCACTGTTCTGTAAAAAATTGTTGCGTATAAAAATAACTACAACAATACTTTGATAATGCCATACCCTGTCCTCCCTTCCTTGTTTCAATCTCCGAGCAGCGTCTCTCGTACTTGCAACCTGCGAACTGAGCGAACCTCTGACCGTATACACAGGCTGCCTCCCTGAAAGTAGAAGCTTTTCCTATTCGCTCCGGATTGTGCAGTCGTGCTTCACTCTTATGTGAAACGAAGATGCGTAAGAGATCTAGACCATATACGTCGGGTACACGTGGAACTCGGAGGCTTATGCTCTGAGTTTCAACGAGTTTTGTTGCCAGTGTTGAACTTCTAGCAGCTACCCTTTACAGTGCAGTGTTCGGCCTGATCTGTCTAATCTATCCAATTCCAGAAGGTAGTCAAATGCATACGAAACAACCCGCTGCATCAATATGTGTCGCTGTATCGACGTCGGCGCTTGCAAAGTGAGTAAATTTGCTGTACAAAGTGCAATTTGAGACGTCCTTGGCGGATAGGAGTTCAGTTGTTAACTACTGGTGGGCCTGACATAGACCTGTCACCTAGAAGAACAGCACCGCCGCGTACACAACCGCCCACCATAGTCATCAATTGGTGTTATCACCATCCTAGTCCAGGTCAGTGTATAAACGGAATCTGAGAAGATGGCGAGAAGCCTCCTTCCTGTCTGTATTCCCTGTAAATAACGTCTGGAAGTGAACTGCGTGCACTCGCGCCCTTTTGAGGGACACGAGTAGGAAACACCTTTCCGCGTTTTAACCTAGGCAGCACATAAGGTAATGGTATAGGTGTCCACACACACCACATGCTGTACACAGTGGTGACGTTGCCAGACCAGCCTTATGCATCCAAGATGGGATGCGAGCAAAGCCCGTGTGAATGCGGTGCATCAGAGGGGCTTGAGATCCTTTGGTACGCACGGTTTATTCGGTGGACACTACAGGGATCGGGAATTTGGAGCACAACTTTTTTTGACACTATTTTGCTCAGACACAAAAAAAGCTCAGTATCGGTGGCAGGTCGAAAGAATAAAGAAAGCACACACTGTGATGTGGCAAGCTCGGCCCAACACTAAAAGCGTGACACATGCTGCATAAAATTTACCCTTTCACATAGCAGCTTTTTGGCAGTTACGAGGGGCAAAGTAGCGTTCGGAGACAGGCAGGATGAATGAATGAATGAATGAATGAATGAATGAGTGAGTGAGTGAGTGAGTGAGTGAGTGAGTGAGTGAGTGAGTGAGTGAGTGAGTGAGTGAGTGAGTGAGTGAGTGAGTGAGTGAGTGAGTGAGTGAGTGAGTGAGTGAGTGAGTGAGTGAGTGAGTGAGTCCTGTTTAAGCGTTGTTTGCATCTAGTGGGACAAGTCCCCCCCCCCCCCACGAACTGATGCGAAGAATCAAGGAATCCGTGGAGAGAGCCAAAGCAGCTCTTTTCATGCAGTATATACATAAATTGTGATTTAATAAAAACTCAAAAATATCGAACCTTCTATTTGGACACGGCATACAAATGTTTTAAGTCACGAGCGATGCACAGCTCTAGTATGAATAGTTCTTATTCATTAAAACATAAAAAAGGTCCATCGTGTTTCATCTGATTAGCTTACCAAGCAGAAGAGCAGACAACAATGTATTTGAAATGACGCAACCATACCGGCAAATACTAATACAGGCATAACGAAGCCAGGGGAGGTCGGGGGGAGGGGTGCAGTGCCTCGAAGTTGGCGACATCAAAGCGAAAGCCCACCTAAACACATATAAAACGTTACTGAACTACAAGAAGGAAAAGCCATTCACGCTAAACAACCGATAAGCAGTCTCAACCACAGCAAACAAGCTGCTATGAACACCGTAGTGCAAGAACTGTTTGCTTAACAAGTTTTCGGCTGGCTGAAAGAAATACTTCTCCTGGAGAGCTGTTTAATATCAAAGGCTCATAGTTGGGACGTAAGCGTTCCCCGTTCCTTGTTCGTACGCGAAACAAAGCACAGCATTCTCGCGGTCGAAGTTCCCGCACTGAAGTGTACGCAATACAAAAATCTTTAGTATAGATTTATTTATTTATTTATTTATTTATTTATTTATTTATTTATTTATTTATTTATTTATTTATTTATTTATTTATTTATTTATTTATTTATTTATTGCAGCCATTAATGTATACAAGAGCTCAAAATTAGGCATTATGAAGTGAGAAAAGGATTAAAGAAAGAAATGTAACCTGCTGTCTGCTGATGAGTAAGATTAAGGAGGGCCCCATAAAATTATTTGAAGTCGTCTCCGGCTGGAACAGCGAAGCGAAACTATGAAATCGTGACTTTACTCCGTTGGGTACGAACGGTCAAGGGACCTTTAAGAAGATAACTTGCGCTGTAGTTTTCATGGTCCAGTCGGGAACCCGCAAAGAGAAGAGTAAACTTGCTCCTCGCCTATTGAACCCAGCGTATAGTTCAAACCTCCGGTTGCCTAAGCTAGCTTTGCGAAAAGGCAGGGCGGGCTGTTTGCTGCCCATGTTATTGGGGTGCCCGTGAATGCATAAGCAACGCGCCAGGCACGCTGACTCAGACGTCGTTTCTGGAAACTGTCGCTGTGCATGCAAAGCCCAGACAACGCCGGTAGGGTTTGGAGATGCAAGTCAACTTGAACCCACCGCTCGGTTTCTACACATTGACGTGGGCATGTGTTCGGAAAACAGAAATGGGGCGCTATGCTGGAAGGCACGAGTTTGCTGAAACTCGGAATCTTCCCGAGCTCTGGCGACGCCCTCAGGTGGGTGAACTAATGGTAGCAAGACAAAATCCCACCCTCGTCACGCCTCCAACTTCATTGGGTTATCTGGATATATTCCGTGCTTTATCATCACATCGGTGCCACCTCATGGGCTTCTTGGGCGGTCTACAAAGAACGGGTCACGTGAGCCAACCGCCAGTGCACTTTTCATTTGTGTGTCGCTCCACCAAGTGCATTGCGTGTGCAGTTAGACAAACGAGGTTTGTTGAATTTTATAATGCACTTAGTAAACTTTTATAAGCATTTTATAGTCTGCAAGATTTGGATTTAAAGCGCTTTAGAGTGATTGATGCATTATTTAATTTTGCTTTGTACCGCGAGGGAACGCTACCAACGCTACGGTCCCGTCATCAGCTGACTGCCAATGGCGACGAGGTACATGTGCAACGCTGTGAAGGCTACGGAAGCAGTCTGCAAAAAACAATAAAGAGAGGTGTATCACTCTGCTCTGCTCTGTGGCCGTGTGGTCTAACGCGTTGCTCCGGATAGTCGGCAGGCAATGGGAGTGCGTGGGTTCAAATCCCGCATGGTGAAATTCTTTTTATCGCACATTTTTTTTTTTTCATCGCAAGTTTAATTTCGCGTGACTTGAATGAGAAAACTCGTTTTGTTTAGAATCGCTTGAATATTATGCCGTGTTCTCAAATGAACTGCATGCATCTGTTCATTTGATGCTTACCGCGTTAATGAGAGCTGTCCGAAATTCGTTGTCAGTGAGCTCGCAGCGGCTTTTGGTCAGCAGTGGCGGTTATCTTCCCGATTCTGCAGCATTGTGACTATACTTTTTAGATGCAAGCGAGAGGTTTGTGCGAAAGATGACATTCATTCGTCGGGTTTAATTAATTAGCACAGTGGTGAGTGCTCTGCAGTGGCCCGATTAACAAGTGGTCGTCTGCAATCTTCGATTTCGCCGTTGCCGAGGAGCCCACTGTTTTGTGGGACTCTCTCAAGATACCTGGCATGTTATGAATTGTTCTGTGCAACCGGTTAGCGGCTGATCCACTCTTCGCCAAAAGAGTTTGGGACCGACTTTGGCACTGTGCTGTAGAGTAGCCCAAAGGACTTGGCGAGAACAATTATTTTTTACTGATCACAAAGTTCACAAGCAAGATGTCTGTTAATTTAGAATGCTGGTTTATCATGCAGGAGCGCAGAAAACATGTTCTAGACTTCTTAATCGCCTATTTTCTGACTGTATATGTGTCACATTCTTGTGCATATCTGCAATTATTTTGTTTCTGTTAAGATATCTTTCGTTCTTAAGCAAAGAACGTTTTCCTTTGCCATTGAAGAGAGCTCTATAACTTCGCTATTGTATGCGGCAAAATAGCAGTATATTTAAACTGATTGGTCAAATTATTTTTACACACACCACCTTGATATGGCCTGTTTTCCCGCGTTAAGTGTTAAATTTTGAACATAGTGTTGATTCACACAGTGACAGAAAATAGTACTGCCCCAAGAGACAGCTTGGCTTGATTTCCCTGCGCTCCTAGAAGAGCAGAAGCTGCTCAGGCAGGATTTTCATGCAGCCAGGTAAAAAGAGTTCCAAGCTGTGGGAGCGTCAAGTAAGAATGCAGAAAAAGTTGTACAACGCTAGGAAAAAATATTTAGAAAGAGCAAACAATAAATGAGTCAGGACAATAAAGAATGCTGACCCCACAGTGTTTGCGAGAAATGGTTCATTCTGGAAACAGCCAGTGGCATGGATCACAGTGCATACAAATTAAAGGACACGTGCAGTGGATGTACACCAACACAATCAGTCAAGTGCTCCAAAATTTAAAAAAAAATGTGGAGCCATCGAACAACACTATTTGATAAAACGAAAACCTGACCAATGTACTAACAAAGACATGAGTCGAAACAAATTCACACTCAACTGAGCAAGAGCCAGCTTGAAATCATTCACACCTCCGAAAAATTAACGACAAAACATACAGTACTGGCTACCTCAACACTGGCACTGCATAACATGTCAAAGGGACCAGAGATTGACAGTAATGCAAGACAACACAAAACCAGGAATTCCTTTTCAGGACATGAAGATCAGTCACGCATACATACCATTCCCAACCCTCACACACAAAATGAGGACAATGCCTAGGCGTTTGTGAATGTTCAAACTTTTTGGACAGCATAATTGAATAAATTTCTGTTCAGTTAGTCGAACGAATCCAACAATATATGTTCAAAATTTGCTGTCAAATTTTCAGATACTTTTCGAATAATTGACACAACGCTTGATTAAGCTCCACTGTATTTTTCTGCAATTAATCTTCCAAAAACAGCACACATCGACGACGTGTACCAGTATACGTATTCTAATTGGAAAAAAGTACTATTTGCACTCCCTTACAAATTCTACTTCTATACAGACACTATTAACACGACCACCTTACCACCTACACTACAAGTTACTGCCCTATACAATTTGATGCAATGAATTGCAGTGATGAAATGATTTGATGGAAATGATACAATTTACTCGGTAGACTGATCAACACACACAGCCCCATATTTCACATTTTCACCCGCACACGCACAAAGGCGATCACAGCAAGCCGATGAGTCCTCTCTCTTTTCTCGGCAGCATGTGTATTAAACATCAATTCGAAATGAGACAAGTTCCTCGATGCCACTCAAATCTTCATCACTGGAATCAGTGCTCGACTCATCAGAGGAGGAGTTGCACGAGTCAGAAATGCTGAAGACAACCGGTTCAGTTTCAGCGTCAACCATCATATCGCCTTGCCATGCTTCAGCCACAACGTGCTCCACATGAACACAACAGTTTTGCCAGTTTTCCTGGCTTACAGACGCCAGTGCTTCCGGCAGGAGCTTTTCCACTTCATCCAAAGTGAAACATTTACTGCGACTATCAATATTGCATAAGCAAACAATCTGCCAAGTGATACAAATGCTACCGTTTAAAAACCCATTAAAATGCATGCATGAAATACCTGGAAAAATCCATGCACTTATTACTTGCGCAAACATGAGGTAAAACAAAAAATTATCTACACTGTGTTTAAAACTGCTCAGTTACTGATAAACGGAAGCGGTTTTTGAGGTTTAATGCCTCAAGCAACTCAAGCGATGAGGCATGCCATGGTGAGGGCTGCCAATAACTTCGACCATTGGGGCTCCTTAACCTCCACTGACACTGCACAGTACACGGACCACTATCACTAATAAATGGGAGAACATGCATGAAAGCATGAAAGCAAAAAGCATGAAACATGCATGAAAGCAAAAACAGAGCATTCTTACAACCATTGTGTTCAATGCATAATGTGCCTTCCTCGTGAAATAGTTGGCCTTCACCATGTCAGGGCTGGACCTCGAAGGAGCCTTTACGCCAATGTAGGTCCTGTGGACGCATCCCACGACGTCTGTGATGCCGCCGCGCAGAAGGAAACGCTCCTTAACATACGCACGCTCGGCCGCAGTCGTGGGCAAAGCGAGCCACCGCTTCTGCACAGCCGCGTCGATAAGCGTGTCGGAGACGTCCCTCACACAGCGGCTCAGAGTGCTTTGGTGGCGTCCAATAAAGCGGTCTGCGTCGACGCTCCCCTGGAAGCTCCCGGTCGCGAAGAACCGGAGGGCGCAGAGGACTTGCTCTTCGACCGAAAGCGACCCGGCACGCACTCTCCGCAGGCGTGGGTCGTCGCCTAACTCTTCAAACAACTATCGTACCGATGTTTTAGAGAGGCGAAAATGTCGCTGGAATTCGTCGTTGGCCATGGCAGTAAACGGGTCCAGCCCGCCGTACTGACATTTGCCGTCAGAGGAAGCGATGACCCAGGCTGCTGCTACTGCCGCCATGACAGTCCCGAGATGAATTAGGGGCACTTCACCGTTCACGAGTTTAGGTCCGAGTTCACCTGTCAATCAAAATCATTGGTCACGCCCCCGGCGTGTCGTACATAAATTATAGGCGTACGCGCTATGGGTGGGACACTCCCAACATCCCTGCCGGCTACAGGTATGCTGCGCGGCTGTGCTGATTGCTGACAGACATCGACGATGGTGACCGTCGAAATATAACCGGCAAAAGGGACGTCATCGCTGATAAATCTAAGCACCTCTGCGAAGGACACGCAACGTGGTGACAGCCGCCGATTTCTTCGCTCGCATACCAAGATTGCACAACACTATAGCCTGTTGCAACCACGTAAAACACAGCACAACGCTGGCGGCGCGTCACACCTGCTTGCAAGGCGTCAAACACGGAGCACGACGACGAAACGGTGCTTGGAGCACGTCCTACTCCAACAACATCGCATCACAGGTGTTTCGCTTGGCCGTCCTTTGATCGGTGATAAAGCTCATCATCAATGCGCCAAACACATCCGGGATCGACAAATGGTCGCTGCTCCAGACCCAGTGCAATAAAGAGTTTGTTATTTCCAGCACGCAAGCATTGCGTACTTCACGACCGTAACACCTTTCTCTGTTACAAGTCCGATTCCATTATTAGAAACAGGATCCCTCATCTGCCCGAACGATATTAATGCGATGTCACTGCGGTATACAACGGCGATCGACGTTAGTGATAAAACCAGTCCGCAAATCCTTGAAGTGCGCGACGCAAACAAATACTACGCAGATACGCGCGCCACCACCTTCACAGCTTTTAGTCAGCGTCTGATGACATAGGATGAGTTGTGTCGCTGGGTAGCACGCTCTTCGCATCCGCAGTGCACTAAAGAGGCGTCACACACAACAGGCATACGTATGAATCATTGAATACAGCCAAACAGCAATTTTTTTTTTCTCACACCGCACCACACCCACTCGCACGGCCAATTTCTACCGCTGAGATTCGCCAAGACTGTACAAAACGCAATTGTTGACCATAGTGAGTGCGGCAGCGGCCGTAGCACCGGAGAACTCCACCTGAGGTCACTGCAGACAGCAGCAGTGACGCGGGGGTGCAGTGCAGTTCAGTTTTTTGCTTTTGTGTATTATGCAAGCCAGAAGATGCAGGACTGTTATATTTTGATATACGACACAATAAAATATATTATCGCAATGGCCGAAAAAAAAGACCGATTCAGCGTGTAGTAGTTGCCCAGTTTTTCCAGTCGAAGGCAGCGCTACCGGTGGCGTGTCAGCGCAGGAGCTCTCTGGTTTTCGGCCCGATGGGCTGCCGCTCTAGTTCGTATGCAAGCCACGCTGCAATCAATGGCCTCACTATCGCCACTACCGGCGGAAGTTTCAAATCTTTGTTAATTTTCTAAAGCTATGTTTTTCATCAACGCTTCATTGGATGCAGATTTTAAAATACATTTGAAAATGAATAAAATGCTTATAATATTATCTGTTGCCTTTTAACGTATTCGAGAGAAGAGAAATGGTTGATACAAGAGTGCACCTAGTGCGCACTGTTCGTCTTCGGAAATGGAGAGACAGATAGAGCCTGAAAGAGAAGACACGCCTTTGACACGCCCGAAAAGGCGTGTCAAACAGCTAGCGGCGAGTGTGCAGACAGATAGCAGGGAAGTCACGATTTCGGGATTGCTGATATGGCGCTGATAACTTCAGGTAGCGCTGCGGCCTGGTATTGCGTAGTGTATTGTGTTTGAAGTGTGAAACAGAAGCGCAGGGTGCGCTTGTATCGCCTTTACGTGGCTTTATCTCTACATTTTATTGTCCGCTGCCTGCACACGTTCCGCGCTATCTTCGCTCACTGACTGCCGTCATCGCAAACTCGGATGAAACTCGAGCGAGCGCCAAACTCGGGCCTTCCGGCATAGCGCCCATGTTCTGGAATAAAAATCAGACGCGCTGACTCATCGATACAATGAAAACGGCCGACGACGACGACCGGGCTTGTTCAAATGTTCTCGCCGCACTTGTCGAACTTTCTTGGACCAGCTTGGCTTTGACGCAAAGCGAATCCAGCTGTCGCCATACATAAGCAGTAGCAGCAGCAGCGGGCGAACGACGATCAACGCGTGGGCTGTTGTCATTACGAAATTGAAAGCATGAGAAAAAAAAAAGAATAGTTATTTCAAACAACACATTTTCTTTAGAAAAAGAACGCAGAAAACAAAAAATCTGCGCGCCACAGACGTAAATAGATGCAGAATTTGAGGCCAGATCATAACAGGCAATTCAGTTACTGATAAAATCAGTCTTCAGAAAAACCGGTGTAAGACGCTGCGGTAGCGGCTGAGCACCGCACAGCTCCGATAATTTTGATACTGCGAAGCTAACAGCTGAGAGTAAAAAAATGCCAAACTGTAGTTGATGCCGATACAGTAAAATACATTAAACATAGCACCTACTGTCCTCGTCATTCTCTCCACCGTTAAACGCCTGCCCTTCCAAGGCTTTATTGCACTGTGTCCTTGCAGACTTTGTCTCTTCTGCCACAAAAAAGAAAGAGAGAACATGAATGTGGACTTCCCTGAATCTCCTGTTAAGCCACGCGTCTGCAAGGAGCACTGGAACTTTCCTCAATCGAATTTTCACTTTCGCTTAAATCTTTTAGATAATGTCATTCACCTGCTAAGAGCGCTTCAACGGTAGCGCTTCGATTTGGACACTAGCACGCCTACTGAACTCAATTCTAACAAAAAGAACGACCGTACTGCGAAATTATAATATTGAGGTTAGGAAAATACAAAGACAGGATTAATATATCCACCTCTTTTCACTAAGACGTTATTTGCTTCTCCCGACTGCGGGCGGCTTCTCCTAGAGGGGAATCGCATACGCGAAACCTTCACCTCCTTTGTGTGCACGTTTACCACACCCTTTGTCCCGGGTATCTCCCTCAGACTCAAATCATCATGGCCTCAGGCAAGATAAAGCATGTCTCCAGCGCTGCGGCAGTTTCTAAGAGTGTGTTAAGGGGTGGCCTTAGAATATAAGTTACGCCAAAAGCTCGCATACAAAGCCGGGCTGTCGAAGTGTGTTAAGAGCAGAGAGAGAGAAATGGGAGTAATAACGAAGAAATCGTGGATCCTCCAGATAAAATCCGAAATACATATTTGATCATGATCCGTGCTTCACAGTTTATTTCTCGGTATCTTGGAACGTTCGAACACAGCTGCAGGGTAGCTCTTTGCGCATTCTGTCGATCTCTTTCTTTCATTGCTTTTCTTTAATTCTGCCTCCATTGAATTTTTGTTTTCATTTAACTTCAGTCCTGCCTGTTATTGATCTCGGCTTAACATATACAAAAGACGACTAAGAGTTCTCGCATTTCTTCAGTTCCTTTCCTTCATTCCCGTTTTCATATTCGGGCCGATGCACTTGGTAGACGGGCTTTCAGTCGGGCTCGGTCTGCTGCGCTCCGATATATGCGGTCCCGCAGCACAGCATTTATATGGCGCCCAAAGTTTGTAGCCGCCGCATCCGTCTGAGCACGGGACAGGTTCGCGATCGCTGGGATGCGGGCTTTGGATAGAAAACTCGGAAAAGTAGGAGATGTGAGCGAGAGAGGAAGACAAAGAGAGAAGGGACAAGCGCTGACCCGTTTCCGCTCATCGGTGGCGTTTCTCAAAACCTCGGCATGCTACTGGATGATATAGTAGCATCCAATTTCTACATAGCCAATGACATCTCCTGTCCCACGAGGACTGGTAACAGCGTTACAGCGGACACATCTCCCGACCTTACGCTATGTAGGAACGCTGGTATTGTGAAATGGCGGAACCGACAGGAAGATTTGGGTAGCGATCACTTTCTGCTGGAGCTCGAGCTCAACAGAAAAGTCAGCGTGAAACCTACAACCTACAGGCAAGAGAAGCTTACGGATTGGTATAAATTCAGAGCTATCAGAGAAGAACATGAGCATAGTGACATAACCTGTATCCAGAACTGGACGGCAACGCTGCTTGAGCATGTAGAAAGGGCAACTGAGGAGGTTCAGGTAGATGACTCCCAAGATAGAATGGACAGCAGGCTCTTCAGCATGTACAAAAGGAAGGAACAGCTAAATAACCAGCTGAAGCGCCAAAGGTGGAACAGAAACCTAAGGAGGGAAATAGCTAGACACAATGTAGAATTAGAAAGGTATGCTCGACAGTTGGAATCTCAGAGATGGGATAATAGATGCGAGGAAATGGAGAAAAGCATGGGAAAATCTAGTACATGGCAGTTGCTCAAATTTCTTATAGACCCAAATAAATCTAAGACGGCTATGAGAACTGAGCAAATAAAAGCTAGGTATAAGTTTAATGGCACAGATGAGCAACTTATTGACACGCTCAAGTCACTGTATATTGCTCCCCATGGGGCCGCTAAATATGACGACTATAAGGGACAACCAAATGAGGAGTTTGATGCCCCCATATTAAGAGCCGAGGTCAGAATGGAACTGCTGAAGCTAAAACGAAGGTCAGCCCCGGGGCTCGACAGAGTAGAAAACAGAATGTTGAGAAATCTGGATGAAGAATCAATAAATAGCCTCACTAGGTATCTCAACCAAGTGTGGAAAGCAGGCGCTGTCCCCGAGGAGTGGAAGAAGGCCAAGATCACGCTTATACACAAGCAGGGCAAACCTCCGAGCTTGGAGAACCTCAGGCCGATCTCACTAACATCATGTGTAGGGAAACTGCTTGAGAAGGTCATCCTGACCAGACTGACCAAATACATGGAGGATAACGGCCTCTGGCCAGATGAAATGGTCGGATTTAGGCCTGGGCTCACCACCCAAGATACAATGCTAAGACTCTATGGAGATATAGTAGATCAGCTGGACCTCGGCAACCTGAAGGCGATCTTAGGTATAGATCTTAAGAAAGCCTTTGACAATGTCAGCCATGACGCCATCCTTGATGGGCTAAATGAGATAGCTGTAGGAAAAAACACCTATAACTACATCCGATCGTTCCTAAGGGACAGGACTGCTATCATTACCTTTCAGGGCATCACATCCGATGAGTTCCCCATGGGATGCAGAGGAACCCCACAAGGGGCTGTCCTCTCCCCATTTCTCTTTAATCTGGTAATGAGGGACCTTCCCCGCAAGCTTAGAGAGATAGAAGGCTTAAACATCAGCCTCTACGCAGATGATGTAAATGTCTGGCTAAACAAAGGAGGCGAATCAGAAATGAAAGAAAAGCTACAGAAGGCAGCGGATATCATTAACGAGCATGCGAAATGCGTGGGTCTCAGCTGCTCTCCGCAAAAGTCTGAGCTATTTGTAGCAATGAGCAAGCGCAGTCAAAGGATACCGGCAATCGAGGTTACACTTGAAAATAGAACGATACCAGTTGTCGAGGAAATAAGAATCCTAGGCATGTATATTAACAGAAAAGGGAAAAACAAAAGTACGCTAGACAAGCTCAAAGCGCAAGCTGAACTTGTCGTCAGAGCCTTCAGAAAGGTATTTAGAAAGGGGGAAGGACTCTCAGAGTCCAGCAAACTAAGACTCACGCAGGCCTTCATCGTTAGCAGGATATGCTACGCAACCCCATTCCTGAAAATAAACAAAACCGAAGAAAAGGCATTAGACACAATCATCAGAAAATGTGTCAAACGAGCGCTAGGGCTGCCCATTTCCACGTCCAATGATATACTGGAGAAAATGGGCCTGCATAACAATTGGAGAGAACTGACTGAAGCGGTTAGAATATCGCAAATCGAAAGGCTAACATCCACACCCGCAGGAAGGAAATACCTACAGCTAGCGAAATGGGCAACCGTAGATAGCACAGTGAACACCAGAACAGATCTGGGAAGAGAAATAAGAGAGCATCTTATTATCGCTCCCATACCTAGAAACATGCATCCCATCCACGACAAAGGCAGAAGGAAAAGCAGGGTCGCACAGCTGACTGCTAAGCTAGGCAAGATGCCACAGGGAACCGTGGCCTACACTGATGCCGCGGTAGGCACGCTAGGAGACACCGTCTCCGTAGCCGTCGGGGACTCAGGCAGAACGTTACGCGTTGTAAGACACCTTGACTTAAAACCCCTTGTGGCGGAGGAGGTTGCAATAGCGATCGCTCTAACTCAGCCAGGTACCAAATACGTAGTAAGCGACTGCAAAGCCGCAATTAGAAATTACAGCAAGGGACGCATCCATGAAATGGCGGCTAAATATCTAAAAGACTTTATCCCAGCCCACAATATTCTAATTATCTGGACCCCAGCCCACTCGGGTCTGGTTGGAAACGAGGCCGCCCACAGGCTCGCCCGCTCCTCTTTACCTCGGGGAGCCGTGGACACCTCATACGAATTCAGCACTAAAGAGGAAACCAATACCTTTAATAGTATCACAGACATTCAGAAAAAGAACAAAAGGATCTATCCTCCTCCGGATAGATCGCTTAGCTCGGCTGAGGCATATGACTGGAGAAGACTCCAAGCTAGAAACTTCGCATCCCCGCTCTGGAGGAGCTGGACAGGAGGTGACACGAGGGAGGATGCGGAGGTGTGCGAGTTCTGCGGGCATACCGCTACACTCGAACACATACTATGGAGATGCCCCAGTGCCCCAGGATATGGCAGAATCAATAATGCAGAGGAATGGGAGACCATACTCAGAAGTGCCGACCTTAGCATACAACGATACGCTACCCGCCTGGCAGCAGAAGCTGCGCGACTATACCGTTGCTAGTCTTCCAGCTGCGACGCTGCCCCTCCCCGGACGCCTGCGTGCGGACCCGGAGGGGCACGGGTCTTCTTCTGGCGGAAATAAAGTTTCTTCACTCACTCACTCGGCATGAAAAATTCAGGGGTTGAAAGTATCGCTGCAGCCGAGCCGCCCCTTGTGTAGCGCCGCATACTTCCGAATGCCGCCGGCTCGGTCATTCGTTTCGGCCAGCACTGATAGCCTTTCCTCTCAGAGTCGAGTCGGTGAAGGCTCTCTGCAGCGCGCTGAGCGATCCGTGGCCGCAGAAATCCGCCTGTTTGAGCCGCCATCGTGAGAGGCCGCGCTAGCATGAGGTTCCCGTTCTTTTCATATTAAATTTATTGTCGCAGGAGGCCTGCGCCCAGCCAGCTCCACTTCCTGCTATTTTTTTCTTCTCTCGTCTTATTTCATTTCCTCCAATTTCTCTGTACTCTCATTCTTCCGTTTTATGACCTAGAGAGGAAGTCGTTCTGTCCGGACAGCCGGACGTCCTGACATTTCCTGGCGTACACACGGATGCGGCGATCGGAAGACGACGGCGTCGCACAGGGCGATGCTCGGTGAGTAATTCGGCTCCGGGGGTTCCGCGTTGTTTTGGCCGGCGAGCGTTACGCATGTCGAAGAGCCCGTGCTTCGAATATGCTCGAAAAATATCCCTTCTTGCGTATATGCTGATCAGAAACAAAAGTAGAGAAAATGATTATAAGGAAAGACAAGAAAAAGTACAGATTGCCTTGCCAAACGTTTTTTTTTTTCGTCAAAATGCAGATGCAGACGGTCCGCGCTAGATGGCCTCCAGCACATGTCTAGCGGCGACCTTAGCGGCCCACTTGGGGGCCAAGGCTTGGAGGCCCAGGTCCGAGCTGACCAGAGCGGCCTCAAATTGCTCAAGAGAAGGAATGTGTACTGGATCCTCCGGTGGAGGTTCTTCTTTACATTGCCATAATATATGTAAATACCAGCGCAAACCAGCAAGACACGCGATGGTGATGTAATGGATCACCAACTAGCGCGCACTCTTACCCTACATAATATATGATCATACGTAGCTGTTTCGCCACAGAACCTATATTCGGGGTTAAAGGGAATGTTTACTGCATTCGAATCTGTGCGGAAGCACGGATTTGTGCTACGCAGAAGACGACGATGCCCTGGTAGCGCCGCGGAACGGAGCGCACGCGCTAGGCCAGCTGCGGACACGCAAGGAGAGAATTTTGCCCGTCTCAGAACCACCGGTTTAGTACCACGTAGAAGACGACGAAGAGCGGGCACTGCCTCGGGACGGAGCGCTCGCGCTTGGGGAACAGACAACAGAACGAACAACGGGCGATTGTGCTCGGGGTTAGTACCCATCAGATTAGTGCTTACACATTAAAACTGCAGATATACTTGCGAAACACTGGGTGCAAAAGATGTAGAAATGCAGTCCCGCTAATTGCCCGCAAGAGTTACTGCATGTTGTTGTTGTTGGAATGGCACATATCCACTGTGTAGAATTGGCCAGGGTGCGTTACAAACAGAAACAGACGACATACGTTCGCTTAATTAATTTAGGCAAACAATGATTAACAGAGTTAACGACTGTAGGAGCTGGGTGGGTTCTAAAACTTTGGCATATAGTGGAGAGGTGAGAGTTCGACTTAAAAATAATGAAATCCACAAATTTGTAATTAGCAAAGAAATCTCCACGACGCGAGATAAATCAGTGAGAAATTCGCACGCTGGTTTCTGGACGTGTCCCATGGTGCTTGCCCCAAATGAGAGGCGAACCAGAATAGAAAGCGTAAGCCCTAATCAAGGGAGATCTAAGTTGTCTGAGAAGCAACCGCCGGCTGGAAAGGAGGAAGTGTTCGAGTGGTGCAATTTCACAACACAACTCCCAGATTCGAAAGAGAAGGCCCCGCACAGCGTAACTAAAGATTCAATAGCGGTATTCTGCAGCGCAACAGAGCGATGGATACCTCGAATTGCGATCAGCTGCGTAAATATAGATAGGCTATCCCCAGACCTGTACGGCCATGTAAGCAGCGCAAAATGTACATGCGGAAAGAAAAGTGGGCGGGAATATGAAGTGCAAGAGCTGGGCCCCCGTATTCTAACTTCCGTCCCTTTCAGTGTCGCCGAAAGGGACGTTTCGAAGTACGAACCCCATATAATGCTTATCTACATTAAAAATACAGCGTATGCACGCAGAGGCATGGCTCTGCGCTGTTAAAAAAAAACAGAAGCTTCTGGGTTTCAATCTGTCATGCTGAGAGGAAGACGCAGCAGAGATAGGTGAAACTCACCGTCTCTCGTCTTGTCTTTTTCGAGAGGACCCACTTGCAAAAGCACACACCAGGACTATTGAGATGGCATTCTCACTAGTCGGTATGAGGTCGCGTTATCCCGAAATTTTGACAGCATTCGGTTTGTGGTACAACAGACATACAATTACTACTACTAAGGCAGCAAATACTACCACCGCAACTACTACTGCTGTACAACTACCATGCTTCTACTTCCAGTACTGCAAGTACAGCTATACTACTACTACTACTACCGTCACTGCTACCAGTAATACTACCGCCACTACGACTACTACTACTAATAGTCTTGCTAACTCAACTGTAACGACGGAAAATTCCTTGCCGATATTAGTGAGAGACAAATATAAACAGTAAAGATACCACCACGAGTTTTATTTGCGGTTATGGAAGAATATTACGAAAACGAGAAATACGAGATCTGTGCAAATTTATTAAATCTAGGCATTAATGAATTTCTTGTCTAAACCATCGTAATCACTGTCGTAATGCTTTTTTCTTCACGACAGAAGGGGCCACGTGTATTTAGCTTAAGTTGTCTCCCAGATGAAGCATCTCGCTGCAAAATCCTGCAATTTCCAGCGGAATGAAGGTGAGGCGAGCTGCTACGTGTCATCTTTAAGGGCTTCTGATTGGCACCATCCACGGCGTTCTTATAGCGCTCAGTCTTGCAGTGCTGTCAGCTAGGACGCAGTAGTCTTACATATGCAAAAAAAAGTGAGAAAATTACACGAGTACTACAACCGGTAAGAGTGGCATTAAAGCTGGGTTTGTTCTGCTATCTTGCTCGCGCACCACGTCGTAAAACCTAATACTACCCCGTTTGTCATCAACCTTCCTCTTTACACTTCGAAATTTCAAACTCCGTTTGACAAACTCTTGCTAGGTACCTCAACGGCTGCTTCGAGTACAAAATCTAGCCTTTCCTCCTTATTGCAGCCTTATTACAGAATCATCGCCAATAAATGGTCTGCAACTCGCTTGCCAGTCGGTTAGGCCCTGTCGTATGGCCAAATTCCATATGGCTTCTCTAATCCTGTGAGCGGTGCTTCACTCAACAGAGGCCGAAGCTGTCCATTCCACGTACTTCGCATTTTCTTAAATGTGATATCAAGTTTGTCCAGTCCTGCTAAATTTGTACACCGAAAACTACAAAAAAGCACAACCCGACGAAAGACCCCCCTCGAAAAAGGAAATGAAACAAGCGCAGAAGACGATCACACACGCTGGTACCGTCTTGCTCCCATTCTTTGTGTGGTATCCTGCGCCAAGTGACCTTCGCGTTCTCTCTTTTTCTTCAACTCGATCTACGATGCAATCTGTGCGGAGCGCCTTAGCCGAGAGGGTTTCAAATTAATTTCGGCCGCAACCGGAACGCCATAAAACGTGCAGTGTAGAAAGTTCGTCGCGATGGCCTCCGCGGCACTGTGTGCCGATCCCGTTGGCCTTGCGAACCACGCTGCACTGTACCAGAGTGAGGCGAAGAAGCACAGCAAGCTTGGGAAACACTTGCGTCTGTTTGCCTCGCTTCCGACACGACTACGACAGCGGAGGAGTGCGCCGCCACTGTAGCTCGGCGCTCTTATATTGCTCGCAGGCCTCGCTGTTTGCGCGCGCCCTCTTACAGGATCCAAGATTCCAGGCGGGATGCGGAGGAGAGGTTTGTGGACGTTGAAGGCGGCAAGGGCGGCGAAAGCTGGGCCTGCGGCGAGGCGCGCAGAATCCGATGGCTTTCGCGCCGAGCGTTGTGAAACCAGACGTCGCCGCGGGCGCAAACAACCCGTAGCGCAAGGCGACACAGATGTCGGAGAGAACAACGTTTGCCCGGGCGCGCACGCCCGCCGCCAATGGCCCCTTCCCAGTGCAGTCCTGTCGAGGCAGCAACTGCCCAGAGTGTGCCCGCGGTGTAGCGGGGTTGAACCGTGCAGTACACTCTAGCCTACGTCTAACGCAAAACAATGCACTATGGAGTGAGTTAAAGGTGCAGTGAAGAGGAATCAGAACTCGTCTTTTTGCCGCGGGAACTCATTCTACACGTCCCGATCATTCTTAGAAACTTCGACTTATTGCCCTGTGTGGCCGATTTTCCTAATTAAATCGAATTAACGTCTGGCGCCCGCCTTTATTTTTTGAATTCTCCCTGCATGGTGGGCGGAGTCGACCAACGCGTGGAGTGCCTTTCAGCCAGCTTCGTGGAGGCTTTGCTTTCGATTTATTTTGTTTTTTTAGGTTTCCGTGAATAAATAGTTTCATTCGCGAATAATACAGCCGCAAAATAAGCCTGCAGAAATAAAAATACGCGCGGACTATTTGCTACTACGGATTACTACGTATTACTCCGCCGATGGCAGAGCGGCAAGCCGCCACGGGTCTGGGTGAAAGAAAGGCACTCCACGCTTTGGGCGACTCCGCCCACTGTATGGGGAGAAATACCGTATTTACTCGCGTAATCATCGCACTTTTTTTCCCTGAAAATCAACGCGAAGTTTGGGGGTGCGATAATTATGCGGGGAAAATTTTCAAGCAAATGTTTCGGAGTGTTAAATGAAAAGATGAATGGGTGCGAGATCGGGATTGTCAGGTCCGCTATTGTAAATATAACGAAAACATTACTTTCAAGCGGAACTTACCTTCGTTATGAAAGTACAAGGTGAACGTAAGCTCTAGCTGCTCTAGCTCTAGTGAAAAAAGTGAAAAAAGTAAGCTCTAGTGAAAAAAAGGGGGTGCTTAGAATCGCCTAAATACGGTAGTTGTAGCCGCGGTCAATAGATAGCGACCGCTACGACAAGCAGACGGCTCGCGGCAGTAATTTTGGGGGTGCGATGATTATGCGGGGAAAAAATTTTTCCCAATTTTTGATAGCCAATGTGGGGGGTGCGAGCATTACGCGAGTGCGAGCATTATGCGAGTAAATACGGTAAACAAAAAAAAAGGCGGAAGCCGGACGTTAATTCAATTTAATTAGAAAAATCGGCCGCACAGGGAAATAATTCGAAGTTTCTAAGAATGCTCGGGACGTGTAGATCGAGTTCCCGCGGCAAAAAGACGAGTTCAGATTTCTCTCCACTGCACTTTAAGGATACACTGAGAAGCAGCGATTCCGAGCGTGAATTTTTTTTTTTTTTTGTGCACCGATCAGAACAGTCTTCGGCGGAGCTGCCCTCATCAATAAGAAACCTTTGTTACGATGCATTCACGGTGCGTGCCTCGCAGCCTGGCGTATAGACGCATTGAAACATGGAAGGTTTGAGATGGCCTGCCTTAGGGCATGGACGCTGTCGCAGCAGTAGAAGAGACGGCCACTAAAGCACGTTTCGAGCGATTCTTTATGCCGCTGCTGCTGTTTGTGCACATATGATGTCGAATGTATAAGGACACAAAGCGCATGGCGCAGCGCCGAGTACAAAGCTGACTTTTGGCTTTAGTAGACAAAGGCCTTAGGAAAAGATATCCGCTCGCGAAATAAGCAGCTGCTTCCGTTTGATAGACTTAAGAATAAATGGCCTGGTACCAACCCTTGACTATCGCCCGAGATGTAATAACAGATATCGGCTTTTTTTCTTTTTCACAAATGTCGACAATACACTGGTAGTGATCAAGTTTCCTCCGGCTGTGCGAATAATTGCAATTAGGACAAATATAGAGAACTAAGAATTAAACACAGGAACATTGTTTGAGGCGTCTTACTGTGTGGAGCCGAATGTGATTTTAGAACCATCGATTGGTGATTTTAAAAATTGCAAACCGTAAAAAAATAAACGGCGATATCTGAGTATTGAGTGGGCGTAGGTCGTTGTACTTATATTCCGAAACCTCCAGTTGGAATTGTGAATGAATAAATGTTGAAATTAGCCCGCTACTATAGGTTGCACTAAATGGTTTCGTGAGGCCCCTCCAAACACACGTTCCAGAATGATAGGAGAGAAGAACTGGTACGTCCGCGGTCAACTAAAAAATGATAATTAAATATAGACACGAGAAGTCTGTAAGAAAAGTCGGGAATGTTTAGTTAGCTTTCCTTTGCAAGTTGTACCTGTCGAAATATTTTGCTGATCGTTGCTGTTACTAGATGTAGTCCATTTTTTTTTTCGAGTAAAAAAAAAATGACCGTCGATTTGCGTGGTTAGAATAAGTGCGAATTAGGCTTTTCTTTTCGGTTCCGGTGTTCGGATTCATTGTTCACGGATGGAAGTTATTCCGATAGAGAGGGCGGGTTAATGCCCATATGTGCGTGTTTGGTCATTATCTGCTTTATGTTCATAGATCCTTGGGAGTGCTCATAATATTCTAGGCTCACTTGTCAGCGGCTTGCGCCGCTGTCCTGCGATGGCAGGTTATGCCATCGGTGGGGCTTGTGCGATCCAGATTGCTCTTTTTCAGCTATCTCTCGGCTTCAGGCAATGGGTTTTTTCAGGAATGCCAGCAGGGGGGGGGGGGGGGGGGGGGGGGTAAAGAAATGCATATACACAAGATAAACGAAGGGATTAACTGCTACAGGAATCAACTGAAACCGATAGGTCATAGAATCCCATGAATATTCTATCGAGAACTATAAGGCGGTGCCCTGTTCTGTTCGACACACGTGCTGGCCCGATAAGTTATCACTTGCTGTGGGAATGCGGTCGGGCTGCAACAAATGAGCACCCAGCACCTGAACCCGGATGTTCGCGGCATACAATACTGGGTCGTGCCCCGAACTCGGCTCGCTCAAAAGACACCCATTTAACCTTGTGAGTCTTTATACGAGCCGCCGCAACCGACGCAACCGGCGTCTAGCGACGCATGTGGACTTTCCCCGCACTCCTCCAGCCAATGATTAGGCCATAATAAATTCAATCAATCAACTCTGTCGAGGCTGCCTTCTCCTTCTTCTTCCTTATCCACTGCTTCCTCTTCCTCTAAGCTCACCTGGACAACGTGAAGGATTTCTTCTGAGCCACGGATGCAGTGTGAACTACAAGGCGTTATGGGCAAGGTGTGCACTTTTGAGGACATTACTTGTCTTTAATGTGGAGTAGATTATCTTCGATCTATACTGTTATCCGGTGGTCACAATTTGACAGTTTTCTTCTTCGCTTCCAATGCCTTATAACTGTTTGCTTTTGGTGATGCCCGGCTCGATAACGGCGTCTGAAAGAGTCATTGCTTGCCTGCTATCAGACCTGACGCCATCCCCAACCGCTGCCAATAATTAAGTGGCAGAGCAAGAGAAAGGAAAAAATTCTCAAAATACGGTTCCTGAAGAGCTATGCAATGCTGATCAGGGACTTGGTCTGCGAAAATCTGGCATGGCAGTCCTAGAATTTCTTTTTGACTGGAAAAAATGAAGAACAAAGTATTTGTGATAATCATAGCACTGAAAATCGAAATTCAGTTCTTTTAAATTTATAAGACGAGAAAAACAAAATTTGAGCGCAAAGAGTGACACGAAAGGCACACCGCCCATGCGTCTGTTAGGTAAATCCTGCGTCGAAGAGCTTCTCGCACTCGTTGCAACACAGTTTTACACCACGAAGTGTCGTGAATGTCTTGCATCGTCACGTCGTCAGGGCGGGCTCAGCCGGTGGCCGAAGCGCTGTGGGCAAAATACACCGTGAATGCTGTTAGTAGCTGGACGGAGGCAGGACGGGTTCCATTTCCCCGGCCGAGATGAGGCGCGTCGGACGTGACAGGCAGTAGATAGAGAGAGAGAGAGAGGGAACACGCACAATCGAGGACTCGGACAAACTGGCGCCGAGAACAGGATTGGACAACGTTGAGGGCCTGGACCTCGTTTGAGGCGCCGATACCACCTCCGAGCCGCACTTTACGGGCAGCCACCCCAATTTCCCTCGGCCATGGGTAGACACGATTTCTTTCGCTGCGGGCTCCGACAACAAAAAACCGATCCCGGTGACCTCGTCTGTTTCTAGCAAGAGAGAGATAGAAAGAGAACGGAGGGTGCCGGAATAGAACGAAAAAACAAAAAACGAAAAGTACAAGGAATATTACGGCCACTTGAGAAGGCCGGCAAAGGAGAGAAGCGGAGGAGAAGTAAACAACGGAGCAAACTTTTCGCCGTTTCGCTTCCCCACGTCCATCGCCACCGATTTCACGGTCACCCAGAAGAAGCTGTTTTATCTAACGGGTGCGGTACGCCACTCAACGCACTCGTACCCGATTATGGGCTCCTTCCTAAAACGCTTCCTCGTTTACTCCTCCCTTTTCGTTTCCATTTCTTTCTCTCTCGCATCGCCTTCAGCAGGACGACCTGCGGTCAGCCGCTGCCAATGAATGCTTTAGAAGAGGCAATCTGGCAACGCTCCAAATCTACTCGCCGTCGCCACCAACGGCGCTACGGTGTCGGCCACGCAGACATCGGGCCCAGTGGAAAGAGGCGCGATGTTCGCAAAAACTGACGAGGAACATCTTTTGATGCAACTTTGTTACTCCTGGTAGAATGCTCTTCAGCCCTATTTATAGCAACAGGGATGGGACATTCCCATAACTAATCCTCGCCGATGTTCGCTCAAAGAACTTTCCCTTATACAAAAGTTACTCATGAAGATAAGCAACCAAGATCGAGGAGAGTAATGACGGTAAAGTGGATTTGTAGTTTCTGTCGGTACACTCAGGCACTATTTCGTATGCGGTCTATCTCATGCAGAAAGCGGAAAAAATGTTTTTGTTTTTCATCACGACAGGAAACACTCCATAACTGGAACTCTTTGCGGTCACTCGAACTACAACGTCAAGCAGGCGAAGAAGGAGGGAGTGAAAGGAGACACACAGAGAAGCGTCCTAGTAAAGAGCTCCGGATTTATAGGGGCCAGCTGAGAGTCTTTAATGTCCAGTGACATTGACCAGCGCACCGCCAGTGTTGCCTTCCGCCTCCTTACCGAAATGCTGCCGTAGCGATAGGGATTCGAACCAGCGACCTAATGCTAGGCAGCCGAACGTCATGGCTACTGAGTCACAGCGGTGGATATGCGCTGCACTCCAGACCCATGAATGCTGCACCCCGAAAGGAAGAATTCCTGCTGTTGTTGAGCGAATGCTGACTCATGCCTCGAAACAATATCAACATGAAGCTGCATTCGTAGCTAATGTGGACGCATGCAGAGGATCAAATGCGTAGAGCTCGCTACCCTTGCGGGTATGGCGTGTCTCGCACGTCCCTATCTCGATATTCTGGCAGCAACCCACGAATTTTTTTCTGACGAAGCTAAACTTTTGCCGCGCTTGTGTTTTCGAGCACAAAGTAAACTTTGCACGGGAAGCTGCAACAGTGGGGCTCGGATATACTGAACTGTGCCGCCTCTCCCTCCGCTTCTTTTCCCGTAGTTTGCTTGGAAAAGGACAAAGCGCGAATTAAGGTTAACTGCTGCGTGCACTGAAGTCGTGCTTTCTTTACCTCAATTGCCGGCGGCGCCTCCTACACAGACGTGACTCGCCTGCCGTAGCATCTGGTCCTCCCGAGACCGCCTTCGTGGTCTGCGAGCGAAGCGCTGTTCCTTCACTCTCATCCCTCGCTTGCTTAGGGCAGTTCCTTGGTTAAGTAGGTTTCCCCGCTACGTATCCCGCTGAGGAGAGCTAAAGTAATGCTGAAACTCCTAATTCCGGAGGAGTTTAAGCCTTACTTTGAGAGTAAAGCTACGACGGCCCATATGAAATTCTTCAAGAACTCAGGGTTGAATTTCAGCCTTTAAGCTTTCAGCGTTTTCTAAGGTCCACACAGAGTTGATGGGAAATGAGACATAAGACAGGGTAACAATGGAAACATGTTTATTTATCAGTTTAAGCAGTGGTTGGTGTCGGTGCGGCGCAATACGGAATGTGGTGCGATTTTTCAGCCGGCCGGACTCTCGCGGAGATGGCTTGAACCACCGGACACTCAGCACTAGATTCAGGACAGGGCTGGCGCGTCAGTGTTTGCGGGGGCAGGTGATGTTTTCCCTGTAGAGAGACGGTCAGGTTGACAGGAGGTAGTCCGGGCTTTTTCCTTTTGCATCAATGGTGACTAAAGAAAGAACCGTTGTCGGATTCCTGCTGGGGCGTCCCCGTCTGACTGTTCTGAAGCTCGAGCGGCTGGCGAGCTATGCATGAGGGCCGACGCTCGCCTTTTTATACCCCTTTTGTGGAGCTCATAGCTTTCCTCCTCTCCCGCACCTTGATCTTGACGTACTTTGTCGACTTGCGGTCAGTGGCACCTTCGCGTCTATTGTCGTACGGGTGCTCCTTACCCGGGCCGCGCCTTGGCGTCCATTGTCGACAAGCGCTCTCTCACCGAGGCAGGGGTATTGAATAAGGGGAGTGGGAATAGTATTTTTTCAAAACCAAATTGAAGACAAATACTGTAGCTTTTCTAGCGAATCGAATGCGAATAGTTTAGATAAAAGGAAATCGAATGCGAATCGATTAGTGATAAGGTCGAATCGAATGCAGATATGAAATTTTTACGAATATTAGCTACGTGTGAGAATATTCATTGAGAAATGATGAGAGCCAACGAAATACTGTTTTCTTTCGTAGTTATAGCAATATTTTTTTAAAAGACCCAACACTGATCTCCATTTTGGCGGTCGTACCACGAAGTCAGCGAATTAACTTCATTATTATCATGTTATGCGCATAGCAAAAGTATCTTTTCTGTTAATAACACGTATAATAAACTAGCGCCGCATCTCAGTTAATGAGACGGGCGATAGCTTAAGTATGAAGCATGGTCTCTGAGATCAGGTATGAAGGCCGGGGTTACTGAACCTGCCTTCTCTTTTCTGAACGGCTCGTAGCAGGTCATCGTTCGAGGTCCACCAACCACGTGGTCCAAGGAATGGGAGGGGATTTTTGGTAATCGGGAGAGGTGAGAATGAAGTGGCAAGAGAAGAGACAGAGTACCATGTCGGCGGTGGAGGAGGGGCAGTTAGGGCCGAGGGGATACTGTACAAGTTTGAATAGTTATAGCATAGCGAAGGACGCGGAGTGAAAGAACAAATAGCAGTGGATGGTTCCGGGATATTGTTGACCAATTAGATATCTTCACCGCGCTCTGACGTCGCACAGCAAACGGGTGGCTTTTTCGTTTTGCCTCCATTGAAACGCGGCTGCCACAACCAGGATTGAACCCGAGCCACGGCTACGTGTAGCTTGCAATGTATAGGGGGATAAAGCACGCCAGGAGGAAAGATGGAAGTATGCAGAGGGAGAGCTGCGTTTCTAGCACACATGAAATGTGCCGGCAGGCATACGTCCCTTGTGGGCAAAGAAATATAGCAATGTGCGAGCATCCTCCCATTAGATTCGCTGCACAAATCAAAATGTGAGTGCCCAAAGTTATTCGAAACGAATCGATATGTTCCCAAGCTTGCGAATAGCTTTTGAATAATTCGCATGAAATGAAAATAAGGCGTGCCGTAGTTTTTTTGAACCACTGCTACGAAAAGTTTTCGATAACGAATTACTGCACTGAAGAGGACGATGGCACTGTTTGCTTGAGACGAAGTCTCTTATACAGATTTCACTTTGAAGAGACAGAACTAAATTAGAGAAATCAAGCTTTGTTTGCTCAGGTCTTCTGGGCGTCAGTAACTGAAAAAAAAAGCACTAGAGAATATAGAGGGAGGGGAAAATCTCTGCCTCTCCCGTAACAGAGAGTAGAGTAAGCATGAAATGTTTACGGACATAACAGATTGGTTGTAGATGGTACTAGTCAAAATCTTGAAACGGGTGTAGTGTTCAACACACCACACCACAACACATATACTGTGCACTGGTCCATGTGGACGCAATCGTTTCCTGTGAGTGTCTGCGGAATCTCTTCCGCCCTGCCTCGTCAGCTGTATCCGGTTTCTGTCAGGCTCCATTGCTGGGCTTAAGCAGCTGTGACGGTGGCGGCATTGAAATGCACGACGATGCAGAAGCGTACGCGGACACGGCGAGACGCAGGCCTGACAAGAATGTATATGCAGCGTGTTTGAATACTCCGCGAGCGTGTATACATCTCCCTGCCAAAGGGGGAAACGTCATGAGCTGAAGGCCCAGCGACCGGTCTTTTACATGTGTGAAACCGCGTCGCCATCCTTGGGGACGGCGCAGAAGCAGTTTTTCCGCCCAAAGCCCTTCTCGCCCTGGAGCTCCCCTCTTGCTCTAAGCGGCCCTCTCTCTTAGAGAGTCTCGTTAAATCTCGTACGGTGCCCGGATGCTCTCATTTCAGCTCCCGGATGTGTGGAATTCAGTGCCCGGATGAGTGGAATTCAGTGCCCGGATGTTGGCTCTCGGTCTCGCTGTGAAGTCACCACACTGCCGACAACGGGAACTAAAAGCATTTCATGCTTAAAACGTTTAATCATTGTCACACAAAAAAGAACTTATAGACGGTCAATGCGATTCATGCTGCAGAGTGTGCGCTAGCATTCTGCTTCCGCTGGATGCAGCAGCCGGGGCAGACGATGCAGCAGCAGACGGGTAAAGACCATGCGAGCGGGTGTCGTGATCCATTAGTCCATCAGTGATCGTTGAGCCACTCCTTTACACTCTGCCCACTCCTCGACTGCGAACTGCCACCATCTTTCCTCTCCCATTTTTCTTCTTTCTCCCACCTCTCTTTTGAAAGTGGGGATGGTTATTTCCATTAGTCCACTTTGCTTCCTGCCAACCGAGCCTTCACACGCCAACGCCAATGGCCGATACATTTTGCGACAATGGACGTTCTAATGCTTTCACATTAAAAGAAATTGGCAAGCGGTCATACGATCTGATGGACAAATCTGCTTTGGTAGTGTTGATTTCACATTTCGTCTAATTATTTTTGCTTTTTAATGGTCGCTTTCCATTTAATATTACTTTGATTTCGGCAGCGCTTTTATTTCCGCTCTTGCGTAGTCTTCTGGTGGGCAAAGGTGGGTGGTGAATGGAAGCCTGCTGGAGGGCAAAGGTGTGGTGAGTTGGTAGAGACTATTTGTGGCGTCGCTTTTTTGTTGAGCGGTCTAAGTGGGCTCCTGGAGGGTGGGGTTGGGTGAAGGCAGGAAGTGGGTGGGTGTGCATGATGGTTCCTGCCCTTCTGGTGAGTGAGTAGAGACTTATGGAGGGTGGAGCTAGGAGGAAGGTGCATTTGAAAGGTCGATTGATGGATGGAAGCCTTCTGATGTGAGAGATTGCTAGCAGGCGGGTTGAGCTTCTAGAGAGTGGAGGTGTGTAGGTGGGAGGTATAGAGGTATGCCTGGAGAGGCATGCACAGGAAGGTGCCACGGACGAGGCACCTTCACAAATAGTAGGCTGGCTTTACATGTACACACAAAGTACGGCTTTTCTCCAAAAGAGGACTGCACTGAAAATGCAGTAAAAGAAAGTAGTGCGTGCTGGGTGTCCCGAGATGCACCCACTGTAGGATGAAAAATTCATGCGCTCGTACTTGTAAACGCAAGCACAAAGACACATTCACACCCACACACACACACACACACATGCGCACGCGGAGACCCCAGGTTCTCACGGACAGAGGAGTATATTGCTAAAGCAGTAAATGTCTCCCCTAGTCCGGGCATCACTGACGGCAGCCACCCTGTCCGTTCGGCCGGGCAGCCATTGTAGGTCTATGAGGTCAGAGATGGCGATCGCTGTAGAGTGCTTTGAACAACTTGTTGTTTAACACCTGGACTCTTTTCGCGCTCAGTCAAACCATTATGTGGCCATTTTTGTCTTTGGTAGCCCTTGGTCTGGCGCCCAACCAGAATACCTCTCGTGCGCGTGGCAGAAGATAATCCAGACATTGACACATCGCCTTCAGGTGTCTGTAACCCTTCTTTGTGCTTTGCCGCAGCCGCCACCAGCGCAATGCATGGTTCAAGAGACGACCTTCTGAGAGGAGCATCGTAAATTACAGCGACACGTGCTGCCCAAGACAGGCAGGCAACTGTGGGTGCACCCGGCCTAAGTGCCACACCCCTTGCAGACTTTCGATCTTCAAGCGGAGGCAAGTCCCACTTCGAACGCGTTTGGTTCGGTCGCTGGAGTGTACCTCCTACGCTTGTGGGCACAGTTCCCTTATTACTTTTTTCCTGCGGGGATGGAAAGCGAATTTCTTTTCGGGAGCCGTGTTTCTTGCTTCTTTTTTTTTTTTTTTTTGGGGGGGGGGGGTCGTAGTAATGTTTGGCTACGATGCCAGAGCGTACGACTTGCTCTTTCTTTCTGAACGTCGTCCGCGTGAGCTGTCGGCAGTGGTGCATAAGTAACAACCAGGATATGTCGCTGAAACATGTTAAATAATCCATCGCCATGCACTGTCACTCACGTTTCATCTTCCCAGTCTCCGAAGCGAGGGAACGAGTGTGTCCGGGAAAAACAGTCCTTCTGGAAGGAGAGCTCCCGACCGCCACGGCTTTCCAGTCTTCCGTTTGGCACTTCTTGGCAAAGTCTTTATATCTTTTTACACTACGTAAAGCAGACCCGAAACTCGCAAAAGATGGCACCTGCCAAAACAGAATAAATTATGCTCCCTTCTTGCGAGCAAGTAAGCAAGGGGCTCCACGGCTGCGAAGCGTTGTGCCCAAAGAAGCGATGTGTCAGCCAGTTTAGGAAACAAGAGCCTTATTTAGATTATGCAGAAGCATAGGTGCACGCTGACACTGTTGACAGCGTGTGTCTGAGCATGTACGCCATAGGAACGAGGGGAGGGGGGGGGGGGGGGGGGGGTGAATACAACCTGTTTCATCGCACTCCCTGGAGACCGTACAGACTACTACGAGCCGTATACAGACCACAGATTTGCGCCATGTTACTGCAGTTGCATTTCGTCATTGGCTAACAGGAAAACTCGGCAATCTCCGTTTAACATTGGTTAGATCATAATCACTTGGTCCTGCATTAGTGACGTCATTGATCTTTGTTTGGCTCTCCCCGGTGTCTAGAACCTGTTAAAGCTGGGCAGTAGGAAGAAAATCATTTTTAGCAGTAACCAAAGGGACAATCAGAGCGCAGAATCGATGGCATACACTGATAGTAGCCATGAAACTGTTAAGTCTGCTTCTCATTTGTTACGGAAAGGATGTGACTTCTTAAATTTAGCGGCCTGTTTTACAGCAGCAATGCCTTTCTTCTTCCTTGTTCTCTTGTTTTTAACTGGGCAACCTGCTCTCTACAGGCGAACACGACATATATAGGAAAGCGAGGGAAACGCCATTAAAAATTTCATTCCCGTAAGTGAAGAAAACCGGTTTTCTCTAGTACACGCTATGACCTCAAGAAGCACAACAGCCTGAATGCTGGCCAAATAATAGGTCAAGGAAACTTGGTGATCTGAACGCGGCTCGGGGTCCGCCTGATATACATACCAAAAGACAGAACTGAACGGCGCGAATTGGTGGGCCGGCTCTGGAGAAAGGGGCTTAGAGCAAAGGAATTCTGCTGGGAAATATCACTTTGGCATCGCAAAATGAGGCTTTGGTTCGTCCTTCATCTAAGCTACTTTTTATTCCGCAAATTCGGCGAAGTGCACCGCCGGCTTAGACGGCGCAGGTACATCGCCAGTTCGAACACTAATAAGGCTAATTTACCATCCAAGATGGCGTTAAAGCAGTGGCTCGGTGGCGTGTGCGCACTTTTAAGAACGCGTGATATTCTAGAGTGGTCACTCATTTGGTAGCTCGCAATGAGAGGCGCAGTTAATTCGAAAAGACTACGGAGGACAGATGCGAGATTTCCTTCCCAACTCGCTCATTTTCTTCCGCCTGCAGTCTGATGCGGCTTTAACTGCACTGCTCTAAATTTCCAAAGCTTGCAACCTCGCAAGCGAGGCTTGGCGAAGTGTAGCGGGAGCGGGTTAGGAATTTTCTCTTTTTTGCTCGGCGCCAACGCCCTCGCTCGGTTTCTGAGAAGATAGGCGTCTCAGCCGAAGGATACAAACTTCGCCAAACGAGTGTAGGAGCCAGGTCAGGTATGAAGCTTTGTGCTCCTATAGAAGAGCGTTGGTGCTCCTTTCGTTCTTTTTTTTAGAGGAGGCTAGAGAGCGTTGAAAACAGTCATCGCAACACCGCAGCTGATGAAAGGAGAGTTATCGAGAAAAACTTCCTGGAATTCGCTTGTGTACTCCCTCATGCTGAACTAAAAGCAACGACCAGCGATTTCTGTTCACGATGTTGCTTTGATTTTGCTTGGAATAGAGACAGTAAGAATGTAAAAAAAAACTATTCTCATTGGCAAACCTGATCACCAAGAACACGTGAAAATATATTTGCATTCTTATATTTGCATTCTTAACGCAACAGCGCTGCACATATTCGCAAGGGCTCTCTCACTGTCCCATCCCCTGCTCTGTGGTCACTGCTAGCCAGTGATGCAGACGAACAAATTTACAGGACGAAGAATCGGGGTTGAGACGCCTTAAGATGTCGGACAGGAAATGATCATTTTGATTTTTATGGCGCAAGGGCATCTGGGGCCGAAGAGCGCCATAGCACAAGGTATTTTTCTTCTTCTCAAGGTGGGGTCAAAGACCCATTTCCCAAGCATTTCATCCTAAAGACGTCGAGCACAAGACCAGGAAAAAGCTTGTATCCATTGCATCACCGGTGGGTACCCGGTGGTACTGGGGATCGAACCCCGCACCTCCCGAATGCGAGGCGGATGCTCAACCACTAGGCCACCGTTGCGGTATGTCGGACAGGAAAGTTGAGGGAGAAGCTGCGCTGTATACCTAAAATCTCTGCATGCAGTCATAAATACCTCTCTGCTCTCCCCACTAACAATCGCTCTCAAAAATTCTAACATGTCTAGAGGAAGTGCTGTCTCCATCTTTGTAAAGTTGAATTTGCCATTGCACTGCTCTAAATGTGCTGCCCTCTATAAATTTTAGAGCAAAAGGAGAAAATGAAAAAAACGAACTTGAATGCGCACATCAGAAACAGAGCCGAGAGGGTGAATACCCTCGCACTGTAATTCCGTCGCGCGAAGCAGGCTTTCGACAAAGGGTAAAGCTCGAGAAGTGGCACCACCACTCGCGCACCTGTGCACATTCGGGAAGAGTTTTCTCCGTGTCCTCTCTTGTGAGGATCACCACTTGCCAACTGTTCGCATGCGCTCTCACATTCTGCAGGGAAGCAGAGGCAACTCCTCGTCGTCCAGGCAGCTTTTCATCACGTTGCACTGCGTATGCAAATAACTAGCGCCAGAATCATCGGTGCGCGGCCTCTGATCTCACTGCTGCTCCCGCCCTTTTGGGCAGTGCTTCTTGATCTCGTTTCACTTCAAAGCTAGCTCGTTTTGTTCGCAATATTTCCCATCTCGAGGCTCGCGTGCGTGCTTAATATGCGTTTGCGAAAGATCGTGCAGCGTATATGCTCGTACTCCTCCACATAGTGACGCACGAACTCACGCACGCATATGCGCATTCCTCATATTCTTAAGTGCCTTTGGGGAAATAACGAGCAATGTTATGTACTCATCTTTTGGTAAGAGTGTGGCGCAGCTGTTTGAGTTAGAAGAATGCCTGAATTGTAGAACCCGATTGCCTTTTTGTCCAAGACGATAGGTTGCACTAAGAGTGGAGTTTCGACTGCCTGGAGGTTGTTCCGTGCTCTGTTCAATAAGGGCTCAACAAGACATGGATTGCTTGACTGCGATAGTGGTGAAAACAGGAATCTCAAATGCAGTTTAAGGTACAGGTGGCTGCAAGATTAAGCTAGAAGATTTACAATGATTGTTTTAGAGAGAGAGAGGAGGAACGTCTAAGGCAGTGAAATTTTTTCACAAGGTTTTGACATTAAATGCAGAGAGCTTAGCCATCGGCCACAACCTATGTTTAAAGGAAGAGGTGACTGGTTAACTAGATCCCGCATGTACCAGACCACACCTGTCAGCTTTCACCGTTTTGAAGTATCCTCTCCTAAAAAAAAATACTAAATAAAAATAATAATAATAAAAATGCGACGAGAGATATAATTTTTACGCGGGTGCGCTAACTACACAGTACAAAGCAACAAGGATTGACAAAAACATTAAATAACATTACTGCATGTGTTATATTCCTCATTACTGCTGTGCCAGTGTCGACAGGGCGACAACTTGAAGAAACGTACATCTAATAATTCGTCTTTTCCTTCCCTTCCCCCCTGTCCTCTCTGAGCTTCCCGTCTACTATCACGCTGACGCGGGTGAACTGCTGCTGAAAAACGCCACCGAAAATACGGCTAGCCTCGAATAACAGTGCAATAGATATGTAAGATTCCAGACACACTTTCAGTAGTGTTCGGACTAGTGTATGACTGTTGTGCCAAAAAATAAAACCACCTGAGGCAGTTCACGTCGACGCCGAAAGATGCAGCGACAGGTAGTACCTTCTCTTGTAAAGGTTGCCAGTTTGTCACGCTCTGCACCTGAGCTTGACGGGTGTCCTCAGGCTTATTGAGTCACGTTAGAAAGATTAACTAATTTTTTATATGCATATTTCAAGAACTGTATATACTTAGGTATATACGCATGTATAGTTTATGCGCCGTTATGCTAATATCACGAAGCGCATGGCTTGGTGTATCGCAGTTAACGTTCCGCAAGAGTTAATTAGCGCAGTTCTCAGACTACCAGTTGCTGCGGCATCAATGCAGGAATCCATTTAGAGACACCAGCTCTCGGAAGAAGAATCTTCCCGTCCTGCACCCCTCGCAGTATCACTGTTCCACAAGGACTGTGCTCCTACATCCTCCAAGGCGGTCTGCTCCTTTTGTGACGTACTGTGGTAGAAAAGAAATCCGCCGCTCCTTCGAAAGCGAGTGTTTTGCAGACCATGCCCCAAAAGAACGTGCGTGTCGGTCATTGCACGCTTTTCATCGGCTCTATTTAGCGGATCAAAGAGGTTCCAAGAATGGGTGCGAATTCCAACAAATTCTTGCTATGTCTATTGTTGAGACTACAGGAAAGTCATTTTCAGAACTAGTACTTCATTTTCGCCATTCAAGTCGCCTTTTCTTTCGATCCGTTGCTTGTAGCTAGCGATGCTTCTTAATGTTCTGCAAGTAGCAGAGTGCAAAGTTTCTTCTATTCAACCAAATTACAATACTTATAGAGTGCCTTGGCACGGTCGGTTGAATCGCATTTCCAAAGGAAAGAAGGATGTTCACAGGAGTCGGCTCCTTTCGAGTGCTGCTGAGCATATGATCAGTCCTGCCTTTCATGAGCCCATGGAAACAGAAAATCACACCAAATACGTGCCACCAGTGCCATTCCCGGATCACGAAATTTGCACGAAACCGAAGACGCGGCACACCTATCGGAGCTGCGAGCAACGGCATGTGCGAGAGACGTTTCGAAGTCGCTAAATGTAAGTGCGCTTATCTTACCGTACACGACAAGCAAATCTTCCTACTCACTGGTAGAATTGTCAAGATATTCGCAACTAAAACAATCTGGCAAAATGAAGTTAGAGCCCATTCATTTCTTATGCTATACTTAAAATCTCTGTGTGCATATACCATATTCAGGTAGTCTCTAATGTGGCAGCAGGAGTAGGCCGCCAGCACGCCCCCCGAAATGGCGCATCTGCATAAAAAAAAATCAGTTTACGTCACTTTGTCATCAGGTGAAACGTTGGTCAAACTCGCAGTAAAAGCTCGACCACTAAGAGCCTCGGTCTTCGAGCGGCACAATTGCTTCGGATATGTAGAGACGAAAATGGTGGGCTATACGACGAACCAGGTGCTCTCGTGTCCTAGCAACAAGGAACTGCTGCTGAGTGTTGTGATATAGGAGCGGGTACAGAGTTCCAGCGTAGGCGATATAGCTGGCGGTTTGCGAAATTTTATCTCACTGAGAATGACCATGCAAACGACAGATGAATATAAGCGCGGCCCATATGCTAATATTTTTGTTTTCTTGCTGCAAACGAAACACGTGATTTTAATCGTTTCACGAATCGAACCTCCTTTGGCAGTCCAGATTTCACGTAGCATCTTTCTTCTCAAGTAAATATCCGAGAAGCCAGATAAGCGATGGAGTAGCGAAAATTTTTTTTAATGTAGAGGGGAACCGGAGAAGAGCATCTGATTCCCAAAGTCGCCGGGCACTCATCAGGTTTCCAATAGGTACAAGCTTTTTCCCAGGCCTCTTGTTTTTCTTCTGTGAGGTGAAATGGTAAAAAACAATGTGCTTTGAATATTTCAAACCGGCTCTCCAAAATACCGTTCCCCGTTTGTTATCTTTTCTTTCTTTCTTCCTTTCTTTCTTTCTTCCTTTCTTTCTTTCTTTCTTTCTCTCTTGCTCTCTTTCTTTCTTTCTTTCTTACTTTCTCTCTTTCTTTCTTTCTGTATCTCTTTCCTTCTTTCTCTCTCTCTTTCTTTCTTTGTTTCCCTCTTTGTTTCTCTCTTTCTTTCTCTGTTCCTCTCTTCCTTTCTCTCTTTCTTTCTCTATTTCTTTCTTTCTTTTTTTCCGTCTTTCTTTCCTTCCTTCTTTCTTTCTTCCTTCCTTTTCTCTTCCTTTCTTTCTTTCCTTCTTTTTTCTTTCCTTTCCTTTCCTTTTATTTCAAATAAACATGACTCAACATCGCGTGAAAGCCTGCCGGACGGTTTGTTATTTTTGCCGCATGTAGAACATTATTGCAGATAACCCAGCTTTACAGGAGCCGCGAATTGCTGATGACTAGGAAATTCTCAGATAGCTGCGAGAGGCTGTTAGTGGAGAAGACACCTGTCAGCGCAAACACCTGTCATAGAGAAAGTAATACTCCACAAAAGATGTACTACAAAGCAAGCTAGTTTCCAGAGAAACTAGAAGGCTAGAGTCACAACTTGAAGGGAAGCACAAGTCCCATGATTGGTAATGCACGAAAGCTATGGGCCAAGACAACAGGAAACGGAGCTAAAGCAAGGGCTGTAAAAGGTATGCGGACAACCTGCGTGTCAGATTTTAAAGATGGCTACGCAAGCCCAAGCTTCAGCGCCTCGCCTGCGATTCTGTGAGGTATCGTTTGCAATGACGTATGCGTAACAGACCTGATATTGGTAGTTTGGCCTAGTGTTAATTATTCAGCTTTATTCACATACTAAGAAAAGCAGCCGGAAATTTTAGGAAGTCAGGTCTGATGCCAAGTTCAGTAACTTTCCCGGAGTAAAGTATCACATGCTGGCTCAGGACAGGGCTAGCGGGCAGCCAGTCGTAGAGGCCTTTTAAAGCGACAGCTTTAAGGGTCCTGTTCTCCAGAAAATCCCCTGGCGTCTATCGTGAGCAAAAAAAAACGGATTGGTCGAAAAAAGTGGATACATGAGACGTGGACCTGCGGATTTAAAAATGGTTTAAAACATTAAGAAAGTGGTGATTCGTAGGTCGCAACATGGCTCAAATGTCATTAGGACATGCTGGTATATAAGTAAAGGAATTGCCTTGGAAATAATATTGCGGCAATTAGTCGGGAATTGTAGCCATCAGGCTTAGGTTGCGTGTCAGATACGCTATTCAATGGCCATGCAGACAAACTTGTACAGCTTTATTAAAGCAGGACATTATATGTATGCCGTGCGGTTATTCCCATAATATGGTCACCGTGTCAATATCAGCATGGGAAATAGAAGCCGCTGCCGGTACCCATTAACTCTATCGCGTAATACCCTTAAAGGCAGTTGTCAAGTCGTCTCCACCAAACTTTTTTCCTCTGAATTTCACGTAACATCGCAGATGAATGAATGAATGAATGAATGAATGAATGAATGAATGAATGAATGAATGAATGAATGAATGAATGAATGAATGAATGAATGAATGAATGAATGAATGAATGAATGAATTTTTTCAAGGTGAATTATGAGAGCACGGATATCAGATGGTGATGATGAAGATAATGATGATGCACTTTGTGATGCCAAGGCATCCTTGGTGAAAGAGCGTCGCAGAAGAAGCTATTTTGCGTGTACACACGCTGGAATGAAAAGCCCATTTTCCAAGCATTTCGTACCGCGCAAACAGAGCACGAGGCCAGGGTAAAACTTGCGCCCTTTGGATCGCCGGTGGTCCGCACCTCCCACATGTAAGGCGTATGTTCAAACCCCTAAGACATGGCTATGATAGAGAAATAGTATCTTTACTATGGTCTAATGCAAATGGCTTTTATGAGAACACCCTGGGGACTACAAGTTTCTGAATGAACTTTTTGAATTGAAGCTTCTAAGAGGCGCTCAACTGCAATTAGAACGCTCCTCGTGTCCAAAGCTCCAGCTTAATTTTCTTGAGCTAAGAATTTTCTGCAAAACGTGCTAAATCTTCCGAGATTTTATAGCGCAGACCTTTCCGTGAGATAAAAACCTAGTGAAAAAAATAAACAAGAATCGTTTCAGTGAGTGTCAACATACAGCGAGAAGTGAATAAATTACATTGGTAGTATAGCTTGTGCCCTTTGTTATTCATTTATATGCGGACGTTGAAGGTTTGTTTCTTGGAAAGGTTTTATCCGTTACAACAAGTTATAAATAACAAGAACAGCCCCTAACATGCGTTATGATTAAGCTTTTAGCAGTAAACCACGACACACATATAAAAATTGGAGGGGGCACTTAACCTTTGCCTCAAGGGTACGCATGCCACGATAGCGTAATGACTTAATTCCCATAAATGCAGAAGGTAATTCTCTACTATAAAATAATAGATCCCGGTAGTCCTCATACCCCTCCTGGCGCAATGGTGCAGTGGTTAAACTTTGCGCTACGACTTTGCGATGGCAAGTGTTCCCAGGTTGTTCTTCCCGAGAGACCAATCGTTAATTTAACTGCCGCCTACCACAGTGGGAAGTTTACTCACTATCCGCTGGGCAGGTTGTGATCACACCGCAATGTCACTTCGCCTAGCTGGCCCGCGTTCCTCCTAGGTTGCTCTCTGGGCAGCACCTTCCAGAGTCATGCACGTGATTCTTCGCTCACAGCGCCGACAATGCCGACGCCGGTTTTTCTGTTTTACGAGGCCTTCAACGTTGTCGCGTGAACATAGATTTGTTGTTTCTTAAGCCAGCAAGTATTTGAGGTTCCTGGATGAGTGAATACAGAAAGCCCAGCCGGCGGCAGTGACGGTGAGCCAGGTAATATCAGTAGAAACAGAGCGACGTATCTGTGATCAATGACAGCTGTTTCCTTAGCCCTGAAACGAGAGCACGTAATGGGTTCCGATGGCACGGCCGAGCGTTATTAGAGCTTAAGTCCCACTCCCGGTCAGTCTGCATTTCCCGAGTGTGCGCGGCCTCTGACTCCTTGTGCTAGTATGGCGAACGCGCAGAGCAGGAGAGCCGAGCGAGCGACGGCGAGAATAAACTGCTGAGAGACTTTGAGAGCGAGGGCAGGCAAAACCTCCACCTGGCTCTTGCCGCGTCCCATTGGACGGCTGTCGCGGGAGGCGGAAGTGACGCGCGTCGCCCGGGAGTTTTCCGGTGCCTTCTAAAAGAGAGCTCCGCTGGCCGCATGGTGCAGCTGCCCGGCAGCGAGGGCTCTGTCGATCGCCAGTAGCCGGGGGCGCAACACCACCACGATCGGAAGCGGGTCTCGACGCTTCTCTGTGACGCGCGGAGGCGTGGGGCTTTTTAGCGAAGCGTTGTCGCCGCTCGTTCGGTCGTAAGGAGAAGTTCAGCTGTGCAACGGGTGAGTTCGTCGACCTCGCTCTTCTGGACGTCCGATGAGGTCAAAGGGCATCCGACGGACAGAGAGCGGCTCTCTTTCTTCTGCATCTCGCCTAGTTGTAATATGGCTTTTTATCTTTGGCGCTTCAGCGCCTTTTGTTTTTGTAGGGTTCTTCTAGGACCTAACTGAGAACTGACGACGGTGACGGGCCGCAGATTGGAAAACTCTGTTCCCGGAAAAAGCGCACGCCAGTCAGTGCTGGCACATCGGAAGCGTCAGCTGCATTCTGGTGTCATCTTCGTTGCGAGGAGCCAAAACATCCTGCCCCAGACACGGGGAACCGGCAAGTTTTACCATCACCCGGCGCGCAAGCGTGAAAAACATCTGTTCTTGTCAACGACCGTGTCAACAAAGAGCGCCATCGAGGGATCTTCCTCAGTGACGGGCTTTCGGAACTTGGGTGTGCGTGGCGTGGCTCTTGTTGGGCAGTGCTCCTGTGGGAGCTACAGCCTTTTTCCATCAAGGTGACAGCGGCCCTACTACAGCCGGAGCAGGCTTTAGTACGGCGCCATCACTACTACGGCGGCATCACACTTTGCTGGATGTCAGTAGAGCCACCGCGAGAAAACTAAAATTAGTAAATCGATTTTTGAGGAAAGGAAACGGCACAGTATCTGTCTCACATATCTCGGCGGACACCTGAACCGCGCCGTAAGGAAACGGAGGATTGAAAGAAGAGAGAAAGGGGTGCCGTAGTGGAGGTCTCCGGAATAATTTCGACCACCTGGGGATCTTTAACGTGTACTGACATCGCAACTGCAATTCGTGCTTTAAACATCTGGGGGAGCCTCTAAGTTAGCAGCTCGCGAACAACGCGTTTATTCTTCAAGGACTCCCAAGGCCCCTAGCGAAAACAGTTCTTCCTGAAAGAGAGTGGAAGGAGTGGCAACACTAGTGCTACTAGTCTGAAACTTGAATACTGGAGCCATGTCAATATGTTGTGATTGCGAGTGAAGCTTCGCAGGGAATAAAGCAACAAAGCGCTTCCGCTCAAGATGTTACCGCTGCCACATAAGCTGCAGACGTGGCTACCGTGGTTTAGGAAGCTGAAGTAGCGGCTAGAGTGCTGGCAGCATTCTACGTTCACGACCACAGTGCCGACATGTCTCGACCGGATATCCTCTCCTCCGCAAGGCGAACAGCAGTGTTGGGACTCGGGTTGCGTGGTCGGGCCGGAGAATGAACGAGGAAGCCAGAGACGTGGTTACGGTGAGGAGGTGAAGAAAATTGGAGAGGATTCTTAGGCTTAGCCTTAAGGGTATGACGCGATTGCTTTAATGTGTTAATGCCCATAGATGCGGAATTTGTCATTTTCGGCTTTACATTCATAGATAGCCCTCTACCACTCCTGGCGCAGTGGTGCAGCAGTCAAGCGATGCCGCAGCCATGCTGCCGCCGTGTGGCTTGTGCGACTCAGGTTGCTCTTACCAAGCATTCTGCTGCGACACCGGTGCTCTCTGGCAGCAGTTCCGATGGCGATGGGATCGTCATGATGCAGCACTTCTGGCTGCGACAGAAATTCTGTACCATATAAAAAGCCCCGCTGGAATATAGCGATGACCCGGGTCAGCTTAGAGTACCATTCTCACCTTTCGCCGAGGATGTAATCCTGTTGTGCCTGCAACGACAAGTGAGAAATAATCACTTCCTTCCCCTGCCAACGCCGGTGCCAGTAGAACGAATATAAAGACCTTTGTCATCTCTCAGTGTCTTCTGGCTGTCGCAGTCGCACGCGATAGTCGAGCCCGGCCCAACTCACTTGCGAACGAGAACGGATAATAACGCCTGTTTCCAGTAGCAAAAAGGTAGACGCCGCCGTGGCCGTGGCCCTCTGTCTGCAGTTGTCATTGCACCGGCACGTTGGTTGACAGCATTGTTGCAAGCTCTCGTGTCTCCCGCGCTGTGGCCGGCGTTACTCGAATGACGATCACAGAAATCAGTCTTCCACGAGGCACGGCACAACAATGCCCCGTCGCTAGACAGTACACCGGGAATTGTGTTAGAACGGCTACTTGGGCTAGTTGGTATAGATTCATTGCTGCCGCACTGCCTCGTAGCTATGAGTACACCGGGAAGATGAGCTGCTTCCACACTTCTCGGCTGACTGGGCGGTGGAAAATGAGTTGCCTTCCTTGCAGTTTTCCAGGTTTCTCGTTATCGGCTGCAGTTGTCAGCTCTGGGAGTTTCTCTCGGAGGCGAGCCCAACAAGACAACTGACGTCAAGCAACATGCAACGAAAGCAACTGCCGTCTGAAACCCACTGGTCGCGCCAGACCAAAATCAGAGCAATGTTTATTTCACTCCGGAGACCTCTCGAAGTAAAACCTGAAATAAAAGAAATTTTCTTGAAAAATCGCGAAGCACTTAGTCGATTCAAAGTTCAGGTTTACGT